>NC_062279.1:186682644-186985674 GCF_902655055.1 Lutra lutra
ATAATATATATAATATATAATACCTATAACTTGCAAAATATGTCATCGAGTGTATATTATCGGTAAGTCTTCTGGTCAATAGTAGGCTGTTAGTAAGTATTAAGGAAGTCAAAAGTTATATGTGGATTTGCAGCTGTGCAGGGGGTCTGTGCCCCAACCCCCACACTGTTCAAGGGTCAAACATATTTATATTCCAGAAGGTAGACCCAGAATCTTTCCTTTCTCTTTCTTTTTTTTTTAAATATGAATAATTTATTTTTGGTTTTTAAAATTTTTAAAATTTTTTTATTAACATATAATGTATTATTAGCCCCAGGGGTACAGGTTTGTGAATCACCACATTTGCACTTCACAGCATCCCTTCTCTTTCTGAGGAATATGAGTATATACCATAGGCAGCAAACATTTCTCTCCCTTTCTCAGGAGGAGAAGGGTGAGAGCTGTCCCTCTCATATATAAACTGTCAGATTCTTTATTTAGAGGGGCTTACTCTCCTGCAGCACAGGACCCAGGATATATTGGGTAACATGTGTCTTCCATCTTATCACTCTGGGGGGTTCAGCAACTGACCCATAGTTATTGATGTGAGTAATAATAACTTTGATCTCTGCTCCAAAAACTCGTATGTGCCTTCAAGATAATATAAGTAAATATATATATTAAAAATGTATCAGCCATAGAAAGAAGTCTGTGTATCATTCTTTACTGGTGAACACGTGACTCGGTTATAAAAAGGCTAAGGTGATACTAGATCATGTTGATATACATTGAAAGTGTTGTGCCAGATACATCAACAGAAACAAATGCATCCCGGTCCTCAGTCCCAATCTGACACAATAATTTGTAGGTACAAATTTCTTTTTTTTTTTTTTTTTTTAAAGATTTTATTTATTTATTTGACAGAGCAAGATCACAAGTAGACGGAGAGGCAGGCAGAGAGAGAGAGAGAGAGAGAGAGAAGCAGGCTTCTCGCTGAGCAGAGAGCCCGATGTGGGACTTGATCCCAGGACCCTGAGATCATGACCCGAGCCGAAGGCATCAGCTTAACCCACTGAGCCACCCAGGCGCCCCTGTAGGTACAAATTTCAATAAGAAAACAGAGAAGTGGGGCGCCTGGGTGGCTCAGTGGGTTAAGCCACTGCCTTCGGCTCAGGTCATGATCTCAGGGTCCTGGGATCGAGTCCCGCGTCGGGCTCTCTGCTCAGCAGGGAGCCTGCTTCCCTCTCTCTCTCTCTCTGCCTGCCTCTCCGTCTACTTGTGATCTCTCTCTGTCAAATAAATAAATAAAATCTTTAAAAAAAAAAAAAAAGAAAACAGAGAAGCTAGAGTGTTTCTACTCCAGACGAGGCAACCAGTTAAAGTATAGGCTTGGAGACCATGTCATATGATCAAAGGTTGAAGGATCTGGAGTATTTTGAAGAGTCATCACATGTATGAGGGAGAAGATTCACATTCTTTTGATTGCCCAGAAAATCTCACACTCACACTCAAGGAGAAGCAGACTTCAGCTTCATGTAAAGAAGAATTTTTCTAACAAAGCTTTCAACAATGCAATGAGCTTCTTTGAAAAGCAGTGAGTTCTCCTGTTGTTGGAAGTAGCTACAGGGTAGCTGCGGTGACCATCTGTTAGGTAGCACAAAAATCTGTGTTTATGTGGGAGGTTCATCTAATGAGCCCTTTGGGACCCTGGCAATTCTATGTCTCCACAAAGTTTAATTGATCACCATCCAAATATTCTCTTTTTTGGCCCTTGTCTTCTGGAGTTCCTTTCCTTGACATAATTGTTTGAACTTCCAGACTTGAAATCAGCACTCTTATCACTTACTTTGTGACTTCTGATAAGTTAATCTGGTCGGTATAATGGAGATACCAATACTTCCTATTTTATAGGGTTACTATGGTGAGTAAATGAACTAGTACCTGTAAAGCATGCTCAGCACTTAGAACATAACCTAATACACTTGATGCATTATGAGTAATATTAGTTTATTTGTATCTTTGCTTATTGCATTTCTCTACCTTTTACTTGGCTACCTACTCATCCTTCACACTTCCACTACTTTCAATTTACATGCCTCTTATTTTCAGTGAGTCCCTGTTCAGACAGGTAAAGAGCCATGTGATGCATTACATGTTTATATCTTTGCTCATTTTAAAATTATTTTCCTACTGTATTCTATTATTTGCTAGTCATTTTACTGTCGAGTTATAGGAGCTTTTTATATATTAGGTCTATGATAATAGTGGTAAATATTTTTCCCAGCCATCCTTTGTCCTTTGACCACAGAACTTTTGATGTGCAAGAAAAAAGTTTTTTAAAATATCGTATTGGTGTTTATCAATCTTTTCACTCATGCAGAGCCCCCACTCTTCTCACTATTCTTACTGACTCCAAATGGTGATTAAAAGGTGTAATCCTGGGGCTCCTGGGTGGCTCAGTGGGTTAAAGCCTCTGCCTTCAGCTCAGGTCATGATCCCAGGGTCCTGGGATAAAGCCTCACATCGGGCTCTCTGCTCGGCGGGGAGCCTGCTTCCCCTGCCTCTCTGCCTACTTGTGATATCTGTCTGTTAAATAAATAAATAAAATCTTAAAAAAAATATAAAAATAAAAGGTGTAATCCCTTGCACTAGCATTATGCTGTGAAAAGTTCCGATGTCTTTGTAGACACACAGAAGAAACTGCTATGTCATTAAGATGCTCTAGCATTGTGCTTTTAAAAGCGACCCCTTTCTTGGAAATAATTTTCTAGTGTCTCTGCTGCTAAAGAATAGCTTCTCATAACATCTGATCACTTCCACAGCTTGAGTGTGTTTTGTGGCCAAGTCACTACAAGGTTCCGCTGCAAGGCTCCAGACAGACGGGAACTATTGTAATCATCCTTCTCTGCCAGTAAAAGTCAGGTTTCCAGCCAAACCACACACCTGTGGTAATAGGGAAACTGAGTCCCTACTCCTTAAATAAAAGGACCTGAATTAGCTTGTGGTCATGTTGACATTTTAGCCCCATATTTGGGCCAGTCACTGAGGGGAGGCAGCTGTGCTATACTGCGCTTAGTGTCAAGATCTGGTTTATTCGGCTCTGCTCAATTCAATTCATATATCCTGATCTTTGAAGTGCCAGTCACTCTGAGTGAGTCTTCTGTGTATGACATTTAGTCCGGGTGAGCAGGAAAACAATAATGTCTATGTAATGTATAGTATAAGGAGCCCGTGGTCTAACAGAGGAAATGGGATAATCAGTGACAACAGCAGAGTTAATGATATCCAGATACACAGAATATGTTTGGAAAATACGGAGAGGAAACTTGAAAAAGAAACCTCAACTTATCTCTGCTAAGTTTCTCCTAAACATTATCTGCACATACCTAGTAGTTTCCTGGTGAGTTACTTTTATTCACAACACTTTTGACACCAGATGAGAGGTGTTTGTTTGTTTGTTTTTCCCTCCTGACACCAAATACAATGTCTTTTCCAAAACCACTTTTCCAAGTGGTCCAGACTTCAATTAAGTTCTGACTCAAACTACCCAGAGTTACTGCAGATTGCACAGGTTAAGACTCTACAAGACTGGGTGCCTGGGTGGCTCAGTCGGTTGGGTAACTGTCTCTTGGTTTCCACTCAGGTCATGATCTCATGGGTCATGGAATCGAGCTCCTTGGGGGTGGGGCAGAGGCTTGAAGATTCTCTCCCTCGGCCCCTCTCCCTATTTGTGTGCATGTGCCTGCTCTCTCCCTCTCATTCTCTCTAACAAATAAGTAAATCTTTAAAAAAAAAAAAAACTCTACAAGATGGCTCCTACTCTAGATGCCATTCATAAGTCCTGGGCCTCCCATACTGCTGATGGACCAACTCTAAACTGGGGTTCCCATGACCTCTCTCAGGTTAGATAATTTACTAGAATGGCTAACAGAACTGAGAAAGGCACTTTACTTACTATTACCAGCTTCTTATAAAGGATAGAACTCAAGGACAGCCAAATAGAAGAGATGCACAGGACAAGGAAGGGGGAAGGGGCATGGAGCTTCCACGCCCTTTCCAGACGTGTCACCCTCCCAGCACCCTGATGTGTTCACCAGCCACGAAACTCTCTGGATCCTGTTGTTGAGGGTTTTCACAGTGGTTCCATTACATAGGCGTGATTGTTTTCCTCCTCACCCAGACTAAATTTCAAAGAACTAGGGGAGTGTGGTGGGTTGAGTGGTAGCCCTCCCAGATAGGTATGTATGTGCCAGTGACCCTGACCTTAGGCCCTGGAGTCCAACAGTGAGCCTGACCCTGGTCTTTCATGTCCCCCTGGAGCAAAACAGGCCCATAACTTCAGTGTTTCACCCACCTTTTCAAACTTCTTTGATTACTGTGTTTTGGGGGCAAAGGGAGTCATCTGGACTGGATGGTTGTTGCACAACTATTTTGCTATATTATTAATGTATGCTTCTCTGTTTCCGAAAGAAGGTATTTGTTTTCAGCAAAAAAAAAAGTGTGTTTATTGTATATGTTCAAGACTATGAAAGCCATCGACAGTACCTAAGTCACTGTCTCCTAGAAATTCCATAAAATAATTCATTAAGACATGTGGGGAAACGAAGTACACATAATGGGAACATGTGTGTATGTCGATATATGAATGGGTAGAAAGTTATTCACAACCCACACAGCAGTTACACGACATACAAAGATTAACTCGTCTGACTGTAAGGCCTACTCGGGAGAGTAGTGAACAGAAAGGACCTGAGCTCCTCTCTGATTATGCAGAAATCCTCAGAGGAGACGTGGGATTCTAGGATTTGACCTATATGGTTTAAGTAAGCAAGCTCTCTACCCTACAACCAGTTTATTTCAATTTAATTCCCTTCACAAAAGTTTATTGTGATAGGTGCTAGAGAAACAGAGGTGAGTAAAATAAACTGACTCAAAAAGTTCACAGTCGTGGGGGACCCAGAGAGACACAACTACGTTTTGAAGGGATGAGCTATAACTCTTGGAATCAAAATTTGATATTTTACTCGCGATGGGATGAGTACAATAAATGTGTCGGCACAGCTTTACAGGGAGAGGGGTGTGGCAACAATAAAAAATTAATTTTATTGGGCGGTTGTCAGGGAAAGTTGCAAAGAAACGGGATTATTAGGTTAGACTTTTCGTGGTCAGCAGGTGTTCACCTGGCGGGTGAAGCCTTATCCGCCGCAGGGACCAAGAGCTGGGGGGCGTTTAAACCCTGCGCGGGGTAGACCGGCAACGAATCCGGAAAAAGGGAGGATCTATTTCTGGCATCTGCCTAGGTTCGGAGTTTGCCCACCGGTAGAGGGCGCCGTGGCCGTGCGCCCTCCTGCCGTTGCGTTTCCGGGCACTTGGGCCCGCGCCGCCGTCGCCGCCGAGCGCGCCCCGGCCGCGCGCCGCGCACCGCCTGCGCCGCTCCCGTTACCGAGGTAACCGCGGCGCCGACTCCGCGCCTACAGGGATCGTCTCTCCGCGCCATTTTCAAACTGTCCTAGCGCCGGAGCCGGAGTCTGGGGCGGAAGGAGCCAGCGAGGGAGGCGAGGCGTGAGGGGGAATGCGGCCGCAGTCGGAAGAAGCGGCGGCTGGAGCCGCGGGTGAGTGCCGCTGTCGGGGTGGGAGGCCCGGGCGCGGCGGCGGCGGCGACGCTCTAGCCGTGGCCTCCCGGGAGGTCCCCGTGGGCCGGGCCCGGGTGCTGCCGGGAGGGAGGCCGCGCGGCCGCGGGGAGGAAGTGGGGCCCGGCCCGGCGGGGCGCGGCGCGGCGCGAAGATTCCCCGCCGGCTGCGCGTCCGACACCTCTATCCTTCGACACCCGGCGGTGAAGCTGCGTCCGGGAGGTCGACCTGGGGCAGCTCGAGCCTCCCGGTTTCCGCCGCGCCACTCGCCGCGGGCGTCTGCGCGGTGTGTGCACACCCGCCTGCTGCCAACCGCGGGGTTGATTTAAAAGTTAAAGTGCCGGGGTGCCTGGGTGGCTCCGTGGGTTAAGCCGCTGCCTTCGGCTCGGGTCATGTTCTCAGGATCCTGGGATCGAGCCCAGCATCGGGCTCTCTGCTCGGCGGGGAGCCTGCTTCCTCCTCTCTGTCTGCCTCTCTGCCTGCTTGTGATCTCTCTGTCAAATAAATAAATAAATAAATCTTTAAAAAAAAAAGTTAAAGTGCCCTCTCGTGTGAGAATCTTACAGGCACTTCGTAAAAACACAGTGCCCAAAAGCGTAGGACGGAAGCCAATTGTTAACCTTTGTCCTGCACCTTCGGAAACATCCCCTTTACCTTCCAGTCTACTATTTTAAGTTCAGTGTGGAGGGACTTGGAGGCAGCCCTAGTTAAGGCTGGTGTTTTGTTTTGGTTTTTGAGTCGCTGCTTATACATACACACAAGCTACTTTTGTAAAAAGATGTCTCGGCTTTCAGACCCCCACCTCCGCAGAGGTAAGCTAGCGGGTGGTTCTAAACAGGTGTGCCCGGGGGACCTCCAAACTAAGCTTCTGGGTTCTGCTAGAAACTCAGCATAGCCAGTGTTTGCCTGAAGTAGGTGGGGGAAGACAGCAGCCCATGGGTGAGGATGTTTTTTGTTCTTCTTGGGGGGGATTTCACTCTTCCATCTGTCCTGTGTTTCGATGACTTTGGGGTGCGGGGATTCGTGTTCATTCTCTGTCTCAGCCAGTATGTGAGGAAGTATTATTTCTGGGTAATCGGAATTGATACCAGACAAAAAGGAGAAATGTTGGAGAGGTGAGGCCCTGCTAGTTCTTGACAGGTGTATTTCCGATGTCTCCAGGAGTTTCTCCGAAAAGCCCTTCACCAGTCAGGTCCCTTTTGTGGAAGGAACCATGGGGATGCCACTAAAAGAAAAGGTTAGCAAGAGTGTGGAGAAAGAAGGATTTGTAGAAAGAGTAGATTAGAAGTGATTTGGTGAGTTGCCGCCGCTTGGTACAGATACTACACTTGATCTTAGCCCAAAGGCCAAGAAGCAGTTGCAGCTTGGTACAGAAGCCAGAGTGCTGGGCCAGGACTCAGGAGACCTGAGTGCCCACCTTCTTTGTGGCCCAGTGGCTTGGGACAAGTTGCTCTCTAGACGCAGCCTTTCCTCGCCTTTGAATAGAGAGGATTTCTAGAATGCCCTGTCTCCTTTACAGGGTAAGTTGTGAGGATCCGTTTTGCATGTATTCACATGCATTCACGTTTTATAAATTGTGAAAGACAATAGAGATGTTAAAACAAATTTTATTTGGCTTAGAAATATGAGTACTAGGACTATCTTTACCTGCAAAGGTTCTACACAAGCAGTCTTTAGAGCAGTCCTAGAGAACTAGGGCACATTGGTAGGGAATATATTCATAAATATTGAAAAGGACAAAGATAAAAATGTGTGTAGAGATTCATATGTGTTTGTGTCTTTTTGGTGTGTGGAATTAAAATTTACTTGGGGAAATGCACAGATCTCAAGTGTCCTATTTGAAAAGCTTTGATAAATGTAATACACTTGGTGTAACCAGTATCTCAATTAACAATATTTTCATCACCCCAGGAAGTTCCTTCTTAACCCTTCCAGTCTCCACCCACTCCTCTTGACCCAAGCCACAGCTCTACTGGTTTCTGTATACATAGTTTCATTTTGCCTGTTCTTGAAAGCCATGTAAATAGAATCATGTATTTTATGTGTCTGGCTTCTACTGCTCAAGTAATGTTTTCCAAATTAATTCATGTGGTTGACCTTTTCTTTTATTATTTATTTCATTTCTTTTATTCCTGAGTAGTAGTATATTGTACAAATATCTCATGGTTTATTTGTTGTCCTGCTCCAGTCTGGGGCTATTATGAAAAAACTGTTATGAATATTCTCGTAGACTCCATGGATGTTTATTTTCATTTGCTTGAATAAATACCCAGCAATACAATTATAGAGTTCTAGGGTAGAAGTTTAACTTTATAAGAAACTGCCAGACTTGGGGTGGCAAGTGGCTCAGTGGGTTAAAGCCTCTGCCTTTGGCTCAGGTCTTGATCCCAGGGTCCTGGGATGGAGCTCTGCATTGCATAGGGCTCTCTGCTCAGCAGGGAGCCTGCTTCCTCCTCCCTCTCTCTGCCTGCCTCTCTCCCTGTTTGTGATCTGTCTGCCAAATAAATAAATAAAATCTTAAAAAAAAAAAAAAAAGAAAGAAACTGCCAGACTTTTTCCACAGCGTTTTTACATTCCCATCAGCAATGTGAAGATTCCAGTTGCTCCAAATCCTTGACAACATATTTTTAATTTTAGCCATTCTAATATGGGTGAAATTATACCTCATTGTGGTTTTAATTCTTAGTTCCTATATATCTAATGGTGGTGAGCACCTCTTCATCTGATTATTCCTATTCACTTATCTTTACAAGTCTTTAGCCCATTCTTACCGAATTTTCTTTATTATTATTATTGAACTGCAGTTGTTCTTCATGTATGCCATATACAAATCCTTTGTTTGATATTATGAATGTTTTCTCCTACACTTTCATTTATCTTTTTGTTTTCTTAATGGAATATTTTGATGAGCAGCCATTTTTAATTTGATTAATTCCAAAAATTTATCAGTTTTTTCTTTTGTATTTAGTGCTTTCAAAGAGGCATTTTTTTTTTTTAAGATTTTGTTTATTTATTTGACAGAGAGCACAAGTAGGCAGAGAGGCAGGCAGAGAGAGAGGAGGAAGCAGGCTTCCTGCTGAGCAGAGAGCCCGATGCCGGGCTCGGGGCTCGATCCCAGAACCCTGAGATCATGACCTGAGCCAAAGGCAGAGGCTTAACCCACTGAGCCATCCAGGCACCCCGAGGCTTTTTTTTTTTTTTTTTTAAGATTTTCTTTTTATTTATTTGACAGACAGAGATCACAAGTAGACAGAGAGGCAGGCAGAGAGAGAGAGGGAAGCAGGCTCGCTGCTGAGCAGGGAGCCCGATGCAGGACTCTATCCCAGGACCCTGGGATCATGACCTAAGCTGAAGGCAGAGGCTTTAACCCACTGAGCCACCCAGACGCCCCTCAAAGAGGCATTTAAAGATTTAAATCTTTAGGCATCTAAAGACTCTCCCTACCTCAAGCTTGAGAAAATATTCTTTGTTTTCTCCATTATTTTTTTAACTTTTTTATGTATAGATTTATCAAGAGAAACTTATTTTTTAAAATATTTAATTTATTTATTTGACAGAGAGAGACACAGCGAGAGATGGAACACAAGCAGGGAGAGTGGAAGAGGGAGAAGCAGGCTTCCTGCTGAGCAGGGAGCCCAATGCTGGGCTCCATCCCAGGACCCTGGGATCATGACCTGAGCCGAGGGCAGACACTTAATAACTGAGCCACCCAGGTGCCCCAAGAGAAACTTATTTTAATGCAGCAATGTGACTATCATAAGCATTGCAGTTAAGTCAGTCTAAATATTACAGAAGGCAGCCTACCTGAAGAGAAACAACAACAACAACAAAATGTCTGCTTCATATTGAAAGAATCTTTTCTTCTTACCATGAAATAGTAGTAATAGCCATAATAACAGAATAATGTTTTACTCTTTTCTTTTAGGACTTTAATTTTGGGGAGTAAAACTAGTTTTGGAAGACAAGATGACTACAGCTGCAGAAAGAAAGTACATTAATATTAGAAAAAGATTGGATCAGTTGGGATACCGCCAGACTCTGACAGTGGAGTGTTTACCGTTGGTAGAAAAGCTTTTCAGGTAAAGATGAAAATACAGTTCTAAACCTTAATCCCATTTATCTAGCTTCTGTTAAATTTCATGTTACAGTAAAGAAATGGGTAGATTTTTTTTTTTTTTAAGTCCTTCAGTCATCCGAAGCTCACCTATTCCTGTATCCTACTCCCATATCATCATTCCAGGACCTCCACGTTGCAAAACTGTAGGGGTCACCTTTCACACTCTGCTCTTCAGAGTAGGTGTTTCTGATAGTCCTCCGTGAATAGAATTACAATTTTTTAATGTGATTTTCTGATACGATTGGGTGTTCAATGTCTGCCTCTCTAGTCTTTAATTTCTATGATTTGATAAAGGTTCTATCATATGTGGTTGGTCAATACTTTAGCAGTTATGTGTTACTTTAACTGAAAGAGTCTATGTGATTTTGTTCTTTTCCACTATTTTTTTCTTTCCTTGAGACTGGAGCAGGACTGCTTAGGAAGCTTTTGCAGTAGGACTACAAGCTGTGATGATGGTAAGGAGAGAATGGAGGAAAGATATTTGGTGGGGATTTTTGGTGTGTTTTTGTTTTTGTTTTTTATTTTTTGGTGATCTTCATTATGGCCTCCAGAACCCTTCATGATCTAGTTCTAGCTCTGCAATTCAAGGTTGGAGGGTGAAGTATGTTTATCTTTCTGAGAGACTGGCAGACTTTTTCCATAGTGCTCCTATACTCAGCTTCATCTCCTATGTATTTAACCACTTGGAGCTCCCTAAACAGATACACTCCCCACCGGTCTCTCCGCTTGGTCTTTCCATGTGCTGTTCTGTCTGCCTGGGAAGCCCCTCTCACCTCTCCCTCCTGCCCTATGCTTGTTTAGCTCTATGGCCTACAAGATTGTCATATCTGGTACATATTACCTTCACTACTTAACATCGTTGGAAACTTGTTTTTGTGTTTCCTTTAGAAGGCAAACCCCTTAAGACTAGAGACTGACTTTATCTCTGCTGTATCTAGTACAAGCTGAACACACAGTTGTCGAGTTTATCACATAGTATTATAACTTTTGACAAACTGTCAGTAAGATAAAAGTTCCATGATAGTGTGTTCTATATTGTGTTTCCTGCTCAGTAAATACTGATGGAATGAATATTCTACTGGTCTATGTTCTAAGAGGCAAGAAATCCATTTTTATTCTTATATGCTAGCACGTAGCATATAGCGGGTATACAGTCAATCTTTGCTTAATGTACAGATAAGTTTTGCAGGGTCCACGGGATCAGGTGACTAACTGCACATGGGGGATGAATGAGAGGAGAGAATGAAAAATGATTCTATGTCTACATTTCTTACCTTTTAATCTTGCTTTGAGAAATTTTTGAGCACCTGGTACCTTGAAAGTCTCCTAGTGTTTTTGTTTGTTTTTAGATTTGCTCTCACTTTGTGTTAACATTTACGTCTTTTTTGAAATATATTTAGTTATTAAAAGGTAATGGAACGTTTCCTTGTATGTACATTTTTTATTCTTCAATTTCAGTGACCTAGTTCATACAACAGAAAGTCTTCGGAAATCAAAATTATCTACTGTGAAAGCTGAAAAAGAAAGTGCCAATTTTGATTTTGTTTTGGAACCTTATAAACTTGAAAATGCAAGATTGATCAAGGAAAATAATGAATTATACCTGGAATTAATGAAACTGAGAGAACAATCAGGCCAACACATTAAAGGTAAAATTCTGTGATTTTTAAAATGCCATATTTTTTGCCCTTTTTTATTTTCTGTAGGAAAAGCTTATATGTAGTATTGTGATAGTCTTTTTGCTAACAGTCTTGAAATAATGTAGAGTGCATTAAAGAGTTCCCAACAAGGAAAACAAATTTGCATTTTATAGCTATTATCATCTTCACTATATGTGGATTATATTTTTAGAATTAAAATTGCTATAGAAAGATGCACAGCATAGGGAATATAGTCAGTGTTATTGTAATAGCATTGCACAGTGACATGATAACTACATTTCCAGTGTGCACAGCATAACTTCCAGAGAAGTTGAATCACTATGCTGTACTCCTGAAATCAAGGTAACATGTGTCATCTATATTCAGTAAATTTTTTAATTAATAAAAAAATTGCTCTAGGAAATATTAAGTGCTGAAACCAAAGAAATGTCCTTGAAACAACTTTCATTTTTTCCATACTGAAAGTAAGAGGACTAAAGTGAGGTGAAAGCCCTGTATCATTCTGATTCTTTAATATCCCTGTCTTCGAGCTGGAAGATTGAATAGAATGATTTCAGAGGTCCTGGGCAGAGGGTAATTGTATGGCTATCTTATTATAAATTCTTCTTATATCAGTAGAAAGTCCTGTCTGATGATACCTGGCATGAATTTTTTTTTTTTTTTTTTTTTAAAGATTTTATTTATTTACTTGACAGAGAGACACACAGTGAGAGAAGGAACACAAGCAGGGAGAGTGGGAGAGGTAGAGGCAGGCTTCCCGTTGAGCAGGGAGCCTGATGTGGGGCTCGAACCCAGGACCCTGGGATCATGACCCGAGCCAAAGGCAAATGCTTAATGACTGAGCCACCCAGGCTCCCCCTGGCATGAATTCTTATTCCCTCAGCTACATACCCAGTTTACTGGATTGAGTCAAATGCCATAATTTATCTTAAGCTATATAGCAGAAGAAAAATATAATTCCCTTTTTTGCTTAGTGACCCATTTGTAGTTTTGTTAACAGTGGTAGAAAAGGTAATAGCCTTTCAGACAAAGGCTTGGGTGAGAATCAGATGGAGCCTTTCAAATTAAAGTGGCTTTCATATTTTGTGACATAGAAGGACTTCATAGATTTCCTGATCTGTAAAATGGTCTTTGAATCTTTTTCATTTTAAGAGTTGAAAGCTACGTTGAAGAAGTGTGCACGTGAAACAGCTGATCTGAAATTTCTAAATAACCAATATGTTCATAAACTCAAACTTTTGGAGAAAGAGAGCAAAGCTAAGAATGAACGAATTCAGCAACTTCAAGAAAAGAATTTGCATGCTGTGGTACAAACTCCAGGTGAGTCTGCTCCTTCTCAAAACCAATTATGTAGGGGCGCCTGGGTGGCTCAGAGGGTTAAGCCTCTGCTTTCAGCTCAGGTCATGGTCCCAGGGTCCTGGGATCGAGTCCCACATCGGGCTCTCTGCTCAGCAGGGAGCCTGCTTCCTCCTCTCTCTCTGCCTGTCATTTCCTCTGTTTGTGCTCTCTCTCTCTCTCTGGCAAATAAATAAATAAATAAAATCTTAAAAAAAAAAACAATTATGTACATCTAATCTTTTAGAGATGTTAAAGCTGTTGATTAAAATAGGAGTTTGGATTTTCATGCTTAAACTTCAGTATTTGAAAAGATGATTTTGGATTGTCACATAAACTTTTAAATTTATTTCTTAAGATCTACGTATTATTTTATACATGGTCTTCGAGACTTATATAAGAGTAGTTTCTTAGATGCAGGTAGTCTAACTTAACTAACTTAAATACCCAGATTTTTATTTCCTTAATCATTATTTTAAATTCTTTTTAAAATTATTATTATTTTATTTAGTATTTTTTTTTTTAGCTTTATCCCCAGTAGTTCTGTAGCAAGAGATAAGAAATGAAGGGGCGTATCCAGAGTTGAGGGTGGTCCAGGCTTAAAGTTGGTGGAAGAGTCTCCAGTACCAGTGACAAGATTGTCAAGATGTCTGAATCATGGGATGAAGATGATGTGAGTGAGTGAGGTGTAGGAAAGTGCTGGATTATGATACGAGGTAAAGACTGAGGAATTAAGAGCATGGTGAGGACCAGGAGTGATTTGGTCAGAATGAAGAATGAGATCAGAAGTGAGTTGGAGATCTAAATGGCAGGAAATGACATGGAGAATGGGACTGTGGGCTCAAGGTAAAAAGGATTGAGAATCATGGGAGAAGATCTCAGAAGTAACTAGAAGATGAAGGGGGAAAATGATAATCAGGTTTTCTGAGAGAGGAATGGGGCATTCCATAGAGATTCAGGGGGTGTAATCTATAGAATTCAGTGACCGAATGTGGAAGACTTGGAAAGTAGAGGAATTCCCAGATTTCTGTTTCAAGTGAATAAGCGGGTAGATGATGGTACTATTTTTAAGATAGAGAAGGTGGAAAGCAGAGCAGGAGTTCACTTTTGCAAGTGTCGTATGTTACTCCCATGGAACACCCACAGTGAGATTTCTAGTATGCAATGGAATATGTGGATCTGTTTCTAGACGTGTGGTCCCAGATGGAAATTCTAATTTGGGGGTCATTGGAATATTGTGGGAATTAAAGCTATGGATGTGGTGGGAATTCACTAGTGAGATTGGGTAAGCTGAGAAGAGAGAACAGACCCCGAGGGGAGGTTGGTATTTAAAAAAAGTAAGAAAAGGAGAAAATGGTTTACCTTGTTTAGGTGTATAACTACAAGCAAATCATTTAAATACTTTTGATCCAGTTTCTTCATCCTCAAGACAAGAGATACGTGTATACAAAATGTGGCAGGATTCTAATTGAAGACACAGTTGTAGATTATGTTTGTTCTTTCTGCAGATAAATTAATTTTTCAAGTGCATGTCTAATCTTGGCCGGGTACTGGGAAATATAAATTATCCGTGTAATTTGGATGTATCTGTCCATAAAAAGAATTAAATCCTGCTAGTTTTAAGGACAACTAAGTAGGCATGCCCCACTAATTCAGGTTATAGCATCACTTTATATTACAGATGAGATTCATTCATTATATACTAGTTTTGCTACATAAAGTTTCTGTTAATCTGCTCTTTTGGCATTGCTAAATAAACATGTTTATTTTAGTTATCACTGCTTTAAGCTTCTCATTTGACAGTTTTCTGCTGATAATGATTTCTTGAGTTCATAAGAGCAAATACCACAGGGTATGCTCAACTTTTAATCTTACCAAAGTCTTGTTCCCATCTAGCGGATGGGTGTATGTACCAAGCATGCCAAGAATAAAACTTGTTGAGGTTTTCAGGAAGGCATTGTTCAGTTAAAGATCAGGATGTGAGTCTATATAAGGGAGGAGCTATTTTATCGCTAGGTAATATGAGCTAGAGACACACTTTATAACAAAAAGCGTGACCTTCTGGAATATTTAATTCTAATATTTGTTTCTTTTAAATTCCTTCAAATACACAATTGCGTTTTAGGTGGCAAGAAAAGAAATATTGCTTTCAGGCGCCAACGTATGCAGATTGACGAACCAGTCCCTCCCTCCGAAGTCAGTTCATATCCAGTACCGCAGCCCGATGACCCTTACATTGCAGACCTCCTACAAGTGGCTGATAACAGGTGCATTAAACAATATTTGGTTGGTTTCAGTTAATCACTTGATTAACTCTAAGTCTCTTGCTGCTGGAGCTCCAGTCTGTTATTGTATCTCCAAGGCCTAGCACAGAACTTCGTGTGAGCACTCAGGAAGTACTTTCTGAATGTATCCTGAGTACAGAGTGTTGTTACTGGTTTTGAAACTTTGATCTCACATAGATCAGAAATGTGATGTTTCTGTCTCTACTTGCTTTAAAATAATTTAGTGCCATCTCGAATCCATTTTAGTAGAGTTGCTTTAATATTTAGTTTCATCACCCAATTCATCTTTTTGCAGGACTCTTCTCACTTCAGATATGTCAAATGCCAGTGAACATGAGTAGATTTGTAACTGGTTGAATTCTTGATTCATGGTTCTCTAGCTCTTTATGGTTGTTTTTCCTTACACTGGAATCAGATATAAATTCAGTTTTGTTTTTTTTTTTAAAGATTTTATTTATTTATTTGAGAGAGAGACAGTGAGAGAGAGCATGAGCGAGGAGAAGGTCAGAGAGAGAAGCAGACTCCCCGTGGAGCTGGGAGCCCGATGCGGGACTCGATCCTAGCACTCCGGGATCATGACCTGAGCCGAAGGCAGTCGTCCAACCAACTGAGCCACCCAGGCGTCCCAATTCAGTTTTAAATAAAACTTGGTTAATGTCTCTGGGAAAGGCGCTATGTAAGTGTTCTGGGGATGTGAACATGAGATGGTATTGCTACTCTTGAGAAGCTCATATTCTAATAGTAAAGATGACACAAGAAATACACAGAATGCCGTTAAGAAAATTATAAGAGGTTCAGAGGAACAAGAGAACACTCATGACAGCCTCTGTGGTCATAGCTGGAGAAACAGTCTAAAGTATGTACTAAACTAGTAAAAATGGTTAGTATGGATAACTTTGTATTTTATAGATTATACAGAGAATATGGAAGAGTTTTCCACATCATTAATCTCGTAACAATCTAAAGGAATATTGATGGAGGTACTGATTAGGATCTCTTGGTTATTCTCACCCAGTATTACGTGACTATGTTTATACAGTTATCTGAACTTAGATTGTGAAATATTTTGTGGGGTTGTTTTTTCTGTTAACAATTGTAATCTAGGACTTAGCAGTGTGTTAGTCTATTTAAGGAGTTTTTTGGTCTGCATGTTTTGTCATTTTCTGTCTTTAAATTTTTTCCTTAACATCTTTCTTTCCTATCAAACCCTCATAGGTGGCATTAACCTCTTGGTGATCTTGTTTGTTTTCTTTTGCACAGAAACATTGTGTTTGCATACAGAGTGATTTGTGTGCATGCATATGAGGGCAACTGCATACCTACTTTTCTCCCAAACCTAGATTAGTAGAAAGTACTGGTTCCAGTAACAGCAGGGACAAGGTGTGCCAGCCTCACTTACTCACTTACTCTAGTTTTCACAGAAAATCTCTCTTAAAAGCAGACCTGGGGGTGCCTGGGTGGCTCAGTGGGTTAAAGCCTCTGCCTTTGGCGCAAGTCATGATCTCAGGGTCCTGGGATTGATACCCACATCGGGCTCTCTGCTCAGCAGAGAGCCTGCTTCCTCCCTCCCTCTCTGCCTACTTGTGATCTCTGTCTGTCAAATAAATAAATAAAATCTTTAAAAAAAAAAAAAAGCAGACCTGGCCTCAGGCTTTATTTTTCCAGTATGAAAGTGGTTATGTCATATTTATGTTACTGTTTGGCAAAGTTTGATGTAATACAAATCCATTGGGTAGTTGTAGAATTGAGATAATTTGGACAAATCTTGGTTTTGTTAGAATTAACAAGTTCTAGAAAGGAGTAGGTTTTTGCTGTAGTTATTCGGTGAATTATAGTATTTCTCAATATTTTTCTTCTCTCCAGGATTGCAGGTAGTTCATTAGAAAATATAGGGTCATTTAGGCTCAGAAAACACACTTTGGTTCCATTTTTCACCTCAGAATGTGAATTCTGGGCTAGACCCTCTAGTTTCCTGAACCTAAGAATTGGCAACGGTACCTCAAAGCGTTTTAAGGATCAAAATGCAACAGGAGGCATAATGTATCTGAATTTCAAATTATTTAACACTCAGTTTTTTAAATCTATTCTTATAGAATTAAATCTCCAAGATGATGTACTCTATTTATGCTGTGATTTGGAACCCTTTGGTACAGTACTTCATACCTTACTGAGAAATTGAAAATAGAGAATTTACAGAACATATCTAGTTTCATTTCTTGTTTTTATGTATTTCTTAACGAAAGTATCTCGACATTAGTTATAAATGTGTTTCAGAATTCAAGAACTTCAACTGGAAGTCCACCAGTTACAAGAAAAGTTAGCAATGATGGAAAGTGGACTGAGAGATTATACCGAGCAGGTAGGATTTTTATTTACTTCCATAGCAGGGATGCATGGTTGCATTGTTGAAATGGTTATGCTGTGATTGTAAATAAAGTTGGGTTATATTTGGTATTACTGATACTGAATTTTTACACAGCTTTTATCTTTTCCACCAGTTTGTTAATAGAGATAATAGCTGGATGGCTTAGCTAGCTTTAGAAGCAACAGTCCAGTCCATTATGCATTGAGGCAAATAGTAGTTTTTTAGGGTTTCCTTAGGTGAATCATCTGTCTCCCCAAATACTGTAATCATATTATGTGTTTCCATCTTGGGAGGTATTTTATTGAAGTGTATTATGCTTTATAGTGGTATCATAAGTAATTTTTTTTACTATTACTGTAGATTTTGTTATTTGGAATATAACTCTTCTTGATAGTTACTCTTTTGTGGCACCGTATTTGTTGTGTGTTTTCTCTACAAGAACTAGTAAAAGAGTTTTCTGAAGAAGCAGAGGAATTAATATATGCAGGATTAGATCGTAACCATAGTAAGCTTTGTTCTTTCATACTTTCTGTTGGTACTTGGCTAAATACTGATTCGTATAATTACAGGCTTGCTTTCTTAATATGCTTACTGAAGCTTAAATTGGGTAACACGTTTCTTCATTTTCTGCATATGACTGCATTTTATTGGAGTGATTTGCACATGCAAATATAGATGTAACTTATATGTTGGTATTACTGTTAAGTTCGTAAAGTACTTAGAAGATATTTGGATAAAAATGCAGTATAAAGGAATTGTGATCACGTTTGCCGCCTCCTGACGGTGCATGGGAGAAGATTGAGGCACAAACAAGTCAGCTGCACAAGAATGGGAGCTGGGGGCTACAGTAGAAAAGACGTCAACCAGACGTCAACCAAAAAACTTAAACAGTATAGAGGGAGACTGAAAATATCAAATATTCACAAGTTGAATATTGTTGATATTTTTCAATTTATAATCACAGTTTTATCACATTTTTTTCCAAGTACTTTATGAACATTAGGTGACCAGTCTCTGCTATCTCTGTGAGGTAGTTGAGGTGTTTGGAGAAAATTCCCTGACCATTCTGATTGAAACCATCAGTTTATTATGGTTATCAATCTTAGTTGAATCCACTCTGCTGCATGTCTTTTTCTTTTTCACTTAAGTTTGTTTTGTTTTTCTCAATCTATATTCCAAATTTCGCTGTTCTCCACAAGCTCTTTCCCCAGCCTATAATAAATACCCTCTCAAGATATCACCTTGTCTCAACTTTGTTTCTACATTTAAAATTAGCAATGTTCAGGGGCGCCTGGGTGGCTCAGTGGGTTAAAGCCTCTGCCTTCCGCTCAGGTCATGATCCCAGGGTCCTGGGATCGAGCCCCGCATCCGGCTCTCTGCTCAGCAGGGAGCCTGCTTCCTCCTCTCTCTCTCTCTCTCTCTCTCTGCCTGCCTCTCTGCCTACCTGTGATCTCTATCTGTCAAATAAATAAATAAAAATATTAAAAAAAAAGTTTAAAATTAGCAATGTTCACACGGAGGCTCTACAGACTTTATGGGCAGTGTGGCGTTCTTCCTGTTTAAGGCTTAGTCTTTGCACCTGTGCTCTTCACTCTATTTCCTCGCTGCTCCTTTTTTTTTTTCTAGGTTTTTTTTATTTATTAAACAGAGAGAAAGGGGACAAGCGGGGGAGTGGCAGAGGGAGAGGGAGAAGCAAGCTCCCCACTAAGCAGAGAGCCAGACATGGGGCTTGATCCATGACCCTGGGATCATGACCTGAGCAGAAAGCAGACACCCAACCAAATGAGCCACCCAGGCATCCTTCTTTTTGCTTTCGTCAATATTCTTTCCCTTTTTTTTTTTTTTTTAATTTTTTCCTTCTTTAAAAAACACTTCGAGCCACTTTACAACTAGTAATGCTTTTAATCTCCCTAACCATCCTAGAAAGAGGTGCTATTGTGGTCATTACTAACATCTAAAAAGATCTCCTTTAACTACCTCTCCTTGTTGCTGATGCCTTCTCCTCCCTCACTCAGACTTCTCTAAAGAGTCCTACTCTTCTGTCTCCACTTCTTCACCTCCTGCCGTCCTATCACTTTCTGGCGTCTGTCTCCCTTTACAGAAATTGGTCTAGTTAATGACACCAGTGACATTAATTGCTTGATCCAAAAGGATACTTTTAGTCTTTAATTTCTTGACCCCTCTGTAGTATTTGTCATTATTGGTAATTTTTCTTTAAAACACTTTCATTACTTCATTTTCTTTCAGTTTTTCCTTTTAAAAAAATCTCATCATTTTTTCTTTGCTTTTTTCCTCTACCTGTTCCCTTAAATATTACTGTTTTTCAAGATCCTGTCGTTGACCCTTTCTCCTTCCCCTGTACATTTTCTCAGAAGGCCTCATTTACTCTCTTGGTTTAAAATATTCCCTGAGTGTTTATAACTTTTCAGTATTTCTGGCTCAAATCTCTGCAGAACTCCAGACCCATAAGTACAATTTCATACTGGGCATTCCTACTCCGATAAAAGCTCTTTGTACCATATGCCTAGTACTGAACTTGTTATCTTCTACCTCAAATCTGTTTTTCCTCCTATATTCTCTACTTTGGTTGGTAGCATCACCATCTGCCCAAGCCAACATTCTGTAGTCTTTCTAGATCTCATTCTCTTCCCTTCACATACCACTCATCAAGTTCTGTCACTTCTAAGTTCTTTGTAAACTTTCTTTTTCTGCTCTAACTTACTCACTGTTTATGCCTTATTCATCTCTCATACATTTCTCCAATAGGTCTTGTTTGTCTAGTTTTATTCTTATTCATCTTTTAGTCCAGAGCAGTCTTTCTCCTTAGCAAAGTATTCAGAGCTTATCATAGTTAAATCCTGCCTGATTCTTCAGACCCAACTATAAGTTCCCTTGCACATAACAATCCAGTCTTACTGAGCCATCTCTGCTGCTTCGGTCATACCGTGTGGCTTTATGCTTCTGTGTCACTGCCTGGAACATTCCTCCTTTTTTCTCTTCATAGCATATGAAGGGCATATCTATTCGATAAAGGCTTCACTAGTTTCCATAGGCATATAAATATATCATGGAGAGTAAATCATTTTATTCCCTTAACTGCCGTATACCTCTTTATTCTACCATTGAACAACATATTATATAGCAATTACTGGCTTACTTGCTAGTTTTCCCTGTAAAACTATGTTCCTGAAAGTAAAAAATCATATTTTATTTTTCATATACCAAGAATTGTGCTCCATAATTGTTGAGTTGAATGCTTTGCTTTCATTTTCAATTTTTTTGAAAAAACAAAAACCCCAGAACCCAAAGCTATAAAGTGTTTGGGTTTTTCCAAAATCATGCATGTGAGTGAGTATCATGGTTGATAGTGATCTCTGTGATTTTATGTGTGTTGTTTTCTAAATAATAGATAATTAATTAAATTCACCCCAACTTCCTGTCCTTTTCCATACTGAGTTTCTATAGCAATTCTTTGTGTCCTACATCCATTTGTTCATTCTGTATTTACTCAGTGCCAGGCACTGAAGTAGCTCAGACTCAGTTCTAGTGCCCAGCAGTTTCTTTTTATATAAACATTGCCTAATCGTGGAGGAGGGAGGAAAAAAAGAACAAAAATTAGTTAATTGGGAAGAATTTGTTCAATAGAAATACTTATGAAAGCTTTGTTGAGGGGCACCTGGGGCCTCAGACAGTTAAGCGGCTGCCTTCAGCTCAGGTCGTGATCCCAGGTCCTAGGATCAAGCCCTGCATCGGGCTCTCTGCTCAGTGGAGAGCCTGCTTCTTCCTCTCCCTCTGCCTGCCGCTCTGCCTCCTTGTGCTCTATCTCTCTGTCAAATAAATAAAGTTCTTAAAAAAAAAGAAAAATCTTGGGGCGCCTGGGTGGCTCAGTGGGTTAAGCCACTGCCTTCGGCTCGGTCATGATCTCAGAGTCCTGGGATCGAGCCCCGCATCGGGCTCTCTGCTCAGCGGGGAGCCTGCTTCCTCCTCTCTCTCTGCCTGCCTCTCTGCCTGCTTGTGATCTCTCTGTCAAATAAATAAAAATAAAATCTTTAAAAAAAAAAAGAAAAGAAAAGAAAAGAAAAATCTTTATTGACATTTTCATTTTGAAATTTTCTGTGTTTATTTTTTGCTTGTGTATATACATTTCATAATATGGTACATTCATGGGTACATATATGAATGTTAATCTCTTATACACATTGTGAAACATAAGAAAAATGAAAGTATACCCAAATAAGTGTTTATACAGTGTTAATTATTTCAGTTCAAAGCAAATTTTTTAAATTAATAACGTGACTTTATGTCTTCAGATTGAACTAAGAGAACGAGAGATAGAACGACTATCAGTTGCATTGGACAGTGGCCGCTCCCCTGATGTTCTCTCTCTGGAGTCTAGAAATAAGACCAATGAAAAGCTTATTGCTCATTTAAATATTCAGGTAATGACTTTTATAATTATTTCACTGAGTATATAAAATCATGAAATGTTTATACCAGTCCATGTTTGTAAATGTGACTAGTGTATTATTTGCAGTAGGAAAAATTTGATAGAGCCGAAGTGTCCAGAAATAGGATGCAGCTATTGAAAAATCATGTTTTTAAAGAATACTTAATGAAAAAAAAGAGAATATTTAGTGAGGCAGAAAAATATATACCATAATGTTAAATATTTAAGAGAAGTGAATAAACTGTAGGCACAGCGATGTTCAGTTTGCTTTTTAAAAATGTACATATAAACTTGAAGAGAGAAAACACTGGAAGAGAATAAACGAAGTATACTAAGAGTTTATCTTTGTGTGATGAGATACTCTTTTTGATTTTCATTATTTTTTTAAAATTTTGTTTGTTTTATAATGTAAAAAAAGAATATTTTTATAAAAAGAAATAGAAAAAACTAAACATGCTTTAGATTCCCTTGCCATGCATTTGACCTAAGAGTAGAACAGGAGAGTTATATAAAGCATGTTATGTTACCTTTAGAAATTTACACGTCATTGCTGCCTGGGCTGTAACCAGAATAGACCTAAGTCAGGAATATCGGCAGTAGCTCTAGAGCAGTACTGTCCAGTACAAATATGATATGAGCCACATATGTAATTTAAAATTTTCTAGGGGCACATGGGTGACTCAGTTGGTTAAGCATCTGACCAACTCTTGATCTCAGCTCAGGACTCGATCTCAGGATCATGAGTTCAAGCTTCTGTGGAGCCCACTTAAAAAAAAAAAGAAAAGAAAATGAATCTCAGATCAAACTGTAAAACATAAAACTGTAAAACTTTCTAGTAGCCAGATTAAGAAAATAAAAAGAAACAGATGAAATTAATTTTAATAATGTATCTACCTCAGTATATCCAAAATATAATTTCAATGTATAATTAATGTTGTAAAATACGAATGTTGAGATATTTTACATTCTTTCTTTTTTGCACCACGTCTTTGAAATCTTGTGTCTATCTTACATTTATAGCACTTCTCAGTTGGGCGGAGCCACAGTGTGCACATGTGGATGCTAGTGACTACTACATTGGACAGCACAGTCTAGAGTAGTAGTATCATTGTAGTGATAGTCTTGTCATAATTTTAGAACTCTGTGTTGGGAAAAAGTTCACACAAATATTTTGCTTTTCCTTTCCTTTCCTGTTTAAAGATTGGAAGCCAATGGCTATATATTTTTATTACACCCCACACTATCAGTTTTGTGAATCAAAGTAATGTAGGATTGCAAATGTAAAATAGCTGTGGTTTAAATTTTCAGTATCTTAAAAAATACAGCATTTTGAAATATTTTTGCAAGTTCAGTATTTAGGATAATTTTCAAATTCATAAACCTATGAATTACAAATTCAATTTAGGTTGACTTTCTTCAGCGAGCTAATAAAGACCTGGAGAAGCATATACAGGAGCTTATGGAAACCAAGGAAACAGTGACTACTGAAGTTGTTAATTTAAGTAACAAAAATGAAAAACTCTGCCAGGAATTAACTGAAATAGACCAGTTAGCACAGCAGTTAGAAAGACATAAAGAAGAAGTGCTTGAGACTGCTGATAAAGAACTTGAAGAAGCAAAGGTATGTCTAGGTTGTGGGAACATTTGTTGATTCTCCTGGAACATAGTGAGTGTAAGCCCCCTTTGATACCTGATTTGGTCTTTTGGTTTGTTTTTTTCATAATTCAAGTTTTCCAAAGTGGTGTTTACACTCTTGGGTATGTTTCTAAAGCACACCTTTTCTTAGGATAGCTCTCCTATAGATTTTGTCCTATTTTTCCTCAAGATTTTCATCTCTACATTGTGAACAAGCTTTGGAAGTTTGTCCTCTGTGTCATTTTGTGCTCATGATCTCTTTAAAAGTATTTCCTGAAATAGTGTTTGTACTTTGGTAGCTAACATTTTTCATCTTTAAGTTTAAAATAGATATGAAAGGGGACACCTGCCTGGTGTGGTGGGAGGAGCATGCAACTCTTGATCTCAGGATTGTGAGTTTGAGCCACAAGTTGGGTGTAGAGATTACTTAAAAATAAAATCTTTTAAAAATAATAATGAGTAGGGGCACCAGGGTGGCTTAGTCGTTAAGTGTCTGCCTTCTGCTCAGGTCATGATCCTGGGATCAAGCCCCACATGGGACTCCGTGCTCAGCGGGGAGCCCGCTTCTCCATCTCCCACTCCCTCTGCTTGTATTCCCTCTCTCACTCGGTCAAAAAAAATAAATAAAATCTTTTAAAAAATAATAATGAGTATATATATAGAAATGAAAGATGAAATTTCCAGTCTGTTGTAAATACGGATCTCTTAAAACTGTCACATCATTATTTTAAATATAGCTAAATGACTCTTCTTGAAATCTCCACAGTTTTATCCTATTTTAATATATTTATACTTCAATATCTTTTCATGATCACTCTATCAAACATCTCTGCAATAAAAAATACATGAATTGAAATTATTTATTTATTTAAAATTTTTTTATTTTAAAAAATGTCCTTTGACAGGGCACCTGGGTGGCTCAGTGGATTAAAGCCTCTGCCTTCGGCTCAGGTCATGATCCCAGGGTCCTGGGATTGAGCCCCGCATCGGGCTTCCTGCTCAGTGGGGAGCCTGCTTCCTCCTCTCTCTCTGCTTGCCTCTGCCTACTTGTGATCTCTCTCTGTCAAGTAAATAAATAAAAATCTTTAAAAAAAAAAAAAGTCCTTTGACTACAAGGTTCAAAGTGCTAACACTTTCCTCTGAATAGTGATATAATTATTAGTAATTGGTGGATCAAAGTGACAAATACAGCACAAATGCTGATACCTACTGAATTGAAAAGTGAAATTTTATTGGAAATATATCTCTTAATAAGATACATCTTATTAATGCATATCTTAATACATATCTTTCATAAACTTTGATTATCTTTTTGTTTGGTGCTTCAAAAGTTTTTCATATTTTGAATGACATTAGATGCATGACTTTGCTTTAAAAAGTGGGGGGAAAACAGTTGTGAGAGGGAAGGTGAGAGAGGAAAGATCATGAGATACTTAGACCACACACAGGTTGTCAGGTAGGTAATTCTTAAAAAAGGAATGTACTTCCGAATTGAGTGTCCAGATATGGATACATGAAAACTACATGTATACCACAGTTTTTACATAATACTTTGGAAGTATTTATGTTATCCCAGGAATGGGTATAACTTAGTCTGAGGATCAGGACTCTATATCATTGAATCAGTTTTGTACAATGTCATTTCAACTAATTAGTGAAATAAAAGTAACATACCTCAACATAATGAAGGCCATATATGAAAAGTCCACAGTATATTATACTCAGTGGTGAAAGATTGAAGCTTTTCCTCTAGGATCAGCAGCAATGCAAGGATCCCCATTCTTACCAGTTCTGTTTAGTGTATATCGGAAATCCTAGCCAAAGCAGTTAGGCAAGAAAAAGAAATAAAAGGCATCCAAATTGGAAAGAAAGAAGTAAAATTATGTTCCAGATGACAAGATCTTATATGTAGAAGACACTAAGGATTTCACAAACCAGAACTAATAAATTCAGCAGAGTTGCAGAATGCAAAATCAATGCAAAAAAAGCAGGTGTGTTTCCATATGCAAATAATTAAAATCCAAAAGTAAATTAAGAAAATCCTATTTGCAATAGCATCAAAAAGAATAAAATACTTAGGAATAAACTTATCCAAGGAGGCGAAAGACCATATGCTGAAAACTATAAAACATTAATGAAGAAAACTGAAGAAGACAGAAATAAATGGAAAGACATCCTATGTTCCTGGATTGGAGGACTTAATATTGTTCAGATGTCTGTGGTACTCAAAGCAATCTACAGATTCAGTACAATCCCTATCCAAATCCCAATGGCATTTTTTATAGAAATGGAAAAAATTATAAAATCTCAAGAGGCCAGGGTAGCCAAAAGAGTCTTGCAAATGAAGAATATAGGGGTCCTTGCCTAGCTTAGTTGGAAGTACATGTGACTCTTGATCTCAGGGTCATGAGTTTAAGCCCCACATTAGGTGTAGAGACTACTAAAAAAAATAAAATTAAGGGGCACCTGGGTGGCTCAGTGCTTAGGCCTCTGCCTTCAGCTCGGGTCATGATCTCGGGGTCCTGGGATCGAGTCCCGCGTGGGGCTCTCTGCTCTGCAGGGAGCCTGCTTCCTCCTCTCTCTCTCTCTCTCTCTCTGCCTGCCTCTCTGCCCACTTGTGATCTCTCTCTGTCAAATAAATAAAATCTTTAAAAAAAAAATAAATAAAATTAAGAGCATAATTAAAGCAATTTTAATTTTTTGTGGCTCCAGTTTCATTGGAACATTCCTGTAGCTCATTCCTCTCTTTTTCCACTTTGTTTTGCATTTTCTCTGCTCATGCACACAACATACTGAATATTCCTTCTCAGGTCCCATTGGCAGTGTTCAAGAATGGCAGTTTGGCTCACATTGGGTCAAAATATTCTAATATTGGCATTCAACACTCTCATTTGCTATATAGAGGTTCCACATTGGTAGTAGCAGGTAGAGGGAAATAAAATAAGATAGGAAAGTTAGGAAATAACAGTGCCATAAGAAAAACCCAAAAAATCAAGGTTCAAAGAAGGTCCTACAAGTATATAGGCAAAGTAGGTTTTTTAAGTGGGCCCTCTCGTTTCAGATGTTAAGGATATCTCGCCATAGGGGCGCCTGGGTGGCTTAGTTGGTTGGGCGGCTGCCTTCAGCTCAGGTCATGATTCTGGAGTCCTGGGATCAAGTCCCACATCAGGCTCCCTGCTCAGTGCGGAGTCTGCTTCTACCGCTGACCTCTCTTCTCTTATGCTCTCTCTCATTCTCTCTCTCTCTCAAATAAATAAATAAAATCTTAAAAAAAAAAAAAAAATCTCCCCATAAGCATTCAGGATACCAAGAAATTAAAGAGAAGCCTGGACTTTGTCTCCTCTTCACTGAAATTGAGACTTAAAACAGCTAAAGCTTCCCATCTCACTGTTGAGAAGGAAGACTACTCAAGAAAATGACTTGGTCTTATTTGCAGTGTGACTTAGTGATAAATATTCTTGACTTTTAGGTCTGTATCTAATTTTTTTATTCCTAGAAAGAGATTAAAAGAAAGCTTTCTGAAATGCGGGATCTTGAAGAAACAATGGCAAAACTTCAGCTGGTAAGTAGATGTCATGTTGAATTGCCAGAAATTTTGGTAAGAAAATTTGCATGCTGTATTTTACATATATTTTTTAATTGAGATATAATTTACACATTATACTATTCACTCTTAAACATTTAATTCACTGGTATTGGTGTAATCATGAGGTGTTGCAGCCATTCTGACGATCAAGTAATAAAACATTTTCATCACTCCAAAAAGAAACGTCATACCCATTAGCAGTCCCTCCCCATTTTCCTCAGCTCAGCCTCTGACAACTACTAATCTTTCTCTTTCTATACATTTGCATATTCTGGGCAGTTTATACCAATGGAATCATATAATGTGGACATTTTATCTGGCTTCTTTGATTTAACACAGTATTTTCTAGTTTCATGCTTATTATAGCATGTATCCAAGTACTTACTTTTTATGGCTTGGTAATATTCCACCATGGATGTATTTAATTTTGTTTCTGATTTTATAATTTTTTAATCTCATATTAATTACTTCATGACTTATCAGTTTGCTAGTATGAAAACTAAAAATTGATAATTGTTAAAGTTGTTGACTTTTATTAAAAGCACTCAGTGTGGGGCACCTGGCTGGCTTAGTCGAAGTGGGCAACTCATTTTTTTAAAGATTTTTGTTTATTTATTTTAGAGAAAGAGAGCGCATGTGTGTATGTGAGTTGGGAGAGAAGTAGACGGAAAGGATAAGAAGCAGACTGTGTATTGAGCACGGGAGCCCATTGCAGGGCTCAATCTCCCGACCTTGAAATCATGACCTAAGCCAAAGTCAAGAGTTGGACATTTAACTTACTGAGCCACCCAGGTACCCCTGGAGCGTGACTCTTGATCTCAGGGTTGTAAGTTCAAACTCCATGTCAGGTATAGAGATTACTTAAAAATAAAATTAAAAAAAAAAAACAAAAAACAAAACACTCGGTCCTCTTTTTAATAGCTTTGTTTGGTAGCACAAATCATTTTTCTAGGTAATATTTGTCGTCTTCTGGTAGTCTTCAAATAAGAAAAATAGTAATCATCCCAGCATAAGCCCAGATGTAGAATATAGTTCTATAGTCTAGAACTGACAGCATATCTTGCTTCCAGTTAGAAACTGCCGGGTGAAAAAAAAAAAGAAAAGAAAACTCCTGGGTAGTCACCTAAAAGATGATTGGGGATTTTTTTTAGTAGTTTGTTAAATTGGATGAGTTTTTTTTAAGATTAGAAAATAAGACTAATACTAATTTTCAAGTTTTCTCATTATATATAGTCTTATATAGTGTAGCGGCAATGTTCTGATAGCGTAAGGCAAATTTTAAAAATGAAGCCATTGTGATATGCTGCCACACTGTACGTGCTTGAACACTTGCTTTTATAGGCTCACTGTGAATCACAGTGACTTCTTTTTTTATTCACTTGCAGCTACTCAAGTCAGTATTGAATAACTGAATTAACTAAAACTGCTAAATGTTGTCCACTCTTTTGTTTTTTTTTTTAATGTTTTCTACTCTTGAGTCTCATAGATACTGTGAAATTCTTCCCTGAGGTCAGTAAACAGAAAGTAGATGTTTTGATGGTGTTTTTACTAACAGTGTAAACTCTGTGAGGGCAGGGATTTTTGGTTGCTGCTATTGTTTGTACGCTATAAACCCTCAAGTGTAATTCGTAATGCTTGTCTCGGACTCTGACCAAGTCTCAGTAGTACTGGCTGACAAAGATGCTATAGCTACTTTCTGACCTTTCTTGTTTTTTCCAGTTAGTGCTATATTAGTATTTTTAAGATAAATACTAATGATGTTAGTAGCTAACATTTATTAAGCACTTGCCATGTTCTAGACACTGTGTGCAGTGCTTCACAGCCTTAGTTTCATCCTCACCCATGAATCCTCGGTGTCCAGGTACTGCTTTTTTTTTTCCCCTAAGATTTTATTTATTAATTTGACCGAGAGAGAGAGATCACAAGTAGGCAGAGAGAGAGGCAGAGAGAGAGGGGGAAGCAGGCTCCCTGCTGAGCAGAGAGCCCGATGTGGGTTTCGATCCCAGGACCCTGAGACCATGACCTGAGCTGAAGGCAGAGGCTTAACCCACTGAGCCACCCAGGCGCCCCAGGAAACCAGGTACTGCTCTTGTTGTGTAGATGAGCCTGAGACAATACCAGTGATACCTATGATAGTCTTAGAGCACTGTGTCTACTTCTGCCTTATTTTAAAAATAAAAAGGCTTTAAAACTTTTTTATTGCAGGGGCGCCTGGGTGGCTCAGTGGGTTAAAGCCTCTGCCTTCGGCTCAGGTCATGATCCCAGGGTCTTAGGATCGAGCCCCGAATCGGGCTCTCTGCTCAGCAGGGAGCCTGCTTCCTCCTCTCTCTCTGCCTACTTGTGATCTCTGTCAAATAAATAAATAAATAAATCTTTAAAAAAAAAACTTTTTTATTGCAAAAGTACATATTTATTTTAAAAGGTAGACAATATGCTAAGCAAATTAAGAAAAAATAAAATCTAATAATTCTACTGCTCAGAAAGGAGCCCTGTTGATATTTGGGTTTTGTGGTCCTTTTAGCCACAGTTGATAATTAGCTTTAGTTGAGCCCGTGTATTTGACTAACTAAGTGTGTGTCTGTATGTATATGACTTACCCTTAATTAAATGTACTTACCAAAATATCAATTTTAAGTTCTATAATATTTTTTCAAGTTACTAGAAATCTTAACGATAGTATTAAAATTTACAGGAATTAAATTTATGCCATAAAGAAAAGGAGAGACTGAGTGATGAACTACTTATAAAATCAGATCTGGAAACTGTTGTTCATCAGCTTGAACAAGAAAAGCAAAGACTTAACAAAAAAATGGAAAGTTTTGCAGTTACAGGTAAAATATAAAATGTCGATAACTTAAAAAGTGATTGTTATTCCCTCCTGACATATTATTTTTCTTAGTAGATTACCTTTCATTCATTCTTAAATTCAATAAATATTTGTAGAGTGCTCATTACATATCAGAAACCATACTGGATGCTGTAGATAGAGTGGAAAATCTCCTTCAGCAACCTTACAGGATTCTTTTATATTTTGACTAGTTGGTACAGGGAATGTTTGAATATTTTCCAAAAGAAGTATATTCTTTTTCAGTGCAGATAATAGAATTAATTAAGACTAAGGAAATCTTCTGAAATAGTGAAAATTTGAAATGCAGAATCTTTATAAGGAGATGCACTTGTATCAATTGAAATTAACACATTCCCATGTGTTCTTTCTCTCTTTCTCTCTTTTTATCTCTTTCTCCCGGTAGGGCAACTTTCTGCTAGGTACCAGCCCTAAATGAGTTAGTTTAAGAAACATGTAAGAATTCATCCATTCATTCGACAAATGTGTATGAGCCTGTTGTGTGCCAGGCTCTGTTTTGGGTACTAAGGTATATGATGGTAAACAAAATACACAAAGTCCCTGCTCTTGTGGAGCCTTTGTTCTAGCTAGACAAACTAGTAGCACATAAATGAAAAAGCCCAATTTTAGATGATAAAAGGTATTAAAACTAGGGGGAGATGTGCTAGAGATTGATCCAAGATCTCAGAGACAAGACACCAGCCAAATGAAGATTTGGGACCGTTTTTTTCCAGGCAAAGGGAACAGCAAGAGCAGAAGCCTGGTGCTGTCAAATTCCCATGTGTCTTCAGAAGTAAAAGAAAGCCAGTGTTCTATGTTAAAAAGAGGCAATATCCTAGGCTCTTCAGCATCTGTGTGGATAATCTGTTTGATCCCTTCTCCACTTACTGCCTTAATGACTTGAGCACATTACTTAATCTCTCTATGCTTTAGTTTCCCTGTCTATGGAGTTAATGATGGCACCTACCCAAAGGATTATTCTGAGGATTAAATGGGTTAATACATTAGTGCTTAGACCTGTGTATAAGAGTTTGCAATATAGTTTCTTTCATACCTAGCTATGGCCGATCATTTCAGTGTGATCTTTCATATCTGAAACTCCCTGTTTTTCTGTGGTGCAATTGCAGTAGGGTGCCAAAAATCCAACCACAGGTCAACCAAAATATTTACCTTCTACACACGTGCACATGAGCAACTAAGTACTGCTTGCATGTGCACCAGACATATCAGTAAATTAGATGGTCCTGAACTTCAGGAGCACTCTCAATGATGTATGGAAATCTTACTCTATATTTCTTATCACTTGATCTCCTACTCTTTGCTGGGAACATTCCAAATGTTTTCCATTCTCAATAAGGCTATGACTCTCATTCCACCTCCCATTCTGAGTGGGCGATTTTCAGGTTCCCTAAGAGAATAGAAGCCTTCAGGGAGGCCTTCTGTCAGTTTCCTATCCCAAGATCTTAAACTGTGCATTTTTATCTCCCTCCTGTTACTATGGAAGTGTGTCCATCTTAGGAAAGGCCACTGCCTCCATCTGTTCTCTGGATCCTATCCTAGTTTTAAAACATTGCATATTCTCCCTTTTCTATAACTTAAGTCTGTACTGTTTTTGTCCATTGGCATTTAAACATACTTACCCTAATATGTCTCCTGAGGCAAGGGAAACAAAAGTAAAAATAAACTATTGGGACTACATCAAAATAAAAAGCTTTTACACAGCAAAGAAAACAATCAACAAAACTAAAAGGCAGCCTACAGAAAGGGAGAAGATATTTGCGAATGACATACCTGATAAAGGATTAGTATCCAAAATATATAAAGAACTTATAAAACTCAGCACTGGAAAAACAAATAATCCAGTAAAAAAAAAATGGGTAGAAGACCTGAATAGACATACAGGTGGCCAATAGAGACATGAAAAGCTGCTCATCATCAATTACCATCAGGAAAATGCAAATCAAAACTACAGTGAGATATCACCTCACACCTGTCAGAGTGGCTAAAATCAACAACACAAGAAACAAAAGGTGTTGGCAAGGGTGCAGAGAAAGGGGAACACTCTTGTACTGTTGATGGGAATGCAAACTGATGCATCCACTGGGGAAAACAGTATGGAGCTTCCTCAAAAATGTAAAAATAGAACTACCCTATAATCCATCAATCACACTAGTAGGTATTTACCCAGAGAACACAAAAATACTAATTCAAAGGTATACATGCATCTTGATGTTAAAGCAGCATTAGCTACAATAGCCAAATTATGGAAACAACCGAGTGTCTATCAATTAAAGAGTGGATAAGGAAGATGTGGTGGGACGCCTGGGTGGCTCAGTCAGTTAAATGCCTGCCTTCAGCTCAGGTCACGATCCCAGGGTCCTGGGATCGAGTCCCACATCAGGTTCCTTGCTCAGTGGGGAGCCTGCTTCTCCCTCTGCCTGCTGCTTCCCATGCTTGTGAGCTCTCTCTCTCTCTGACAAATAAATAAATGAAATCTTAAAAAAAAATGTGGTGTATATGTATACAATGGAATATTAGCCATTAAAAAAAAAATGAAATCTTGCCATTTATAGCAACATGGATGGAGCTGTTAAGTATTAAGCTAAGTGAAATTGAGTATTAAGCTAAGTGAAATAAGTCAGAAAAAGACAAATATGATATGATTTCACTCATGTGGGATTTTCTTGTAAAGATTTTATTTACTTGAGAGAGAGAGCATGAGCAGGAGGGAGGAGTAGAAGGAAGAGGGAGAAGTAGACTCCCTGTTGAGTCAGGAGACCAATCCAGGACCCAGTCCTAGGACTTTGGGATCATGACCTGAGCCAAAGGCAGACACCCAACCAAATGAGCCACCCAGACACCATGCTCTTATGTGGAATTTAAGAAAACAAATGAGCAAAGAGAAAAAAAAGAGAGGCAAACAAAGAAATAAACTCTTGGGGCATGTGGCTGGCTCAGTTGGAAGAGCATGCAGCTCTTGATCTCGGAGTTGTGAGTTTGAGCCCCGTATTGGTTGTAGAGATTACTTAAAAATAAAATCTTTAAAAAAAAAAAGGGGGGGTTGAGGAAAAAGAAATGGACTCTTAACTCTAGAGAACAAAGCGATGGTTACCAGAGGGGAGGTAGGTTGGGGGGGATGGGTGAAATGGGTGATGGGAATTAAGGAGTGCACTTGTGATGAGCGCTGGGTAGTGTATGAAAGTGTTGAATCACTGTATCGTATAGCTGAAACTAATATCACACTGTTTGCTATCTGAGATTTAAACAGCACAACAACAAACCATACTTACTCTTTTCCCATTCTATAACAAAAACTTTGACCCATTCCCCTCCAGCTACCCTTTTCTCTTTTCCACCGTTTTAACAGCTTGAAAGGTCATCTACCCTTGCTGTTTCTGCTTGATCACTAGTACCTTTACCTCCTCAGTCCACTCCAGCTGGCCTCCATCCCCACCTGAGCTGCTCTTGGAAGGGCTTCCCTCATCCCCATTATGCTCAATGTGGTGGATACTTTCCATTCATTCATTCATTTGACTTCTTAGCATTTACCCCAATAGTCCATTCCTTCCCACTCGTCTTTCTTCTTAGCTCTCTCTGGTCACTCCTTGGGATGAATTTGTCAGTTCATCCTCCAGATTGCATTATATGCTATTTATTCTTTTGTAGATTTTATCCTTCTACACGGTTAGAATAATTGTTTGACCTTAGCTATATTTTTCATACTTGTATTCTTAGCTAGTGCTAGGCATAGAGTAAATCCTCCATAAATACCTATCAAATGAATGAAAGAAGAGATGATAGTGAATCAGATTATGTCTTGAAAATCACTTCATGCCTCAGAGATAAATTAGATTGAACTATGTGAAATTACCAGTATTAGGCTGCTTTGACTCAAGAAAAGGTAAATTTTGTTGTAAAAGTTAATAGTTGTACTTATTTGGAGAAAGATGAGTTGTTTTGATCTCTTTGTGTAAAACTGTATTAAATTCAAGCTTAATGTTAAAAGTCATGCATATTATGATTAATTGCTTATAGATAAATTTTCTTTTAATGCATTTTCAGGTGACCAGAAAGTAAGTACCATGTGATAGTTTATTCATTTTATAGTACTAAATGGTACCATCCTTGTGACGGGACAAAAGTAGGAGGACTTTGAACACTAGATTTTATTTAAACTTTCAATGTAATTTGTGCTCTTTTTCCTCATTTTTCTCAATATTTATCTCTTTGATACCAGCCAGTGATAGATGATATACAGAAGTTAATGATTTTTAGTAGCTTGTATCCTAAAACTTAGTTTGGCTAATTGTATAATTTATATGCAATACTTTTAATATTTAATTAATTTACAGAAAGAGAACTTACTCTGGAACTTGAAAGGATGAGGCTAGAACATGGAATAAAACGTCGAGACAAGTCACCCTCTCGTTTAGATACATTTCTGAAAGGTATAGAAGAAGAACGAGACTATTATAAGAAAGAGCTAGAAAAACTCCAACATATAATACAGCGAAGATCTTGCTCTATAAATTACTCTACACGAGAAAAAATTCCAATATTTAAAACACTAGAAAAGGTAATATCTCTTTTTAAGGATGATTGATAATCAAGAGTGTATCTTTATGAACAAACTTTTCTGGTGTGATGATTATATTAAATATAACTTTATTCATATTTGTTTTTTAAAAGTTTTTCTTGGGGCCCCTGGGTGGCTCATTCATTTAAACATCTGAGTCTTGATCTCAGCTCAGGTCTTGATTTCAGAGTCATGAGTTCAAGCCCTGCGTTGGGCTCTGTGCTGGATGTGGAGCCTACTTAAAAGCAGAGGGGTGGTGTACCTGGGTGGCTCAGCCATCGTCAGACTTGATTTCGAAAGGTTCACATCATGATCTCAGGGTCATGAGATTAAACCAAGAGTCCGGCTCCTCACTGGGCTTGGGGCCCGCTTAAGATTCTTCCTCTTTCTCCCTTGGCCCCTCCCCCTCGCTCACATATGCAGGCATGTGCACTCAGTCACAACCTCAAAAAAGAAAGGTTTTTCTTAATTTTGATTTTTGCTTTTTTACATGACCTATACTGTAGAGACATTGCATTTATTAGGAAAACTACTTAAGAACAAAGCATAACGTACTGAGTTTTGGAAATTAAGGAAAGATGAATAGCTCATTATGTGTGTAGGGTAAGTGGAGGGACATCTGGGCTTCCAGAAACTGGAACTACTAATTCATGCTACTGGACGTTTCCTTTCTTTCTATCCTTTACTCTTGGTATCAGCTGCCTTTTCTCTCTCAAAGCAGAGTGGCTTTATCCACATGGCAGACAACATGGCTTCTTGCTATGCCCAGCCTTGGACCAGTCAGAAAGGCGGGTCACATTGTGCACACCAGACATTATCCATGTTAACCAAGCAACAGGAGCAGGTAGAGTGTGGAAGTGAGTGCAGGGCAGGCCCAGCACATTTGTAAGTTGGTAGTCTAAAGATGTATATTAGGTAAAGGTAACCATATTTCATGAGCAATTAAAATCATGTATCTATTTTAGGTCTTCATTATTTTCAATGTTTTAGGAATATCATTTGAACTCTTCATTCAGGTTTTTCTTGTTTTTTTTTTTTTTTTCTTTTTTAAGCTTCAGAACAATAGGAGTCCTGGAGGCTTATGACTCTAACATTATCTACACACTAGATAAAATGAGGGGAAGTTGGAAGTAAAATTAAAACTCAAAACATTTGGGCGCCTGGGTGGCTCAGTGGGTTAAGCTGCTGCCTTCGGCTCAGGTCATGATCTCAGGGTCCTGGGATCAAGTCCCGCATCAGGCTCTCTGCTCAGCAGGGAGCCTGCTTCCTCCTCTCTCTCTGCCTGCCTCTCCGTCTACTTGTGATCTCTCTCTGTCAAATAAATAAATAAAATCTTTAAAAAAAAACAACTCAAAACATTTAATTTCAAATGTTTAAAAATATCAAGTCACTGACATAGACGTGAAGATAATAGGTTAAAAATAATTCAGACTTGGCTGATTTGACCAGTTTCATCATCTTTTTCCTGAAGATCCTGTGCCCATTGTCAAATGGTGTGGGGTTGTTTTCTGATTGGACTGTTTTTTAACGTCATTGGCTAGTGGCTGAATTTGACTTACAGGTGTTAGTAAAAACACGACGCTGTGTTATCTGTTATAAGCAGAATGAATTGGTGAGGCAATGCTGTATAAGTTAATTTATGTGTTACTGAGTTGTTTTTAAGCCCCATATATACTTAGGACTCAGAAAAAATGAATCACTGAATTGATCACCTTCATTGCAGAGGAGAATCTTCCATACAATGGTTGATTAGTTTAATCTTTTCTAAAGTTTAGAAAGGTGGAGTGTTCAGAGCGCTTTAGAGTTCCAGTAAGTTGCGAGAACGGCAGCGAAGGTGTGTACGTGAGTGGAATGGGTGGAGTGTAAAATGGGTGGAATTCTGGGCACTAGAGTGCACCTGCCTCTAAACTTGGGTATTTCAAACATGTTTAGAAGCTACATAGCAAACAACAAAGTCTTCTAAAACTGGATTTGGTACACACTGTGAGTTTTCAAATCCTGCTTTATGGCAAACTTAGGCACAGTTTCTTAGGATTGCAGTAACTCAGAAAAAAATATTGGTATTTTTAGTATCAATGATCTTTGTCGAAAATACACCCATTGATTCTCTACAGTCTGTGTCGGGTGAGCACTGCCTCCTTTCTCCTTGTGCTTGTATTCACTACGGTTCCAATTGTGAGTTTCAAGTATAGTGGAGTAGAAAGGCCTTTGGAGTTGGAGACACAAACTGCCCTTATGACCTTGGACAAGTTACCTCACTTCATGAAACCCCTGTTTCCAAGGGTTATATGAGATAATAAGGGCCCAGCATCATACCTGGTTCCTAGTAAATATTTCATTCCCTTGTTGTTTGTTGGTTCAAAGCACATCACGTCTAGGTAGAAAGTTACATTCAATTCAACATGCTTACTGAGTGCCTGCTCTGAATGAGGCACTGGGTGTGACATAAAGAAGACATAGTTTCTGTACTAGTAGCCTTTAGTATCATGCAGGTATGTGCATGAGCCTGTGTGTGTGTAACAATGGAATGGTAAAAGGGAATTCTTAACAATTACATATGAACACAAATATAAATATCTACATATTTATGTCTATGCAAGATATATTTAGAAAAGATCTAGAGTTCCTACTTAAGAAGACCAGTCAGTATTGTTGGAGAATTCATTTGTTTTAGGTACCATGCTAGGCACTGAAGGCGTGGTCAGACAATATACCTAGCGTGTCTCTTATTGAACTTACATTTTAGTGGTAAAGATGTATATTAAACAATTAACTATGTTAATAACTTTATAAGCTCACTTATAGTGTTAGTGGAAAAAAAGATACAAGGTTTCAGAATGCTCTAAGAATACAAAGAGGGAGATCTAAATTTGATTGAAGAGTCAGAAGACTAGTCTTAACCTGAGACCTAGACAGTAATGAAAATAGACTGTCGGATCTTTTTTTTTTTTTTTTTTTCCATCCCAACCTTATTTATAACCAGACCCCCAGCTCCCACCCCACCCCAGGTCCTCAGCTTAGCTCTGGGCAAGAAGCTGGATGAGCAGTGACACTTTTTTTTTTTTTTTTAAGATTTTATTTATTTATTTGACAGACAGAGATCACAATTAGGCAGAGAGGCAGGCAGACAGAGAGGAAGGGAAGCAGTCTCCCTGCTTAGCAGAGAGCCCGACGTGGGGCTCGATCCCAGGACCCTGGGATCATGACCTGAGCCAAAGGCAGAGGCTTTAACCCACTGAGCTACCCAGGCGCCCCAGCATTGACACTTTTGCCAAGCCCAGAGCTCGGGAGCCCCTCACTACTTCTGGGTTTTTGCCCTCACCTGCTAAATTTTGCCAGCCATGGCCCCATCTGTGACCCCAGTGCGGTGGGACAGTACAGGACTCAGCACTGCTTTGTCCCAGTGCTCAATAACCACATCTGCAGGACTGTTAAGTCTTTTTTCACTGAATAATTCTTTTCTAAAATCTATGCAAACCACCTCCTTTTTGTAAGATATTTTTATGTAGATATAGTTAAGTTATAGATTTTCTTTTATAGTTATCTAAGCCTTAATTAAGTCCTCAAACTCTAATCTGCTTTTGTCCTGTAAAATATCCTTTAAGGTGTCCAGATAACTGATCTCATCCATTATGCTTTGATTTTGCTTGTTTAACCAAGAAGATAACTTACTTCCAAGTGGCAGGTTAGGGGTACCTCACAGATACCAAGTCTATATTAGACATGGTTATGTGCACAGTAGGTAGTGAATAACATATATCAGGATGCTTTCCAGTGTGCCATATTATCTCTTCCTGGGGCTTCTGCATTTAGTACTTTAATATTAAGATAACTTGTATCCCCTCAGGGTTGTGAGATCAAGCCCTGCATCAAGCTCATGCTGGGCGTGGAACCTGCTTAAGATTCTCCCACTCCCCTGCTCTCTGGCTTACTTGCTCTCTTAGGGGAAAAAAAAAAAAAAAAGGATACCTTAAATCCCAAGTCTACATTTATCACCTTTATTTTCCACATAGTTGTGAAAATAGTGGGTCTTTTGAATTGGACTAAAATAAGGGGCATCATCCTGTCTTAGAAATGTTGGAAGTATTTGCTTACTTGGTGAGCATCCTTAGTGAATACTGCCTCGTAGAAATATTTATATTTAACTCATTGTAAAAATAGACTTCAAGCCCTGGAGGGCTTGATAAACCGTGCTTACTGGCCCTATGCCCACAGTTTCCGATTTAGTATGTCTGGGGTGGGCCCACCAACTTGCATGTGTAACAAGTTCCTACATGCTGCTGATGCTTCTGCTCTGGGGATTACACTTCAGTTACCAGCATTATAAACAACTCCAGGGAAAGGACAGTTGGAAGTGTCTGACAGGATCTGATCAAGTGGTATCATTGGCAGCGGGGGGAGGAGGGTAGAGAGTCCCTTCTTGGGCATTTGAAGACCAGACATTTGCCCCAATCCTGCCTGCACTCTATTCTGCTGCCCTCATTATGGATAAAAAATTGTGTTTTGTATGTCTGTTAACATTATTCAGTCACTGTCATTAGCAACATCCTGAAACAACCATATGGTGATAATTATAACAAATGATAACTTGTTTTTAAATTCTGTTTCAGGGTGATTACAACTCAGAAATTCATCTAATCACAAGAGAAAGAGATGAACTTCAGCGTATGCTGGAAAGATTTGAAAAACATATGGAGGATATACAGTCCAATGTTAAATTATTGACAGCAGAAAGAGATAAACTAAGTGTCTTATATAATGAAGTAAGAAATTAGTTAAGCCAACAGATTATATAGAATAAGTAACTATAAGGGAACCAGTATAAATCTTTTAAATTACTGTTATATATGGACCTTGTTATATTCCTTCATAATTAGAACTAAGTACGGTAGTAGTTTCTATGGTCCTGTTCCCAAAGCAGAGATTTCTGTTATTTTTTCTGTATTTATTCTTCCTCTCTTCTAGTCTATCTGTGTGTTAAATCTGTTAGAGATAATCTCCTACTTCTAAAGCTACCTGGAACAGGTCCTAGCCTGACTCTGAGCTAAGTTTATCCTTTGGATTCAGATATATTAGGAATCTATCAAACAGTGGGTAGCACCCACAATTTGGATATATTAGATATTAAAGACTTAGCCTATAGTTTCAAAAAACTTAAGGAAGAGAGAATTGATACAGCTTGGTGCAGTTACGAAGCCTCAGTTGTCAGAGAGCAAGGTGTATATGAGCAGAGCAAAGTATCTAAATTTGTTTCATACCAATTTCCCATGAAGTTCTAGTGCTACTTTGAGGGAGGGAGAAGACCATGTAAGTTAAAAGGTCAAGTTGAAAAAGCTGTTTTTACTTTTGGGACTATTTGAAATCTGCATCTGCAAATTGATTCATTTCTGGGCTTTCCCCATTATTGGCTTGGATTTCAGCTTTCTTGGGTCTGCTTAGTCACTAATTGTCCATCTGTTGTCTGGTTTCCAAAATTTTGTAGCTGCCATTTCCCCTCAGTATCTTTGTCTTTTGGGATGTTGTTGTTGTTGTTATTTTAATCATTTTATTCATTTTGTTGAGTTTTGAGAAGAGAGCAAAGGTAGTATGTGTATAGCTTGCCATTTTTTCATCTTTGGAGCATATCCAAAGTGTTTTTTATTTATATATTTTAATTCTTTAAGGCTCAGGAACAGTTACATGCACTAAGACAAGAGTCCACCCAAACCACAATCTCCCATAATATCGTAAGTCTTATGGAAAAAGAAAAAGAAGTTGCATTATCTGACTTAAGAAGGATTATGTCAGAAAAAGAAGCTTTAAAAGAAAAGTTAAAAGTAAGTAATAAGATCAACTTATTTTTGAAAGGTCATTTATAGGGAAAAGGGAGGTCTTTATGTTTTCCTGTGAAGTGACTGTTTAGAATGTACAGTTAGATCAAGGGGTGGGCTAACAATGAAACATGAACCAAATCCAGACCATTGTTTTTGCATGACCATGTGCTAAAAATGGTTTTTGCATTTTTAACTCATTGAAAAAATATGGAAAGAAGAATATTTCATGACATATGAAAACTATGAAATTCAAATTACATCGTTGGTCATTACTGGAATACCGTACTCATTTGTGCTCATCTGTGGCTTCTGTCATGCTGCAGTGGCAGAATTGAGTATTTGCAGCAGAAACTGGCCGACAAACCCTAAACTACTTATTATCTGGTTCTTTAGAGAAAATTACTGACCTCTGATCTCACAATAGGAAATTCCTTCCTCATGTGGAGGAACATTATCTTTTTTTTTTTTTTAATGTAAAACAACTTGACTAATTTGTTCACATACCATTCAATTCACCCATTTAAAGTGTACAGTTCAGTGGTTTTTAATATATTCGCAGACTTGTTTACCCTGTCACCACAATCAATTTTAGAGCATTTTTATGACCTCGAAAAGAAACCCTGAAAACCTGTTAGCAGTGGTTCTCCATTTTACCTTGGCCTCCTCGGGCCTAGGCAACCACAGAGCGACTTTCTGTCTCTACAGATTTGCCTACTCGGAACATTTCATATAATTGAATCGCTTAGTATGCAGTTTTTTACCTCTGGCTTCTCTCACTTTGCATAATGTTTTCAAGTTCATCCATGTAGTATGTATCAATACTTTATCCCTTTTTATTATAGAATAACATTCCACTGTATGGATAGACAGGAAATTTTCATTTTCATTTATGTGGTTTTTACTTTGATTATTATGAAAAATGATGCTGTGAACATTCATGTATAACTTTTTGTTGATGTAGGTTTTCATTTATCTTGGGTATATACCTAGGTTCGTATGATAACCAAAGCATTTGAGCAACTGCGAGGCTGTTTCTAAATCACCTGTACCATTTATATTCTCACCAGCAGTGTATAAGTGTTCTAATTTCTCCACATCCTCACCAACAGTTACTATCTGTCTTCTTTATTACCATCATGCTGGTGGGTATAAAGTAGTACCCACTGTGGTCTTGATTTGCATTTCCTTGATGGCTAATGGCATCAGGCATCTTTTCATGTGCTTCTTTGGCCATTTGTATGTCTTTGGAGAAATGTCTATTCACATCCTTTGCTCATGTTTACATTGGGTTATTGCCTCATTGTTACTGAGCTGTAAGAATGTTTTATATATTCCTGATACAAGCTCCTTATCAGATACATGATTTACAAATACTTTCCCCATTCTCTGAGTTCTCTTTTCATTTCCTTAATGGTATCCTTTAAAGCACAAGAGTTTTTAATTTTGATAAAGTCCAATTTCTGTATTTTTTTTCTTTTGCTGCTTGTGCTTTTGGTGACCTATTTAGGGGCAGTATCTTAAATTTTCTTTTGTCATCTCCAAAAAAATGTGGGAATGCACATAAAGCGCTTAATAGTACTTGGAACATTATAAGAGCTCAGCGTTAGCTATTATTGTTACTATTATGGATTCCATAGTTTACTTCCAATGAGTATTATTGAATTAATGCATAGAAATTTGGAGCTCAAGTTAGGAATAAGAACATATAAGCATTATAAGGGTAGTCTTTATATCTTACATTTTCAGTTAAAATTTTACCCCAACAGAATATTTTTAATTGGGATCTTTTGGAAAACTGCCGGCCAGAATGTACTTTCTCCTAAAAATAAGTGTTAAAATTACCAAATGGAAAATTTCTGTGCAATATGGCAGCTTTTAGCACAAGCCGCTGATTTATTCCTTTCCATATTTGTTAAAAAGACCAAGGAATGTAGAAACGGGATTTTAAAATGCAGTAGTAGTGAAAGCTCAGAAAAAGTGGTATTCATATTACCAGAATCTTTCTAGAATGTAGAAGGCAAGATTTATGAGTTAACAGTAGGTCTTTGACTTTAAAAACTAAATTAATCCTCTCAACCCTTAAGTAATTTCCTGTTATTCATCTATCTACCCAGTTGTCAAACCAGCCATCATCACTGACTCCACTCTCCTGTAAAGCTCTTTTCTCTCAACTAATCAACAAGTCCCATGTGTGCTACCTCTTAAATAATATTTAACACTTATTAAGCTCTTTTCATTCGGGAGGCTCTGTTCTAAGTGCTTTTTACATGGCTACCTCAGTAAATCTTCACAATTGCCTTTTCAAATAGCTAATGCTTACAGATGTGGTCTCTAAGTTACAGAGTTTAGTAATCTGCCCAAGATCACCTAACTGTGAAGTCAGATGGAGTCTGGCTCCTGAGCTCACAGTAGTTTTCTTTAGAATTTGTGTACTTCTTTCTGTTCCCCTGCTGCCATCCCATTCTGGCCATTATTCTCTCCCAACTGCCTTAGTATATCAGCAGCCTCTTAAATATGTATTTTACCCTGAAGACAGAGTCATCTTTCAGAGATATAAATCTGATTAGATTTAAAATCTGAACTGGAGATAAATGGGTGGCTCTGTCGGTTAAGCTTCTGCCTTGGCTCAGGTCATGATCCCAGAGTCTTGGGATCAAGTCCCACATCAGGCTCCCTGCTCAGTGAGGAGTCTGCTTCTCCCCCTGCCTGCCCTTCCCCCTGCTTGTGCGTGAGCATGTGCTCTCTCTCTGACAAATAAATAAATCTTTTTAAAAATAAAATCTATGAACTGTTTTCAAAGACTTCAGTGATTGGCTTTTGCCTGCTTTAGGGTCTAGCTTCTTTTCCCCAAACTCATCTCCCCCATTTCCCACATCTCATTTTCTCAACTCCAAGCTTAATGGACTTTTTCTTGCCCCAATTTTCTGCATAGGCTATTGAAAAGTCTTTCACCCCTTACAGTACTTTTACCTGGTTAATTCCTATTCATCCTTTAGAGTCAGGTTAGACATCGTTTCCTCACACAGGAAATGAACCCAAGACTCTAGATTCCCTTCCAGTATATTGCCATAAAGTTCATTTTCCTAGCAGAATATTCATGGTATATATTATAGTATAGTATGGTTTAAGGTTTGTCTTTTCTACTAGGCTTTAATTACTGATGTCAGAGACTTTACCCATTTTACTCACTATGTATTCCTAATTCCTTGCTGGGTTCTTGGTATGTGGTATATACTCAATGCTGGTTGAATGATTTAATAAAAATACACACAGCACAGAGACTCTTCCAACCAGATATATAATTCAAGTGTCCAGGTGTCTTTATTGATTTGTTTTTAATGAATAATATGGATAGAAGTATGAATCTGCACTAGGAAAATTTTCAGAGAATACCAGCTTGTATCATTTGTCCCCCACTTAGCATCAGCAACTGTTGGGTAATGTAACCTAACCAAAGAAATAGTACTTGTGTTTACACTGTTGACTACCCTATTCTTGAAATTCTGATCTCTTGCTTGGCCCTGTAGGATTCTTTCCTGTATCTTTGTGATCTCATTATTTCTTCTTTGCCCTATATTCCTCTGCCATCTCTAATGAGGGCATACTCCTGATCAGATCAGACTTAACCTGCTGTTTTTTTTCCTTTTATAAATGGATTGATCTTTATAAATCTTTAAAAACAAATCCATGATGTTCTGTGTCTTCTATTACAATCACACATGAAAGTAATATATAAAGGATAAGAAACTCTTTCCTTTTTTTTTCAACCAAAAACATCATTATTGTAAAATGTCCAATGATTTTCTTTCCAAAGCATTTCCATATTATTAAAAAGACAAATAGAATAATACTGTTCTTGTGTTACTTACTTTATTAATTTTGTTCCGTTATCTGCTGTGAATAATCACCTTCCATAAAATTCTTTTTTCAGAATCTCCAGGAAATGAGTATTTTTGAAAAATCAAAATTAGAGAAAACTATTGAACATTTGACATGTATTAACCATCAGGTAATTTATCAAACTAGATTTGGGGTAAATTGTGTTACATGAATAACTTTTAATTATAGTTTCACTATGATCTGTGTTTTCAAAATTACAAAATAGTATGCTAGAGATGCTGTGTAACACTTGTTAGAAGTATATGCTCTGGGGGCACCTGGGTGGCTCAGTGGGTTAAGCCTCTGCCTTGGGCTCAGGTCATGATCCCAGGGTCCTGGGATTGAGCCCCGCATCAGGCTCTCCGCTCCGCAGGGAGCCTGCTTCCCTTCCTCTCTCTCTGCCTGCCTTTCTGCCTACTTGTGATCTCCGTCTGTCAAATAAAATAAAATAAAATAAAATAAAATAAAATAAAATAAACTTTAAAAAAAAAACGAAGTATATACTCTGAAGGCTGACTACTTGGGTTCATATCCTTCTCTGTCACCTATTCCTATAGACAAGCTACTCAAACTTTCCCATCCCTCAGTTTCTTTATTGTAAAACAGAATGATGGTAGTACCTCTTAAGTTTTTGTTAAGATTAAGCAAGTTAGTACATGTCAAGAACTTAGAAGAGTTGCTGGCATGTTGTAGGCCCTCAGCAGGTGTTAGTTATTGTTGTTTTGTTCTTGTTCAAAAATCAATACAAACATAGAGGAAAAAATGAAATTCATTTTCATTCCTCATTGCTCTCTCTAGAGATAGAATTTTTTAATCAAATTGTTATGAATACTAATCCTTTTTTTCCTTGGTATTTCATTTTGTCTAGTTTCCTTTACTATGTCTTCAGTGTTTTTATTTACCACATCTATGAATACTGTCATTTGTTTCTATCAACTTTGGTTTTTTTTTTTTTTAATCCTCCTCATCATGGGTTATATTTTTCTGATTCTTTACGTGCCTGGTAATTTTGGATTTCATACATTGTGAATTTTACCTTCTTGGTTGCTGGGTAGCTTGTATCCCTATAAATACTCTTGAGATTTGTTCTGAGATACAGAACAAGTACCAAGTCAGAGGGAAGTAGCTTTAACCCTTTCAGTTTTGCTTTTAAGCTTAATTAAGTGGCACCAGAGTAGCATGTAGTCCTGGACTAATTTTGTTTCATTACTGGGACAGAACTGTTTTGAGTACACTATCTATTGCCCTATGAATTATGAGGTATTCAAATGACTGATTGGACAGGAATTACTCCTGGCCTACATGAGCCTGAGTATTTTTCCCTTTACCTTTTTATGGATTGTTTCTCTGGCCTTAGATAACTTCCTCTGGCACCTTTTGTAGATCTCTGGAGCTCTTGTTTGTGCAGCTCTCCTCTAGTGTCTGCTCTGAAAATCTGAACTGCCTTGGCCTCCCTTGGCTCTCAGTTGTGTCTTCTGAACTTAGGGGAACCACCAGGCTTCACCTGAGTTCCTTCCCCTGTGCCACAGCCTAGAACTTCTTGAAGCAGGAAGCTGGAGCAATTGTAGGGCTCATCTCATTTGTTTCTTGTCCCTCAGGGGTCACTGTCCATCACTGCCTGATGCTCAGTGTCTTGAAAACCATTGTTTCATGTACATTGTCCAATTTTTAATTATTTCAGGTAGAAGGGTCCAGCTTGTGCAGAAGCTGAAAGTGAAAATTAATGAACTGAAATATATAAAAAAAATATATCTAAGGTACTAGAAGTCATTGGGAAGAGACTAGGATATAGAAAATGTAAAATAAGTTAAAGCCTTAGAGAATAAAGTGAGAAAGCCTAAAATATTTATTCAAAATTCTAGAAGAATGTAATAGAATATGTGAGAGAGGCAGTATTTGAAAATAAAATAACTGTTAATTTTCTGAGTATTATAAAAACACAGGAATTCTCTGATTCAGAATGCACAATGAATGCTGGAAGTATAACAGATCGCAAAGAACAGGAAAAAAAAACCTAAACCATTTTAATAGAAATAAGCAATATTTGCTGGGTCTTTAAAGAAAATATAATACAAACTTAATGAAAGACATTAAAGAAGACCTAAATAAGTGAAGAGATATATCAGGTTTTTGAAAAAGGTGACAGACATTATGTTTATAAAAAGAATATAAATTCTCCCCAAATTGATCTATATAGAATTGATGTAGTTCCAGCTGAAATTTCAAGATAGGGTGTGTGTGTATGTAAATTGACAGTAGATTTTAAATTTTACATGGAAACAGAGCTAAGAATCCCAAAGAAATTTTAAAGAAGAGCATGGTGTAGAACTTTACCTACCAAGTGTGAGAGCTTTAGAGTTAGCAATTAATATAGTGGTAGTTCACAAGGATTAAAGGACAATGATAAAATCCAGTAGAGTGCAAACCCACAAAACCACAAACATATGGAAACTTGATCTGTCAAGAACTCAAATCAATGGGAAAAGAAAGGATTACTCAATAATTATTTCTGGGACAATTGGCTATTCATGTGTATATATATATATGTATGTATATGTATATTAAGAAGGAATTACATCCTACTTCAAATATACCATACCCAAAAATCAGTTGCAACCTTGAATGTTCAAGAAATAGCCACAGGGTTTTTTTTTTTTTTTTTTTTTTAAGATTTTATTTATTTATTTGTCAGAGAGAGAGAGAGCACAGGCAGGCAGAGTGGCAGCAGAGGCAGAGGGAGAGGCAGGCTCCCCGCTGAGCAAGGAGCCCAATGCGGCATTCAATCCCAGGACGCTGGGACCATGACCTGAGCCGAAGGCAGCTGCTCAACTAACTGAGCCACCCAGGCGCCCCATAGCCACAGATTTTTAAAGAAAATAGAGGAGATAGGGCACCTGGGTGGCTCAGTGGTTAAAGGTCCGACTCTTGATCCCAGATCAGGTCTTGATCTCAGGTCGTGTGTTCACACCCTGTATTGGGCTCCACGTCCAGCAGGAGAAAATCTTTTTTACCTTGGGGAAATAATAATAATAGCAATTTAGGGGCGCCTGGGTGGCTCAGTGGGTTGGGCTGCTGCCTTCGGCTCAGGTCATGATCTCAGGGTCCTGGGATCGAGTCCCACATCGGGCTCTCTGCTCAACAAGAAGCCTGCTTCCCTCTCTCTCTCTCTCTCTCTGCCTTCCTCTCCGTCTACTTGTGATCTCTCTCTGTCAAATAAATAAATAAATAAATAAATCTAAAAAAAAAAAATAGCAATTTATATAGCATTTATTTTGTTCAGGCACTTTCTCAACATTTTATATGATTTTAATTCTGGTAACAATCAGATGAAGTAAATGTTAATATTATCCTTATTTCATGCATAAGGAAACTGAGGCGGGGTGAAATTTACCTAACATCACACAGGTAGCAAGTGTCCGCTGCCAGAATGTAAGCTCCTAAATACAAATGAAAGAAAACAGATAACTAGGACTACACTGACGAGAACTTTGTTCATAAAATTGCCATCAGTTGAAAAAACAGGCCACTGACTGAGAGGATTTGCTATATACATTTAACCTAAGAAAACTCAACAGAAAATATGAATTGACACTTCATGGCAGAAGAAATTACAAATGGCTAACAAATATAAGAAGGTGTTCTACATCAGTAATAGAGGAAATACAGATTAAAACCATAGTAAAAAACACTTCACATACATCAGGGCATCAGAAATTAAAAAAGGGCGCCTGGCTGGCTCAGTCAATAGAGCATGTGACTCTTGATTTCGGGGTTGTAGGTTCAAGCCCCATGTTGGGTGTAGAGATTACTTTAAAAAAAAAATAAGGGCGCCTGGGTGGTTCAGTGGGTTAAAGCCTCTGCCTTCAGCTCGGGTCATGATCCCAGGGTTCTGGGATCGAGCCGCACATCGGGCTTTCTGCTCCGCGGAGAGCCTGCTTCCTCCTCTCTCTCTGCCTGCCTCTCTGCCTACTTGTGATCTCTGTCTGTCAAATAAATAAAGTATTTGAAATAAATAAATAATAAAAAATATATTAACGAGTTATAGCACACATAATTTAGCAAATACATGTAGGGTCAGGAAGTGCAAACTGGTATCTCTTTAGAGGATAATTGGCCTTGCCTAGCAAAGGCATATTCTATAAGCCAGCAAATCCATTTCTATATAAGAACTCTGGTTGGAGGTCAGCGAACTGTGGCCCCCAGACCAAATCTGGCCTCTAGTTTGTCTTTGTAATAAAGTTTGTATGAGAACACACCCATGTTCATTTGTTATGCATTGCCTGTGGCTCTCTTTATGTTACCACGAAGTGGTGGCAGTTGACCACAAGGCTCACAAAGCCTATAATATTTAACTCCCTAGTAGAAAACGAGAAAAAATCTTGATGTCAGTTAGGGGGAAAATAAAATTGTGGTAATAATTCATCAGTGAAATATTACAGAGCAGTGAAAATGAGTGAACAGTAGCTACAAACATCAGTATGCATGAATCTTACAAATACAGAGTCAAAGAATATGCAGTATGATTCTACTTATGTAGAGTTCAAAAATATACAGGCCTAAACTATATATTATTTAGGGATTCATACAGATATTGTACACTAACAAAAAAGTGAAAGCTGAGAAACAAGAGACCCATGATAGTGGTTATTGTGGTAGGGTTTGAGGGATAGGATTGGTGATTGGAGACTGCTCACAAGTAGTTTCAAGGTTCAATAGGTAATACTCTTAAGTCTGTTAATAGATACATAAATGTTCTTTTGTCCTTGTTGTTCTATATATTATACATGAATTCTTGTTTGTACAAGATCCCAAGGAGTTTTGAAAGATTTTTAATGCAAAAAAAAAAAAAAAAAACAGGGCACCTGGGTGGCTCAGTGGGTTAAGCCTCTGCCTTCGGCTCAGGTCATGATCTCAGGGTCCTGGGATCGAGCCCCTGCAACGGGCTCTCTCAGCGGGGAGCTTGCTTCCCCCTCTCTCTCTGCCTGCTGCTCTGCCTACTCATGATCTCTCTCTCTCTCTCTGTCAAATTAAATAAATAAAATCTTTTTTAAAAAAATTTCATTTCCCACCTCTTTATCCCCAAAACTACTACCTACAGTTCTAATTCCTCCTGGTGTTCACCTCCCTGTTTCTAAATAATGTGCTTGTAACTGCTGAGTCTTACTTGTCTTTCTTTATTGATTCAAGATTATTTAATGAATATCTGTGATGTTAGGTGATAACTTAGCACTCTTCCCTTTTTCTTCCCGCCATTACTTCAAACAGTTTTGCTGCATATTACACTTACCTTAGTAGTGACTGTATATTATTATGATTTCTAGTGGCCCATGGGTCAGCCAGATGGGATAGTACTACTCTTGCCTTTTCTCTTACAGATCTTTTTCCTGGAATTAATAATTGCTTTTGTTTTGTTTCATTTTATTTTTTGTTACTTTTCTATTTTCATTAAACCTGCTGCTAATTTTTTTTTTAATTTTTTAATTTTTTCAGCATAACAGTATTCATTATTTTTGCACCACACCCAGTGCTCCATGCAATCCGTGCCCTCTACAATACCCACCACCTGGTGCCCCCAACCTCCCACCCCCCACCCCTTCAAAATTCTCAGATCGTTTTTCAGAGTCCATAGTCTCTCATGGTTCACCCCCCCTTCCAATCTCCCTCAACTCCCTTCTCCTCTCCATCTCCCCTTGTCCTCCATGCTATTTGTTATGCTCCACAAATAAGTGAAACCATATGATAATTGACTCTCTCTGCTTGACTTATTTCACTCAGCATTTTCTCTTCCAGTCCCGTCCATGTTGCTACAAAACTTGGGTATTCATACTTTCTTTTTTCTTTTTTTTTTTTTTTTTACAGCTTTATAAACATATATTTTTATCCCCAGGGGTACAGGTCTGCGAATCACCAGGTTTACACACTTCACAGCACTCACCATCCTGCTGCTAATTTTTGTCAAGAGCTCCAACATCTAGGGGCGCCTGGGTGGCTCAGTGGGTTAAAACCTCTGCCTTCGGCTCAGGTCATGATCCCCCAGGGTCGTGTAATCGAGCCCCGAGTTGCGCTCTCTCTGCCTGCCTCTTTGCCTACTTGTGATCTCTGTCTGTCAAATAAATAAATAAATAAATAAATAAAATCTTTTTTAAAAAAAAGCTCCAACATCTCTACCATGTGCTCAAACAAATCAGTTCTGTTGTTTTCAGTTGTGGACTATGTCTTCCTCTTAAGAATTTCTCTGTCCTCCTCTCCTATATTTATCCTCGTGTTTTCTTTCCTTCATTCTGATATAGCGCCTTCTTCAGCAGTTTCCTGGAAAAGAGTGCATGGGAGAAGATTTTTTTTTATACTACGTGTCTGAAAATGTCTTTATTCAGATTTCATAATTGATTTATGATTTGGCTTGGTATATGGAAATCTAGATTAGAAAATTATTTTCACTAAAAATTTTGAATACTGTCTCCTATTGTCTCAACTTTCTTTGAGATGTCTGATGCTGTTCTATATCCTAGTCCTTTGTACATATTTTTATTTCTGAAAACTTTTAGAGTTTTCTCCTTCTTGTTTTCAATTTCTTGTGTAATTTATTGTACTATTCTATTTTTTCTCTCTCTGGGACTCTTTTTTTTTTTTTTTTTAAGTAAGCTGTACACTCAGCATGGAGCTTGAATTCATGACTCTGAAATCAAGAGTCATATGCTCTACCTACTGAGCCAGCCAGGCACCCCTCTGGAACTTTTATTAGTTGGTTTTCTACCTCCTAAAGAGATCTGAGGTTCTTATCCTTTCTCCCTTATTTTCTCTTTGACTTTTTGTTCTTTCTGGGAGATTTCCTCAGCTTTATCTTCTAACTCTTCTATTGATTCATTTTAAAATTTAGTTATATTTTTGGCTTCCAAGAGAACTTTCTAGAAAGAGGTAGGAGCGCTCTGGGGTGTGATGCTCCCATTATAGATTTTCAGCCAGTCTCCTTGTTCTGTTCCTGACACCAGCCCACCACTTGGTGACTTCATGTGCTGAGTGTCTTCAGGGCAGATCAGCTGATCTGCTGGTCACTTTAGATCAGTGTTCCTCAACTGGGGTCAGTTCTGGCAATACCTGGAGAATTTGCAGTTGACACAAGTAGGGGAAAAGGTGCTTTTCATACTTGGAAATACTAATAGAGCGCCTTGCCTACCCAACAGACTGGGATGCTGCTAAACATCCTATGGTCACAACACACAGGTCAGCCCCCCACAACAAAGGATTATCTGGCCCCAAATATCAGTAGTTCCTAGGTTCGGAAGCTTTGCTTTCAATTGTATCCTTCCACTCTGAGTCACTGTTATATCTACTCTTTGTCTTTCACAAGTTATTGACATCACTTAATCATGGTTGTTTTCTTTCTTGTTCTCTGTCCTTATGTGTAACTTTCTATTCCAAATTTTGTTCTCTGTCCTTATGTGTAACTTTCTATTCCTCTACTGTCATTTCAAGAGAGGGAGAATCAAATGTGTATAGTCTACAGTTTTAACTGGAAGACTTCTATTTAACACAAATATTTCTTGGTTTTGAGTTTTGCCTTTAGATCATTATTCCATTTAAAAGTTATTTTTGTGTATAAAATAAAATAGAAATCTAACTGATTTTTTCTTCAATGAGTGGCTGTCCCAACTCTGTTTTAAAGAGCTTTTTCTTTTCCCACTTCCCTTAAAATGCTACCTTTTCTAAATTTACATCTGTGTACTTGTATTTGCTCATTCATGTGAAATTCACACTGTTTAATAGTAGCTTGTAATTTATTCTGATATTTCATAAATCCCCCACAATTTTTCCTGTTTTCTTAACTTTTTTTCTAAATGAACTTCAGAATGAAATCTAAGCCACCTCCCTTATTTAAAAAAGGTTCTGTTAGGATTCTTACTGAAATTTTATTGACTTTACGGTTATTTCAGGAACTTTTAATACATTTCCAATATTCGTGTTTCCATTCAGAAACATGTTTTGTCTTTACATTAAATCAGGTTGTGTCTTATGTCTTTCAAGAAAATTTTAGTTTCTTCATCTAAATCTTGCCCATTTTTTGTTTGGGTTACAGTATTTTCTGCTCTGATTTTTCTTTAATTTAGTCCTATGTACTTAGTGTTTTTTAGAAATTCCTCAAAATGTTTGCTGTGTTTGCTAATGGTTTCCCTTCCTTTTTTCATTGCATTATGGGTATATTCCTTTCTTTTTTTTTTTTTTTTTTAAGATTTTATTTATTTATTTGACAGACAGAAATCACAAGTAGGCAGAGAGGCAGGCAGAGAGAGAGAGGGAGAAGCAGGCTTCCCGCTGAGGAGAGAGCCCGATGCGGGGCTCGATCCCAGGACCCTGGGATCATGACCTGAGCCGAAGGCAGAGGCTTTAACCCACTGAGCCACCCAGGCGCCCCGGGTATATTCCTTTCTTCCTTTCTTGCTTTTTTAAAAAATTTTGTATCTTTTTTTTTTCATTTCAGTGATAGTAATAGAGATAAATGTGTATATCCATTCTGACATCTAGAACCTAAAGTATACTCATGACTTTTAAAGTATTGCTAAATAAATTTTTGCTAAATTTAAGTATTTTTGATTTTTGCTAAGTCTAAGTATTGCTAAATAAGGTATTGCTAAATAAATTTATTTCCTTAGTTTTTCTCTAGAAATATTATCAAAGAGTACTTAAGGAAGACAAAACTGAGACATCTATTAATTTTTTAAATTTAAATTATAGCTTGAAGATGAAAAACATGATTTAAAGTCTAAAGTATTAATACTGAAAGAAACAGTAGAGTCATTAGAGAACAAAGCAAAACTCCAAGCTCAAAAACTTAGCCATGTGGCTGGTGACTCATCCCATCGGAAGACAGAGATGAACTCGCTTAGGTAAGTTTATTGAAAGTTTTGTTATTTCTTTTCTGGGAGCAAATAGGTGGCTATGTTAGGTTCTTAGTGGTGACATTTTGGACTGGATCTTTAAGCAGTGAAGGTTGGCCTTGCAGCAGACTTACCTGTGGAGATTTTAGAAAGTATGAATTTAAGGGTAGATCTCAGGAGGTTCTTATTCGCTGAGCAAACCTGGGTAGGTGTTGAGTATCTCTATTTTCAAAGACTCTCACAGACTGATATGATTGCAGGCAAGTTTTTATACCTACTTCTTTCAAAAATTCCCCTTAGAGGGGTGCCTGGGTGGCTCAGTGGGTTAAAGCCTCTGCCTTCAGCTCAGGTCATGATCCCAGGGTCCTGGGATCGAGTCCCGCATCGGGCTCTCTGCTCAGCAGGGAGCCTGCTTCCCTCTCTCTCTCTCTCTCTCTCTGCCTGCCTCTCTGCCTACTTGTGATCTCTGTCTGTCAAATAAATAAATAAAATCTTTAAAAAAAAAAATCCCCTTAGATACTTCGGATTGTTTGTACTCCCTACAATTGGAGTGAGAAATTGGATTGTGAGAAATTACAGAATTCTTTGCTTATCATTGTCCTTTCCTCTTTCAAAAAATGTAAGATCAGGATAATATGCATATGCAGAGTCTAAAAAGGTGATAAGTCTGAAAGGTAGGAAGGTCAGTATGGAAGAATAGGCTGCAGCTATAGGTTAGAGTCAGGTTATGAAGAATATGGTCTTGGGTCGCCTGGGTGGCTCAGTGGGTTAAGCCGCTGCCTTCGGCTCAGGTCATGATCTCAGGGTCCTGGGATCGAGTCCCGCATCGGGCTCTCTGCTCAGCAGGGAGCCTGCTTCCCTCTCTCTCTCTCTCTCTCTGCCTGCCTCTCTGTCTACTTGTGATCTCTCTCTGTCAAATAAATAAATAAAATCTTTAAAAAAAAAAAAAGAATATGGTCTGATAACCAAGAATGTCTGGATTTTACCTTATAAATATGGAGAACAAACAAATTTTTAACCAAAGATGTGATGTTATTAGCATGGCTTTTAGGAAGTGAACTCGGGCAGAAATTTGGAAGATGGATTTGGAGTCTTAGGAGACTGATGGCAAACCATGGAGACCATGTGTCTGGACTAGAAACAGTGACATTGAACTTGAACAGAGGCTAGATTTAGGAAATACTTCTTCCTAAAATCAAAAGGATTGGATGATTTATATGAGAATGAAAGAAAGATACAGTAATGCAGAATGTGTTTGCCTTAGGAGACTGGGTTGTTGGTTAGCTATTAGTAAATTTAAACTACAAAACAGTAAAGGAAACAAAAAGTCAACAGTTTTTTTCTGGACTGGGTAGCTTACGATCAGAAGAAGGAGATCACTGAAGATCAGAGGAGATATTCCTCTATAAACTATGTTTGCAGGGGCGCCTGGGTGGCTCAGTGGATTAAAGCCTCTGCCTTATGCTCAGGTCATGATCTCAGGGTCCTGGGATCGAGCCCCGCATCGGGCTCTCTGCTCGGCAGGGAGCCTGCTTCCCCCCTCTCTCTCTCTGCCTGCCTCTCTGCGTACTTGTGATCTCTGTCAAATAAATAAAATTTTTTAAAAAAAGTTCTCTTTGTCAAGTAACAAAGAAAGAAGGTTGACTTAGTTATGTATCTTTTAAAAAAATAAATAAATTATGTTTGCAATAAGGATCATGAAAAGATTTTCAGATGCCAACATGACATTGCATATGTGAAACTAAATCAGTCATGAAATAATAACTACTTGAGATCAGAAAAAATTGTAGTGATGATGATTAGAAAGAAGATTGAAAAAAAAAAGTAGAAAGATTGATAGGGGCACTTGCGTGGCTTAGTTGGCTAAGCATCTGCCTTCAGCTCAGGTCATGATCCCAGGCTCCCAGGATTGAGCCCTGTTGAGCAGGGAGTCCACTTCTCCCTCTCCCTCTGCCCCTCCCCTTTGTTCATGTCCTCTCACTCCAGTGCACACATGCACATTCTCTCTCTCTCTCTCTCTCAAATAGAAGCTTAAAAAAAAAAAAAGATTGATAAATTAGAACTGAAAGTGTTAGTAAGCAGTAGAATGGATATTTCCGAAAACTGAATTAGTAAAATAGAAAACAAACTCAAGAAATTCATCTAGAATTCAGAGCCCAGAAGAGTAAAAAGAAATGATCAGAGAAAAGACACAGTCTTGATATTCAAGCACTGAGAATTGTAAAATATATAGTAAAATAAACAGTGGGATTGAAAATCCAAGGAATAATTAAGAAAAGAAAAGCCTGTTCATAAGGGGGTCTATGATTATCAAACAAATTTAATAAAATAAGATCAAGCGCTCATTGTGTCTGATTAGTTAAGGAATACTATTTTAGGGACTCAATATAGGGTATGCTCCTCTGACTACAAGTCTTGATAAGTAAGACTTTAGGAAGAACTAAGGTGAAAGCTGCTTTTTTACTTTTTTTTTTGGTGAGTGCTGCATGCATCCTCTGGAAAGCTAGCTGAATGGGACCAGACTCTCTTCTGGTTCATATCTATATTCAGCTCCAGAGTATAGATACTGTGGTATAATTCTGTCACCCAGAATTACTAGTCTACCTATTTCCCTACTGTGCTGACCTGACTAGTTTTGCATTTAATCCATTTTGCCTTTTCCTTTAGACTGTAGCCACAACTCTCTTTTCCTTTCTTCACAGGAGGCCATTCTCAGTCTTAAAAGGAGAGCTTTCAGTGCCCTTTCTTGGATCACCTATCCTACAGCTCCTTTTACATTTTTTTGTTACAACAATGTCCTTTTCTTTTGTGAGCTCAACGTGCCACTTCCCTCACCAGCACTGTGTTATAGGAAGGGATTGTGAAGACTTCACTGTCTCCCTTGTACAACCTGGGGAAATTGCATGGTTCCATAACTTTATTTCGCTCTGACAGAAAAACTTATCTCTGAGGAAAGTTTTGTCAGTCACATTCTACGTATCATTCTCCTAGTAGAACCATGAGCTCTAGCCTTCAGGTCCAATCCAAAGCTAAACCCAATACAAACCATGATACGAAGCACTCTGTGGAAGCAAAGCACATTACCCAAACCTCATGCCACTGTCAATGTCATTAGTAGAGACCTTGCTGCCCCTTTAATCACATAAAGTTATCTTACCCTTAACATGGAGACATTTAAGAAGCTGATACTCAGGGTCTCTTGGGTGGCTCAGTTAAGCATCTGCCTGGTCTTGAGTTTCTGGGATCCAGCCCTACATGAGGCTCCCTGCTCAGTGGGGAGCCTCTCCCTCTCTCCCTGCTTGTGTGCTTTCTCTGTGTGTGTGTCAAATAAAATCTTAAAAAAGAAGAAGAAGAAGCTGACACTCAGATAGATGAGGCATATGTTCCTTTTCATCCACCTGGTAACCCATTTTGTCTTTCCCATCCTGAGTCAGGCATCTTTAAGCAATTTCAATGCCACTGAACAGTCTTTTCCATATCAAGCACAGTCTCTAATTGTTCAAATATAGCATCTGAGGATGTAATACAAAAATCCCTCCTTTAAGACCCCTATTAACGTTAAACAAATGACTCTTGTCTTCTTTGAATTTTAGCATTTAATGAGATCTGGCATTTAATGCCCCAATTCAAAACTCCATAGTGCTATAAAGCAACTTTGCTCTACCCAGGGAAAATGGTCTTAGTCCCTCAGAGCATGTTAGCCATCCTGTGGAGCTAGGGTCGGTTAACCTTTTCTGTAAAGGAACAGAGTATTTCAAATTATACACACCACCCAGTCCCTGCCTCATCTACTCAATTCTGCCTTTGTAGCACAAAAGCAGCTATAGGCAATTTATAAATGGAGCAGTGTAGCTGTGGTCCATACAACTTTATGGATACTGAAATTTGAACTTCATGTAATTTTCATATGTCACAAAATATCAGTCTTCTGTTGAAATTTTTTCAATCATGTAAACATGTAAGAATCTTACCTCTTGGGCCTTACAGAGACAGGTAGCAGGCTGTAGTTTTGCCAAACCCTGCTTGAGAATAGTTTCCAACCCAGTTAGACAACTGACTTTTCTCAGTCAACCCCTTGGAGTTGCAAGCAGTGAGGCTCTAAATGTTTAGATTCTTATGGCTGAAAGTACCCTCAGACTGTTTTCAGTTTACCTTAGTCTTTAGTTATCTTTTTGTACTTTTTTCAAAGCTAGAAGGTTATATACTTATCCAGGATCAAATAAATGCATTAACAGACTTTCTTGGAAAGGGCCGCGACAACTCTAGTTGAAGTTAATATTATGGTAATGAGTTTCAGTTGTTATAGTAAGATTTAGGTATATTTAGACAACCACACATAACTGGTCTCCCTTGAGAAGTTTTTATCTGTTAACGGAACTAAGAACCATTTTAGATATGGGAAAGAAGGTTCACAGACTCCTTTGAATGCCTAAGAAGCGTCTTCTGGCATGCTGACATTTTTTCTACAAAGACAGGAAGAGGAACCAGAGCCTCAAGTGAGGACAGTGAGCTCATGGAGATGGACTTGGAAGGGCTAAGGGAAATTAGGGTTACCATATTCGAACCATCATCGTTTTGTGGAAAGGTAAAGAAAAGCCAGTGCTGATCCCTTTTCCTCTCTCTGGCTCACCAAAACATGATACTTAATAGTAGCCAACCTATCTCAGTTAGTGGTGGGCCATAAACATAGACTCTTGGGAGACAACTGAAATAAAGAAGAGATCCCAACTGTATGGCAGAGTAGGAGAATCTTGAGCTCACCTCCTCATACAGACTCAACAGACAAAAAAAGACTAATAAAAGGCATCCAGATTGGTAAGGAAGAAATATTCACTATTTTCAGATGAAATAATGCTATATAGAAAACCCCAAAGAAACCAAAAAACTATTAAACAAAGAAATGAATTTAGTAATATTGCAGGATACAAAATATATAGAAATCTGTTGGGTTACTGTACACTAATACCAACAGGCAGAAGGTAATATTAAGAAAGTAATTCCTTTTATGGTTGCATCCAAAAGAATAAAATACCTAGTAATAAATTTAACCAAGGAGGTAAAAGACCTATATACCTTATACTCTGAAAATTATAAGACTTTGAAGGAAATTGGATGACAGAATAAAGAGAAAGATACAGTGTTCACAGATTTGAAGAATATTGTTAAAGTGTTCATACTACCCAAATCAATGTACAGATTGGATGTACAGTGTACAGTGCATTCTAATCAAATTACCACAAGCACTTTTTTACAGAAGTAGAAAGAATAATCTTAAAATTTGTACAGAACCACAAAGCCCCCAAGTAGTTAAAGCAATTTTGAGAAAGAACAAAGTTGGTGGTATCATGCTAACATTTTTTTAAACTAGACTACAAAGCTCTAGTAATCAAAACAGTATGGTACTGGCACAAAAACACACAGATCAACGGAACAAAATAAGAAAGCCTGGAAATAAATCCACACTTTTTTTTTTTCCTTAAGATTTTATTTGTGTATTTGACAGACAGAATCACAAGTAGGCAGAGAGGCAGGCAGAGAGAGGGGGAAGCAAGCTCCCTGCTGAGCAGAGAGCCTGATGCGGGGCTCAATGCCAGGACACTGAGATCATGACCCGAGCCAAAGGCAGAGAATTAACCCACTGAGCTACCCAGGTACCCCTAAATCCACACTTCTATGGTCCATTAATCTATGGCAAAGGAAGTCAGAATATATAATGGAGGAAAGATAGTCTCTTCAATAAATGGTGTTGGGGAAACTGAACCACTTTCCTATACCATATATGAAAAAGTAAACTCAAAATGGATTAAAGACCTAAATGTAAGACCTGAAACCATAAAACTCTTAAAACAGGCAGGAAACTCTTGGATATTGGTGCTAGCAATATTTTGTTTGGATCTGAGACAAGGGCAATAAAAACAAAAGTAAACAGTTGAAACTATATCAGAAAAAAGCTTTTGCACAATAAAGGAAACCATCAACAAATGAAAAAGTGGCCTACTGAAAGGGAAAAACATTTGCAAATCATATATCTCATAATGGGTTAGTTAGTATCTAAAGTATATTAATAACTCATACGACTGAACACCAAAAAAACAGTCAATTAAAAAATAGAGGACATGAATAGACATTTTTCCAAAGAAGGTATATAAGAAACAAATGAAAAGATACTCAACATCACTAATCATCAGGGAAAAGTAAATCAAAACCACAGTGAGATATCACCTCAGGCTAGTCAAAATGGCTAGAATCAAAAAGACAAAAAGTATTGATGAAGATGTGGAGAAGAAAGAATTCTCATGCACTGTTTGGTAGGTATGTAAATTGGTGCAGCCACTGTGGAAAACAGTATGGTGGGTTCTCAAAAAATTAAAAATAAATACCATATGATCCCAAAGGAAACTAAAGCACTAATTCAAAAAGATATATTCATTCTTATGTTTATTACAATATTATTTACAATAACCAAGATAGGGAAGCAACCCAAGTGTCCATGGATAGATAAGTGGATAAAGAAAATACAGTTTAAAAAAAAAAGATATGGTATATACATACACAATGGAATATTACCATGAAAAAGAATGAGATTTTGTCATTTTGTGACAACATGGATGGACCTAGTGGCTCTCATACAAAGTGACAAAAGGCCAACAGAGAAAGAGCAATAAGTCACAGGAATGTAAAGTAGAGCAGAGGGGATATAATCAGTAATATAATAACTTTGGTGACAGGTGGTAACTAGACCTATTGTGGTCATTTTGTAATGTATAAAATGTCAAATCACGGGGCACCTGGGTGGCTCAGTGGGTTAAAGCCTCTGCCTTCGGCTCAGGTCATGATCCCAGGGTCCTGGGATCGAGTCCCGTATCGGGCTCTCTGCTTGGCAGGGAGCCTGCTTCCTCCTCTCTCTCTGCTTGCCTCTCTGCCTACTTGTGATTTCTCTCTGTCAAATAAATAAATAAAATCTTTAAAAAAAAAATGTCAAATCACAATGTTGTATACTTGGAACTGATATAATATTGTGTATCAGGTAGAAAACAAGCAGGGCGCCTGAGTAGTTCAGCTGATTTAAGTATCTGGGTTTGGCTCAGGTCATGATCCCAGGAGCCGGAGATCAAGCCCCATGTTGGGCTCCTTGATCAACAGAAGGTCTGCTTCTCTGTCTCCCTCTACCTGACTTTCCCTCTGCTTGTATGCTCGCTCGCTCTCGCTGTCTCTCTCTGTCAAACAAATAAAATCCTTAAAAAAAAAAAGCTTACAGTATTCAAAACAGTGTGGTAACTGGCATAAAGGTAGACATAGAGATGGCCTGAATGAATAGAACTGAAAGTCCAGAAATAAATTCATGTATCTCTGGCCAACTGATTTCAGCAAGGGTGCCAGGAGCATTCAATAGAGAAAGAATAGTTCATCGATAAATGGTGCTAGAATAGCTGGATATCCACATGCAAAAGAATGAAACTGGACCCATGCCTCACAGTAATTATAAAAAATAAACTCAAAATGGATTAGTGACCTAAATAGAAGAGCCAAAACCATAAACCTCTTAGAAAAAAACAGGAATAAATCTTTATGACTTTGGGTTTGGCAATGGATTCTTAGATGGGACACCAATAAGAATGAGCAACAAAAGAAAAAGTAGGTAAATCAGACTTCCAACAAAATAAAAACTTTGTGCATCAAAGGACCTTACCAAAAAAGTAACAACTTGGAGAATGGGAGAAAATATTTTCAAATCTTATCTCTGATAAGGGTCTAGTGTTCAGAATGTATAAAGAACTCTTATAACTGAACAAAAAGCCACAACCAGTCTTTTTTAAATGGGCAAATGACCTGGTGTTCCTAGGTAACTCAGTCATTAGTTAATCATCTGCCTTCGGCTCAGGTCATGAGAACCCCACATCCTGCTCTCTGCTCTCCTGCTCTCTCCCTCTGCCTGCAGCTCCCCCTACGTGTGCGCTGTCTCTCGCGCACACACTCACTCTCTCTCTCTCTCTCCCTGTCAAATAAATAATTTTAAAAAATAAAAATAAATGGACAAAGGGCTCAAATAGGCACTTCTCCAAAGAAGGTACATAAAGGACCAGCAAGCATATGAAAAGATGCTCTTTAGGAAAATCCAAATCATAACCACAGTGAGGTACCACTTCACATCCCCTAGCATAGCTATAAATGAGGAAGAAAATACAAGTGTTGGCAAGGATGTAGAGAAACTAGAACTTTCATATTGCTGGTGCAAATGTAAAATAGTTCAGCCACTGCGGAAAAAATCTATCAAATCTTCAAAAAGCTAAACACAGGCTCACCATATGACCCAGCAATTTTAGGTATATACCTGAAAGAATTAAAAAGAGACCAGTGGGGGCGCCTGGGTGGCTCAGTGGGTTAAGCCGCTGCCTTCGGCTCAGGTCATGATCTCAGAGTCCTGGGATCGAGCCCCGCATCGGGCTCTCTGCTCAGCAGGGAGCCTGCTTCCTCCTCTCTCTGCCTGCCTCTCTGCCTGCTTGTGATCTCTCTGTCAAATAAATAAATAAAATCTTAAAAAAAAAAAAAAAAGAGAGACCAGTGTATGTACACACATGTTCATAGCAGCACTATTCACAATAGCCAAAAGAAAGAAACAGCCCAAATGTCCATTAACAGATAGATAAACAAATTGTGATGTATACATACACTGCATCAGCCATAAAGAGAAAGGATATTCTGACACTTGCTACAACATAGATTAACTGTGAACACATCATACTAAGTGCAGTAAGCCAAATACAAAACAACAAATATTGTATGATTTTACTTATGTGAGGTGTCTAGTGTAGTCTGATTCAGAGAGACAGGAAGTTGTTTAGAGGTTACCAGGGAATGGGAAGAGAGGAAAAGGTTGAGTTATTGTTAACTGGGTACAGAGTTTATATTGGTGATAATGAAGAACTTTTGGATAGAGAGTAGTGATGGGTATACAGGATTGTGAATGTATTTAGTGCCATGGATGTACATTTACAGATGGTTAAATTGGTAAATATTACACAAATTAAAAAAACAAACAGGGCGCCTGGGTGGCTCAGTGGGTTAAGCCGCTGCCTTCGGCTCAGGTCATGATCTCGGGGTCCTGGGATCGAGTCCCGCATCGGGCTCTCTGCTCAGCAGGGAGCCTGCTTCCCTCTCTCTCTCTCTCTCTCTGCCTGCCTCTCTGTCTACTTGTGATCTCTCTCTGTCAAATAAATAAATAAAATCTTTAAAAAACAAACAAACAAACAGGGATATCATTATTGTTTCTCTTTCCTCTAATATACCATTAAAAGTCCAAACTACCCCTGTTAGATGGAGCTTCCGCTCCATTTTAGAACTTGAATACTTATGAATAAGGACTCTTTAAGATGCTGTCTTTAAAATATGTTTCATCATGAAGGGAAGTAATTACTTTTGCCCCCTAAAGTGAAATCATGTATACCTGTATGTGACCTCTATGCAATGTAGTATAATGAAGGAATTTGAAGCTCAGTGGGATGGTCCTATCCAGCCACATGGCTGGTAAGTAGAGAACTAGAACTTCAATTTTAAGTTGTACTGCTTCACTGTCTTGTGGTAAGTCATCACTCCCTTTCCTGTGTTCATGACACTTTCAAAGCTAAGGAACTGGTTCATTTCTCCTAACAATATAGTTCTCAAATTTTCCTTTCCAAATACCATGATGAACAAATAATATGATAGTCACTCAACTATTTGTGCTTATGAACTTTATACCTCAGTTCTTTCATTAAGCAGACTTTTTTTTTAAGATTTTATTCATTTATTTGACAGAGATCTCAAGTAGACAGAGAGGCAGACAGAGAGAGAGGAGGAAGCAGACTCCCTGCTGAGCAGAGAGCCCAAAACCCTGGGATCACAACCTGAGCCAAAGGCAGAGGCTTAACTCACTGAGCCACCCAGGTGCCCCAAGCAGACCTTTTTCTTAGCAGTATTTCTATGAGAAAAGTTATTTCTAGGATTAGTTATAGAATCTCTATTGTTTCCTTCCAATCTAGAGTATGAAAAAGTAAAGCTATTTTTAGGACTCACCGTGGGCCTACTTTGTGTACGATCAAGATGTTAGCCTGCCTTCCTGTATCTATCCTACTTTTATTAGGAATTAACCTTCCTTACGAACCTTAAATGTGAAGACATCTTCACATTTCTACTTAGGACTTCAAATACGGCCAGCCACTTGGTGTCTTTCATAGGACTCTGGGCCATTCCATTTTTGAACAGACATTTCCCCTTCCAGATAGAAGATATTGGTCTCCCTGAATTCTTTGTAGAAGGCAATGTCGTGTGGTAGAATAATGTTGATATCAGGTTGGCCTACCTGGACTTACTTCTTTGTTTTAATAGCTTTGTCACCTTGGACAAGTTATTAGTTATTTGTGTCTATAAAATGTGGATGATATTTCTAATTATGGAATTGTTCTAGGAATGAAAGAACTAATGTTTATAAAGTATCAATACAATGAATATTAGCTTTCTTCTTTCTCTGCTGCCTGTGGTTATAACCCTCAGTGCAATAGCTACAGCTTTCAGGAACAGCTGAAGTACAGTGCAGTCACCTGGACCTCAGAGATAATTTTTTGCAATAAAATTTCTTGAACCTAGAGTCCTTTTGACTTGATTCTGTTTGTGCAACCCGGAAGAAGACAGTCTCAGTTCAACCTTCCTCCCTGCCTCTGGGCCATTATTCACTTGCTCTCAGCGCAGTCAGAGTCATGTCTTTCGTCTTTTCAGAATACCTCGGTATTGCCAATGAAACTTCATTTCTATCCAGATGTCCCATCTTACTTATGGCTTCAGAAATCCAAAACTCCTGCCCATTAAGCAGTCCTAAACTGAGCCACCCTAGGTAGTTACTTCCCTATCTTATCCTCTAAAAAGGAACCTGTGGGAGTTCCCAATAAACAAATAGCCTGAGGTGAGAACCACTTCTTTCCCTCTGGGCAGGGTTGAGAACTCAAGGTCAGGGTTAAAAACATCCTGGAACTAGATGACAGGAGAGCAGATTCTTGTAACTTCTGAAAAATAATCTCACTGATGAGTAAGTCATTCCTCTGAAATTGTCTGTATTTCTTCTGTAATGTTCTTTCTTTTGTTCCCTGAAATCAGTCTTTACTTTTAAATATTCATTGCACTGCAATAATGTCCACTTTGCCTGTTAACTGTGACCTCTAGTTGACTACCCACCAAAAAGTCAAAATAGAAAGTAAAATTAAAAGCTCGCGTGTTAGGATTTATGGATAATCCTTGGAAGTGCCTGGCAATACTGTAAAAATGACTATACCTTTGCCTCCACTTTGAAAATAGATTTTATAAGGGAAGTGTTAATATTAGGAAACTGAAGAGGACTTTATTTATTTATTTTTCTGAAGAGGACTTTAAAACTACCAAGAAACCACTAGAAAAGAGTATACAATTAATTTGATTTATAGACTATATTATTTTTAGGAAATGGAACCATTTTGGAGAAGAATGGTGACAGCAAGAAATAATAATTAATATAATACCATTGATTAAACTGGAAGAGCTTTAAAATAAGAAATGAACTTTAAAAATAAGAATATACTTTAAGATCTCTCATTTTTAAAAAAATTATTTCTGGGGCGCCTGGGTGGCTCAGTGGGTTAAAGACTCTGCCTTTGGCTCGGGTCATGGTCCCAGGGTCCTGGGATCGAGCCCAGCATTGGGCTTTCTGCTCAGCAGGGAGCCTGATTCCCCCTCTCTCTCTGCCTGCCTCTCTGCCTGCTTGTGATCTCTGTCTGTCAAATAAATAAAAATCTTTAAAAAAAAAAATAAATTTTTTCTGCCAGAGATAATGCCGTTTGTTTTTGTCCACTGGTTCTTTAGGATGGTAAATGAGCAGCTACAGCGGTCACTTGATGATTGTCAGCACCGGCTCTCCAAGAAAAGAGGTGAACTTGAATCAGCCCAAACACAAATTAACGTACTGGAGGAAAAAATAGGTAAATGTTTTTAAATTGTGTCTTTTTTTTTTTTTTTAAGATTTTATTTATTTGACAGAGAGCACAAGCAGACGGAGCTGCAGGCAGCGGGAGAAGCAGACGACCCACTGAGCAGGGAGCCTGATGCGAGGGTTCAATCCCAGGACCTTGGGATCATGACCTAAGCCGAAGGCCGATGCTTAACCGACTGAGCCATCCAGACACCCCTAAATTTTGCTATTGCTAAACCTAATTTACTTCGTCTAACAAACATTTCTCTCTATTCATAGGTAAACTACACCTTCAGATGACTTCGCAGAGTGAAGAGGCTCATGTAATGAAAAAGACCATTGGTGTTATTGACAAAGAAAAAGACTTTCTTCAGGAGACTGTAGATGAGAAGACAGAAAAGATTGCAAACTTGCAAGAAAACTTGGTTAATAAAGTATGTGACCGTTAAATACCTTTATCTGGCATCTCAACAGAAACAATTTCATTCTCTCAAATACACAGTTCTTACCTCCCATGTACAAGTTCCTAAGACCCAAAGCCATAGCTACTAATAGGCTTAAATTTTATTTCATGCCAATAATTTGGACCTGCAAAAATTCTATTTATAGGGACACCCAAGTGGCTTAGTCAGTTAAGCATTGGACTCTTGATTTTGGGTTAGGTCATGATCTCAGTGTTGTGAGATTGAGCCCTGTGTCGGGCTCCACACTGGTTATGGACCCTGCTTGATACTGTTTTTCTCCCTCTGCCCCTGCTCCCCAGCTCTCTGGGTGCATGCACTTTCTCTCTCAAAAAAAATTCTATTGGGACTCCTGGGTGGCTCAGTTGGTTAAGCAGCTGCCTTCGGCTCAGGTCATGATCCCAGCATCCTGGGATCGAGTCCCGCATCGGGCTCCTTGCTCAGCAGGGAGCCTGCTTCTCCCTCTGCCTCTGCCTGCCATTCTGTCTGCCTGTGCTCGCTCTCTCTCCCTCTCTCTCTGACAAATAAAATCTTTAAAAAAAAAAAAAATTCTATTTATAGGGGTGCCTGGGTGGCTCAGTGGCTTAAAGTCTCTGCCTTCAGCTCAGGTCGTGATCCCAGGGCCCTGGGATCGAGCCCCATGTCTGGCTCTCTGCTCACCAGGGAGCCTGCTTCCCCATCTCTTTCTCTCTCTGTCTGCCTCTCTGCCCACTTGTGATCTCTGTCTGCCAAATAAATAAATAAATCTTAAAAAAAAAAAATCCTATCTAGAGAATGTAATTTTATCAGATATGATTATAGCAAACTCAAGAAAACAATTGAGGTTCTTCGAGTGGGTAGAAACATGCCAATATGTGAAGTACAGTTGGGACATAGAAATATTTACTTTGAAGCTTCCTTTTATAGCATAATTTACATAAATGTGATAAATTACATAAATTCAAGTAAAGACATTTTTATATGAGTGTTTTAGAATCCTATATTTTCATAATTTCTGTAGGAAAAAGCTATTGCTCAGATGAAGAAGACAGTCTCAGAGTATGAATCTTCTATGGAGTAAGTAATCAATGAAATGGCATCCAGCTTTTTTTAGAAATTTTCAGTAAGTGCAGCTTTTGTCTTTAAGTAGCAGTTTGACAATAGGAAAATTTCCTTGTTCAGTTTTGCCGGTGACAGCATCTAAGTCTATTACATGAACATGCCATCCTCTTGGATTTTCTCCCTTCCTCCATCATCAACATCTCAACAGTCAATGTCTGATTCATTATTCTTTTATGTACCTATTTGTTCTTTATTTCTACTATACTTACTCTGTTCAGACTTTAGTAGCCAGTCTGGAATTTATTCTACATCAAAACCTATCTTGAATTACAGAATTTACAGAATTTACATTTTATGTGTCATCTCTACTTAAGGCAAAAGTCACTAATGATTATTTTATATACCTTACACATTAAATAGTAGTGGGGACTTAAATATTAGATAATATTTGCCAATTCACTCTATTTTGTTTTGCTCCTAATATTTGAAAGCCTTCTACTTAAAAAGAAAAAAAAAAAGAAAGTCCTCTATTTTTACTTGACTTTGGAATTATAAATTTATTTTATGACTATTTCTAAATAATGATTGGTAGGGATCTAAAATATCTGCTTTACCTAATTTATCAGTGTCTTAATGCAGTATAGTGTCTTGTATTCTTAGTATACTTAATTCAGAGTACAACAGTTTTCTTTTAAACGATTTACAGTTTTCCAAAAAGCTTTCTTTATTATTTCCACATCCCTCGTGTTAACAGCCGGCTAAAGGAAACGTTGACTCATAGGGACCGAGAAATAAGCAGCCTCCGGCGCGAGCTTGATGCGGTTCACAAAGAACTTGATGAGGCCGGAAAATCTAAAGAAATGTCTTTTAAGGAAAACAGAAGATTACAAGATGATCTGACTACAATGGCAAGAGAAAACCAGGTATGAGCACAGTGCATAAACTTTGAGAGTTTTACAGCATATTCATTCTTTGCTAAATTTTAAAGCTCTAAATGTTTTTTCAAATTTAATGATATAGGGTGCCTGGGTGGCTCGGTGGTTAAGCGTCTGCCTTGGGCTTCTGTCATGCCCCGTACCCGCTCCCTGCTCAGGGGGAAGCCTACTTCTCCCTCTCCCACTGCTTGTGTTCTCTCGCTGTCTTTCTCTCTGTCAAATAAATAAATAAAATCTTCGATTAAATAAGTAAATAAATAAAATAAAATTTAATGATATAAATATCAGCAACATAAATAAATCTTTGAGGAGAATGGAATTTATGAGAGTATTTAAAAATGTGGTTTAGAATGCTGCTGTATATCACAGGGTGTCTAATTGATGCAGCTGTGGTCTCCTTACCCTTTTGGTCTTTGTTACAGGGAATCCTAAAGCTGAGAGCATGGTATTCTCTGTGGCAGATACCATTGTCAGCCTCACTTCCAGCATCACTCTCAGCGAAGTGCTCAGCGAAGTGCTGTGTTTTAAAGACCCATGATAGATTTTAACTTTTTATACTTCCTGCCAGCAACTTAGAGATAAACGTATAAGTAAATTAATGAATATTTTAGAATGACAGATACTGAAAAGTATTGGTTTTGTTTGTGCTGGTTTATTAAAGGATTATACCAAGAAGATGAATAATTTTCCTGTTTTAAATATTTTAAATTTTTTAAAAATTACTTTTAGTATTTAGTATACAGCGTATTGCCTATATATGAATTTTAAAAAATGTCAATCCTTGAGCATAGCTAGCTCCATAATATAAATGCCAGATACATGATCAAGCCTACTATGGAAGGTGGATGGTAATATTTGGTTAAAAAATAGAGGTCAGGAAAAACATATGAAAATAACTCTTAGAAACTGTTTTCCTTTTTCCTACTCTTATTCCCCAAATTCTAAAGGAGCTATTTGAATAGAAATAGAACTCATTAGGTGCCACATTCATTGTAGATTTATCTGTCTTCAATTTTCTGATTTATAGGAAATCTCACTGGAATTGGAAGCAGCAGTGCAAGAAAAAGAAGAAATGAAGAGTAGAGTTCATAATTACATAACTGAAGTGTCACGATGGGAGAGCTTAATGGCTGCTAAGGTGAAAAAAACATTTAGGTTGGATTTAAAACTGATACCTAAAAAATATTTTCATGTGTATTTATTCTGTCTCCTCATTTGTATATTTATTTTTTCTGTCTCCTCTCTTAGATATTAAGATATGAGAGTGGAGACCTTGCCTACTGTATTTTTCTATTTCCCCACAGATCTTAATGTAGTATGCTAATAGTGTACGCTTCCTAATTAAAACAAAAATCCCAGTGTCTGTATATGTTTATGATATGAGTATTCCAGTGGGTGACAATTACTAATTTAGAAATCATTTAATTGTGCTTAAAACCAGGAAAAAGAAAATCAAGATTTGTTAGATAGATTTCAGATGCTTCATAACCGTGCTGAAGACTGGGAGGTCAAAGCCCATCAAGCTGAGGGAGAAAGCAGCTCAGTTCGACTGGAACTTCTTTCTATTGACACAGAGAGGAGACACCTTCGAGAAAGGGTGGAGCTATTAGAAAAAGAAATTCAGGAGGTAATATATTCATTTATCTTGTGATGACATTATTTAGTAAAACAATAACATTCGAAGATACTTTAATGAAGTGAAATTGAAGCATTGATTAAGTAAGTTCAATATAATCTTTTATCAATTCTGATCATTTGTGTAGGAGCCCCATTACTTTTTTTTAAATCGTAGTAAAATAGGCATAACAACAAATTTACCATCTTAACCGGTTTTAAGAGTACAGTTCTTTGGCAATTAGTACATTCACATTGTTAGGCAACTGTCATGACCATCTCCAGAACTTTTTCATCTTCCCTGACTGAAACTCTGTACCCATTAAGCACTAACTCCCCATTCCTTATGCCCCACCTCTGCCCCCACCCCCCACCCTGCCCTCCCTCCCCATCTCAGCCCCTGGCAAGCATCCTCCTTTCTTTCTCTATGAATCTGGCTTCTCTTTATACCTCATATAAGTGGAATCATACAGTATTTGTCTTTCTGCGACTGGCTTATTTCACTTAGACTTAAGGTTCACTTAGCCTCAAGGTTCACGTATGTTGTAGCATGTATCCAAATTTCATTTCTTTTTAAGGCTGAATAATATGCCATTGTGTATATACCTCACATTTTCTTTACCCATTCATCTGTCATTGGATGTTTCATTTGTTTTCCTCTGTGGCCGCCAGGAATAATGCTGCCTTGAACGTGAATGTACAGTAAAGTCAAGTCCTTGCTTTCAGTTCTTTAGGATATACCTGGCAGTCGAATTGCTGAATCATGGTAAATTTTATGTTTGATTTTTTTTCAGGAATTGCCATACTTTTTTCCTTAAGGAAAACTATAACAAACATAAAAATATGAAAGTGGCTTTGGAATTTGGTAATGGATATAAGCCGAAGGAATTTTGAGGTGCTTGATCGGAAAAGCCCAGATTGCTTTGAAAAACTTGTTGGTAGAAAGATTCATGTTAGAGGGGATTCTAGTAAGGGCTCAGAAAAAAGAAAGACAAGCTATTGACACAACTTCTGTCATTTACAAAATACATAAATTTTCAAGAACAGAATTTTTCCAGAAATCTTAATGTTTCTTCTAGTGAGATCATAGATGAGATCATGTTATTGGACACTGAAAGAAAGGTGATCCTTGTTATAAAATGGCAGAGAATTTGGCTTAATTAATCATGGTCTACTCTTGGGAGGAAAGTAGAACTTTTTTTTCTTTTAGATTTTTTTTTTTTTTTTGAGAGAGTGAGCACAAGCAGGGGAGAAGCAGATATACACATTGTATATATATGTGTGTACACTAACACACACACACAATGAAATATTACTCAGCCATAAAAAAGAATGAATCTTTTCATTCTTGCTGTTTACAACAACATGGATGGGTCTAAAGGGTATAATGCTAAGCAAAATGAGAAAGAAAAAATACCATATGATTTCACTCAAATGTGGAATTTAAAAAATAAAACAAATGAACAAAGACAAAAGAGACAAACCAAGAAACAGACTCTTAACTCTAAAGAACAAACTGATGGTCACCAGAGGGGAGGTGGGGGGTGCTGTGAAACAGGTGAAGGGGATTTAGAGTACACTTACCATGATGAGCACTGAGTGATATACAGAAGTGTTGGGTTACTATATTGTACATCTGAAACTAATAAAACACTGAATGTTAAGTATACTAGACTTAAAATTCAGGGGGAAAAGAAACCAGGTCTTGATGATTTGGAAAATTCATAGCCTATCCAGACAGTGTGCTTTGGAGACAGGACCAAGTGTGGCTCCACAGTCTCTTTGTGAACAGATTAGGTATGTGACTCATGTAGCCAGTCAGTCATCTCAGTAGAAATACTGCCAGCTTGTACTGACAGGGACAGAAACAAGGTGAAATGAAGGAAGGCTGTTGAACATCTGGGATCCTACCCAGCAGAAAATAGGCTGGTAGAGTTACTTAGCTACAAATATGTGTTCTCCCTAGAGAAAAATGAAGAATGTCTCTGGAGGCAGCTCAGGACCAGCCTGGCTGCCAAGAGCAGCTCAAGGCTGGTGGTACTGCGATTGTCACCACAGCCCCAGGGGATGTTACCTCCTTGGTTCCAGAGTGCAGGGCCGCTGACCCTGAGGGCCAAGAGGATGGGGCTATAGCTGAGGGTCAAAAAGGTGGGGCCACTCTAGCAGGCCCAGAAGACAGACCACTGGGCACAGATAATTATTCTTAGGCCTTAAAACCGAATGGAATTTCCCTTGCTTGGTTGCAAACTTACTTTGAACTAGTAACCCTTTCATTCCTTCTATTTTCTCCCATTCAGGGTGGGCATGTCTAGTCTCTGTTTCGCTATTGTCTTTGGAAGCAAGTAACTTGTTTACTAGTGTCACAGATCTCAGGAGGGAGAGTAGTTTGGTGCCTGGATGGACCATACCCAGAATCTTACCCATATCTGATTTAGATGATGCTTAAATGAAACTTTAGACTTAGAATTGATGCTGGAGTGTTGGGATGGAGTGAATGTATTTTGCACAAAGGAAGGACAAGAACTTGGGGGACATAAAGGGTGGATAGAATGAGGGGCCTTAAGTTATGTTGAAATCCTATACCCCAGCACCTGTGAATATGACCTTATTTGGAAATAGGGTTTTTGCATGTATGATCAGGGTAAGATGAGATCATACTGGGCTAGGGCAGGCCATAATCCAGTGACTGGTGACCTTTTTAAGAGAAACCCGGAGCAGAAGATATAAGGGAAAACACCAGATGAAGACAGAGGCAGAGACTGGAGTGAAGTGTCCACAAGGCAAGAACACCAAGGACTGCTGGCGGCCACCAGCAGTTGGGAGGGAGGCATGGATAGATTCTCTCTCAGAACCTGCAGAAGCAGCCAGCTCTGCTAACGGCTAGATTTCAGACTCGTAACCTTCCGAATCGTGACAAGAAATTTCTGTTGTTTTAAACCACCCAGTAATTTACAGTGATTGGTGACAGCAGGGCTAGGAACTACCCTGTCTCTCTGAGTTTTTCTATTAAGAATATAATAACTGAAGGAAAGCTTTTCAACCTTCAGAAAAATGCTCAGAAGAAACTATTCTTTAATTTTTTTGTTCTATGTCATTGTTCATGTTTTTATGTGCTATATAAAACTGACTTTTACATATTTATATTTCATTTTGGGGAACTTTGATTTTCAATTCATTAACTTGGAAAATCCACATATTTACTTTTCTCCAATTACTGGAATTTATTAAATCTTCACAGCACAGTTAGATTTTTAATGTCAGTTTCTTTTCTTAGTAGCTATTAAAATAATTTTATTTTTCAAGTATGGAATTCTTATTAAAGTCTAGAGTAGAGTTTATATCAATTTGTATTTATCACTCAATTTAAATTGAGAAACTTAAAATGTGGACTATTCTAGAAAAAAATCTATATCAGTATTTCAAACTTTATAATTTCAGTTATTAAAATCTTATAAAGTTGTGTATTACTGTTAGGTTGAATTAAATTTAAATACAACTTCAGGTATTTCGTTTTAAAGCAAACTCCATTTTGAAATTTAAAATTTAAAGACATCTGAGAAGTGAGAAGTATATATGTTACTTTTTCTTGTAAGGGTGTTGTAACAATTTATAAAGATAAAATTTAACCTAACTTCAAAGATACCTCTTGTTCACCCTAAAACAATAATTTTCATCTTTGCATCTTCCAAATATATACATGAGGTACTTAGGTACTGTGATTAATAAGTACATACAATTCATTTAGTTAAGCATTAAATAGGCCATCTTTAAATAGCAGACAGCTTCCTGAGAGTATGTTAAAATATGCAAAAATTGGCTCTTATGTTTCCATAAAGGGGGGTCATGGCTGCACAGACTCAAGCCTTTAAAATTATTGGGTTATTTTAACTTTTTACCAGTTTCTTTTTCTACTTTCAGCACATAAATGCACACCATGCTTATGAATCTCAGATCTCATCAATGGCCAAAGCCATGTCCAGATTAGAAGAAGAGCTGAGACATCAGGAAGATGCAAAAGCAGCAGTGTTGAATGATTTGTCGTCTCTCAGAGAACTTTGCATTAAGCTTGATTCAGGCAAAGACATTATGACCCAACAACTGAATTCCAAAAGCCTGGAGTTAGAGAGGGTAAGATCTTAAAAGATACTGTTTTGTAGCACATTATTTTATTGAGCCCTCCTCTCACTGTTTTACTTCATCAGGCACTGCCCAATATATTTGTTCCCCTTAAAGGAGTTACATTTGACTACGGGATTCTGACAACTAGATTCTTTGCCAGGATTTTTCTGGCAAACATGGTGATGAAATTAGGTGCTTTCCATTTTGGAGTAGATGGGTATTTAGGAAAACAGGAGTATTCTTATTACAGAATAGGAGTATATCTCAGTACATTTCTTCTCTCTGTTTGAAGGTAAGATTTAAATGAAGGATTGAGCAATTAATTCATTGCTTCCTAAATGGAGTAGTTTTTTCTGATAAAAATCCCAAGACATTTAGGGGTGTCTGGATGGGCTCAGTTGGTTAAGTGACTGCCTTCGGCTCAGGTCATGATCTCTGAGTCCTGGAACTGAGCCCGCCAGTTGGGTTCCTGCTCAGCGGGGAGTCGGCTTCTTCCTCTCCCGTTGCCCCCACCTCCTCATACACACAAGTGTGTGCGTTCTCTCCCTCTCTCTCAAATAAATAAATAAGATCTTTAAAAAAAATCCCAAGGTATTTAAGTCTTACTTAATTTTAAAAGTTTTGTTACCTGGAACTTCCCATTCTCAAACTGAGGCAATACTTTAAACAACCCAGCATGTTTCCAATTTTCATAAATTTAGTAGTATCTTTATTTTCAGGTACTGAGAAGCTCCAATGCTGACTCGACTGTGTAGTCAGAGTATACATAATAGATCAGAAGGGCTTCCTTGCTGATAAGATTGGCCGCATTTTAGGATTTTTATGTTAATGACCCTCTCTTGCCAAGGTAGTGTGAGTAAAAACTATTTGAGGGCTGGAATAGGTCTTGTAGCAAATAAGCCCTTACTGAAAATAGCAAAAATTATCTTGAAAATAAGATGATTTTCTTACACTGAAAAAAAAGTGGTTCAAAATCCTTAAGTGGGGCGCCTGGGTGGCTCAGTGGGTTAAGCCACTGCCTTCGGCTCAGGTCATGATCCCAGGGTCCTGGGATCGAGTCCCGTATCGGGCTCTCTGCTCAGCAGGGAGCCTGCTTCCCTTCCTCTCTCTCTCTGCCTGCCTCTCTGCCTACTTGTGATCTCTGTCTGTCAAATAAATAAATAAAATCTTTAAAAAAAAAAATCCTTAAGTGGTACCCAAAATAAACAACTGATGGGTATATAGCTCTGCAAATAATTTTTCAGAATAAGCCTAAAATTGTACTGAAGTAGTCTTCATTTGTTTTCCCTGTAGGTTTTGGCGGAATTAGAAAATGTGAAATCAGAAGCAGAACTATTAAAAAAACAGCTGTCAAGTGAGAGACATACAATTAAAAACCTTGAATCATTGTTGGCTACAAATAGAGATAAGGAATTTCATTCTCATTTAACATCCCATGAGAAGGATACAGAAATTCAGCTGCTTAAAGAGAAGTTAACCCTTTCAGAAAGCAAATTGTAAGTGGCATAAATCAACCTATATAAAGAAAACAGCTTGTCAAAAATAATTTTTCAGTTTTTGGTGGGAGAGGGGGATGGGAGCATGTAAGGCGGTATAAAACCAAAATATATTACTTACATAATGGCTGCTTTAGGGAATTCAGGGATTTAGTTCAGGAGAAACGTTGTGTTTGGAAATGTAGATTTGTCTGTCTTCACCAGAGATGGTACCTATGGAAGGTAATGAGTGAACTCTAGAAAAATTTCTAAATTTGAGGCACAAAGAGGAGTCCGTAAAGGAGAAAGCATTGCAAGATGGGGAGAGCCATCTATGTCTCTTGCTGTGGACTAGGAAAAGATTTCAAAAAGGCTGTGTGTTACTACCTTTTTGGAGATTGATGATAGTGTCTTTTAGATAGTCAGGTTTGGACATGCTTGATGAAAGAGGGGAAGAAACCCAGAGTGGATAGTACAAGTAGAACAGTTTTAAAAGGAGTTAGAAGTATTTTCTCTTTCGGGAGAAAGAGTGGCTCAGTCAGTTAAGTGTGGCTCAGGTCATGATCCCAGGGTCCTGGGATTGAGTCCCATGTCAGGCTCTCTGTTCGGCTGTGACCCTGCTTCTCCCTCTGCTGGCTGCTCTGCCTGCTTGTGCTCTTTCTCTGTCAAATAAATAAATAAAATCTTCTTTTAAAAAAGGAAAAGAGGGGCGCCTGGGTGGCTCAGTGGGTTAAAGCCTCTGCCTTCAGCTCAGGTCATGGTCTCAGGGTCCTGGGATCGAGCCCCGCATCATGCTCTCTGCTCAGCAGGGAGCCTGCTTCCTCCTCTCTCTCTCTCTGCCTGCCTCTCTGCCTACATGTGATTTCTGTCTGTCAAACAAATGAATAAAACCTTTAAAAAAAAAAAAAGAAAAAAAAATATTTATCTTTCTGAGGCAGGAGTCTAAAAAGAGTCAACAAAGATGCTTTACATCTTGATGTTATAATTCATGTCTTGTTCAAATTTGTATTTCCACCATTGCTGCAGTGCCCAGCACATACTGGAAGCTCAGTTTAAATGTTTGTTAAAGGGGCGCCTGGGTGGCTCAGTCGTTAAGCATCTGTCTTTGGCTCAAGTCATGATCCCAGGGTCCTGGGATCAAGCCCCGCATTGAGCCCCACATCGAGCCCCACATTGGGCTCCCTGATCAGCGGGAAGCCTGCTTCTCCCTCACCCACTCCCCCTGCTTGTGTCTCTCTCTTGCTGTGTCTCTCTCTGTCAAATAAATAAAATCTTTTTCTAAAAAAAGTTTATTAAATAAATAAGATGAATGAATGAATAAAAAGGAAAACTTAGTACTAGAAGCTCCTGAAGGAAAAGAAAAACTTATGAAGTTGAGAAAATTTGTGTTAAAAAATCTTGTTCTTTTCTTTTTCTGTCCTTAAGTATCACCTCTTTTGTATTTATTAATAACAAAAACAAAAATCCATAGCACTTGACTAAAAAACAACACATTTGTTATTTATATCTTTGATTTTTAAAATTTGTTTTTAAGAACTAGTCAAGGCCGAGAAAACACCATGCTTCGGGCTAAAGTGACACAATTACAAACCGATCATGATGCTCTGAAAAGGCAGATTTCAACTGAAAGATACGAACGGTAAGAAAAAATTCTTAGCACTGAGCAGTATTTTTATTTATTCCCTGTCCTATTTCAAAAAGGATTTAATATGGCTTAAAAATAGACAACTTCCTTTTAGTATTCATACAAAAATAAATTTCTTCTGCTATTTATTCCTAGAAAGGCATCGTGTTGTGGCAGATAATATCCTTATGGTAAATAAAGTAGCAAGTATTGTCTCAATGTTTTCTATAGGATTTCTCAGGGCAAAGTTAGGGCATTATTTGAAAGAGTATAGATAGGGAATCAGCAAGCTAGTAAAGATTCTACAAGAACCCAGACAATATGGTCCAATAGGAATCTCTAAATATAGGTCATCACAAGAGTGATGATGATCATAAGAACAATGGATAAGGGATGCTTGGGTGGTTCAGTCCATTTAGTGTCTGCCTTCAGCTCAGGTCATGATCCCAGGGTCCTGGGATTGAGTCCCACATCGGGCTCCATGCTCAGCAGGGAGTCAGCTTCTCGATCTGCCTGCTGCTCCCCCTGCTTGTGGTCTCTCTCTCGCTCCCTGACAAATAAGTAAATAAAATCTTTAAAAAAAAAAAAAAACAATTGATAAATATGTGCCAGATACCATATACCAATAATCTATTATTATGCCTATATTAGAGGAAACCAAAGTCACACAAATAGTAAATGGTGGAGCCAAAACTAAAATCAAGGTAGATCTTGTACATCTGAAACTAACATAGGTATGTTAATTTTACTTGAATTAAAAAAAAATATATATAATGGGGTGCCTAGTTGGCTCTGTCAGTTAAACATCTGACTCTTGATCTCAGCTCAGATCTTGATCTCAGTGTTATGAGTTCAAGCCCTGCACTGGGCTCCATACTGGGCGTGGAGACTACTTTAAATTAATTAATTCATCTTACAGTTAATTAATTAAAATGAAGGAAAGACAGATCCAATTTTATATCCCATGCTCTTATAAACAATATATTCCCTATAGCTTAGTAATTTTCGTACTCACTTATATTTTAGTTCATTTGCTTTGTTACGTTGAAAACTTGAATCCCCAAATGTTACAAAGAGAAATGACACCTGCTTTCACAGCTAAAATCAAAATCTAATTTGCGAATCACTTGTCAAGTTACCTTTCTTCTGTTACTCTTTCTTGATATGTTAATACCATAGACATCAACATTCCTGAGATTTCTTTCTCAAATAGTTGGTTATATTGCTTATCAGGTCAATTTTTTGAGTTCTCTTATTATCCATTAGCATCAGAACTTTGAGTGAGGTGCTCTTTGGAGTATAGACAAAATTTGCTAGGAAATCAATATTTATGATTTCAAAGAGAAATGAAGCCTGAGAAATGAAGAAATGCATCAGTGTCATAAAAGCAGTGTTACTAATTTCTTGTAATTGGCAAGGTGTAGTTTCTTTTTTTTTTTTTAAGATTTTTTTAATTTATTTATTTTACAGACAGATCACAAGTAGGCACAGAGGCAGGCAGAGAGAGAGAGGAAGGGAAGCAGGCTCCCCACTGAGCAGAGAGCCCGATGCAGGGGCTTGATCCCAGGACCCTGGGATCATGACCTGAGCGGAAGGGAGAGGCTTTAACCCACTGAGCCACCCAGGCACCCCAAGATGTAGTTTCTTAATGTGCTAAACTGTACATGCATGATGATTTCCATTTCCTAATGATGATAATTCTCTTAAAATCAAGGGCCCTTAATCAAGCCCTCTTTTACCTAGGGTTATAAGACCCCATTAATTCTTCTTTTTCCGTTGCCCCTAGTCCTCAAAGAAACCTTGGCTGGCATGACCATGTCTCTTTTTCCTTGCCATCCAACTAGATTATACATTTGTACACCACCCCAAGGAACACTATTGGTTCTTGGGGGAAGAGAGAGTGGGACCAAAAAAACTTTAGGTATTACAATGATTTATAGCCCTGTAAAGGGACTCAGTACATAAATAGTGTATCTACATGTTGAAATTTCATAGGGAGAGGTAGAAAATTTGGAGGGAGGGAATATCTTAAAAAGTTTCTTTAGGGGGTTAATAATGAAAAAAAGTTTGTGAAACACCCAACTAGGTAGAAATCCTGGATACTGAAGATATCTGATAAGGCAGAAAGTCTAGGCCAGAGATTGAATAGTGCACAAAAGAGGTAGCCACACAGTTACCATGCTTTGTGGGGCTGACTTGGACTCTAGCATAACAGAGAAAATAGTGATTTCACTTCTAACATTTGGGAGTTGTTAGGAAGGAGGAGGCTAGGTTTATGTGCAAGAGGAGGTGGGAAAGGATGGGGGGAGAGAGGAGGGAACCAGCCACCTTTGAAAACCTCTATTCAGTGAGGCTTTGAACAGTCTCTTATGGTACATATTACTGTAATTGAAATCTTTTATTCACTACTTAAAGATTATATAAGGATGCAGGATTTAAATTTAACAGAAATACTCATTAATTGAGAAGTTATTTAGTCACCAAGTAACAATAACAGCAGCTTATATTTGTATTCCACTTTCTGCTATAATCTCTTACTTGTTCTTTACTGACAGAGAACGAGCAATCCAGGAGATGCGTCGCCATGGTCTTCCCACGCCACCCCTTTGTTCTACTTTAAAGTCTCCTTTACATTCTCCTGAACATATAAACTGTTAATTACCAGAAGGTATGTATGTAACACCAAGGAGAGGCAAAACTAATCTGTAGTTTTGAACATTCAGGAAGTAGTTTTCAGCTTCGGGGAAGGGGAAATTGCCTATAGCCGTGGTCAGGGGAACTTTGTGAAGTAATGGAATGTTCTGTGTTTTGGTGATGGTTACGTGCGTATATATGATTGTAAAAATTCAGTGACCTGAAGAGTAGCAGTTCATGCATTTTATTGTATGTAAATTGTACCTTATTTAAAAAAAAGAAGACATCCACAATAGAAAACTAAATGACAGTATGAGATATCACATGGTAATATTGGATGAAGTGCCAAATTCAAGGTACAGATAATAGGTGGTAAAATTGTAGACGAAGATGTACAAATAGGAATGCACATGGCGGGGCGCCTGGGTGGCTCAGTGGGTTAAGCCTCTGCCTTTGGCTCAGGTCATGATCTCAGGGTCCTGGGATCGAGCCCCACATCCGCTGTCTGCTCAGCGGGGAGCCTGCTTCCCCCTCTCTCTCTGCCTGTCTCTCTGCCTACTTGTGATCTCTATCTGTGTGTGTTAAATAAATAAATAAAATCTTAAATAAAAATAAAGTTAAAAAAATAAAAGGAATGCATGTGGCACAGTAGACTCAATCTGACAGGATTGACAGGTTGTTGGGAGGTGATGAGGGAAGAAGGCATGGAAGGTAGAGTGGGGCATACAGGATATATTGAATGTGAGGCAAAATTAGAGATTGTATGTAGTCTTGGTTCTGTGAGTCAGGGGGAGCCATTGAAGGTCCTTGTGTGTATAGGATGAATACAAGGGAGGGATTAAGATGAAAAAGTGTTCAGGGCGCCTAGGTGGCTCAGTGGGTTAAGCGGCTGCCTTCAGCTCAGGTCATGATCTCAGGGTCCTGGGTTCGAGCCCCACATCCATCTGTCTACTCAGCGGAGAGCCTGCTTCTCCCTCTTCCTCTGCCTGCCACTTTGCGTACTTGTGCCCTCTCTCTCTGTCAAATAAATAAAATCTTTAAGCGCGCGCACACATACACACACACACACACTGCAGTCTTTAAAAAAAAAAAAAACTTCCTGGTGGATCAACTTCATAACTATATTTGAACCATATTGAGGAGGGTGAAAATCGGAGGCAGGAAGACCAGAAAGAAGTTTGAAATGAAGAATATACTCAGTTAAGGATCTGTATAATACTACTGAAAGCTGGGACAGATTTTTAAAAACAAATTGTAATATATATATACAGAAAAGTACCATATTCTCGTATACAGCTCAGTGAGTTTTTACAGATAGAACACACCTGTGTATAACCTACACCCAGATCAAGAAACAAAAGCTTTCTCTCTCCGGCTGTCTCCTGATCGTAAGCCCTGCTCCAGAAATAACTGTCCCAACTATTAAAAATGGAGATTTCTTTTGCCTGTTTTTGGACATATCATACATTTCTGACTGACTTTTCTTCCACAGTATATTTGTGAGATTCGTCCATACTGTTGTACGTACTTGCAGACTGTTCAGTCTTGCTACTGCATTGCGTGTACTCCTTCCATTGTTGATGGGCCTTTGGTCATCTCCAGTTTGCACTCTTACAGAGTTATGATGAACATTCTAGTACCTGTAGGTGGACAGACATGTGCATTTCCTTTGGGTATACTCTCAGGACTGAGGTTGGTGGGTCACTGGACATGCACGTGTTCAAACTTAAGTAGCTACAGCACAGTGGGTGTAAAGAGGTAGGATACGTTGGACAGAGGAAGGGCCAAAGGGATATGCTGATTCACTGGAGAGGGAATGAATGGGAAAGAAGGCTGTCAGACCCAGCACTTGAGAGGTAGGTGACTGTGAAAAATGCGCGCTCCCTGACGGATATAGTAGAATCAGTCTTTTTAAAAAGTATGTATTTCTTTGCCTTTTTAAATACAAGTATGTAGAAGATAATTAAGCATTTCCTCGATGACTCCGAATCCTCATTATAAACGTTAATTATATACTATGCTTTAACATATTGATGCCCCCGGGGCTTATTGGAATTTGTAGAACTTAGGTTTAAATGGTGCCTGATTGCTGTGCTTTCGCTTTTGTGTTTGTTTGTTTGATTAAAATGTGTATTTTCCTCTTTAACTTTGAAGACCACTTCTCAAAGCTCTGTGTTCTCAGAGCTTCAGACCTGTTGTATTAATGAGTGTGATTAGATGGGATGAAGCATCTCCTTGTAAAGCCTTGTAACAGTTGTGACACATGCATTTTCTCATACTAGATTCACAGCATTTTAGACCAGGGATTGGCAACCTAAGGTCTGTGAGACAAGTGTACTCCACTGCTTATTTTTGTAAATTTAGCTTTATTGGAGCATAGGCACACCTGTTTTTACATACTGTGTTAAGACTGGCTTTTTTGTAGTGGCTGAACTGAGTAGTTGTGACAGAGACCCTGTGGCCCGCAAATCTAAAATATTTACTACCTGACCTTTCACATCCTGTGGACTCTGGAAAACACTGCTGTATACCCGTGAGATAGTAGAATGAAAAAAACAAATAATTCTCAAGTTTTATGAAAATAAGTTTTACCTTATAGACCCCTAAAAAGGGTCTTGGGAGCTACTAGAGAACCTCAGATTCTACTTTAAGGATCACAGAGAACATATTGGATTTCAGTCGTCTCTAAAGCTGTGATGAGTTAGAAAACTTTTTTTGTTTTGTTTTAAAGATTTTTTATTTTTAAGTAATCTCTACACCCAACATGGGGCTCAAACTCACAACCCCGAGAGAAAGAGTCACCAGTTCCACCAACTGAGCCAGCCAAGCATCCCAAAGTTTTTAATTGTGGTAAAATATATATAACATGAACTTTGCCATCTTAACTGTTTTGAAAGTGTACAACTCAGCGACATTAAATTCGCAGTGTTGTACAGCCACCACTGTATTGTTTCCACTATTTCCAAAACTTTTTTCATCATCCCAGACAGAAACTCTGTATCTATTAGATAATAACTCTCCAGTCCCTTGACACTACTTCCCCAGGCCCTGGAAATCTCTAATACCCTTTTCTGTCTCTATGGATTTGCCTATTCTGGATTTTCATCTAAGTGAAATCATACTGTATTTGCCCATTTGTGTTGTGCTTGTTCCACTTAGGATCATGTTTTCAAGGTTCATCTATTTTGTAGCATGTGTTAGAACTCGATTCTTTTTTATTTTATTTCTTTATTTTTTTAGATTTTATTCATTTATGATAGAGAGAGATAGCGAGAGAAGGAACACAAGCAGGGGGAGCAGCAGGCAGAGGGAGAAGTAGACTTCCCACTGAGCAGGGAGCCAGACATGGGGCTTGATCCCAGGATGCTGGGATCATGACCCAAGCCGGAGGCAGGCACTTAATGACTGAGCCATCCAGGCACTCCTTGATTCTTTTTTTTTTTTTTAATTTCTTTTAAATTAACACATAATGTATTATTAGCCCCAGCGGTACAGGTCTGTGAATCTCCAGGTTTACACACTTCACAGCACTCACCATAGCACATACCCTCCCCAATGTCCATAACCCCACCCCCCTCTCCCTACCCGCCCCCCATCCCTGCAACTCTCAGCCCTTGATTCTTTTTAGTGGTTCAATAATATTCCTTTCTGTGCTTATGCCACATGTTGTTTATCCACTCTTCAGTTGATGGGCACCTGGGTTTTCATCTCCTAGCTATTGTGAATAATGCTGCTACGAACACTGGTTTATAGTATCTGTTTTATTCCTGTTTTCAAATCTTTTGGGAGTACCTAAGAAGAGAGTTTCTGGGTCATATGGTAATTCTGTGTTTAAATAATATATCCTCACTGAAAACATAAACTACGAAAATATAAAGGAAACCAAGATCACTTTTTTAAACATTTTTTTTATTGTGACAATATGCATAACATCAAATATATCATTCTAACCATTTTGTTTTTTAAAGATTTATTTATTTGACAGAAATCACAAGGAGGCAGAGAGGCAGGCAGAGAGAGAGGAGGAAGCAGGCTCCCTGCTGAGCAGAGAGCCCAATGCGGGTCTCAATCCCACTGGGATCATGACCTGAGCCGAAGGCAGAGGCTTTAACCCACTGAGCCACCCAGGTGCCCCTCATTCTAACCATTTTTAAGTATACATTTTTTTGGCAGTTAATACATTCACATTATTATGCAAAAATAATGTCCGCTCTTCATCTCCAGAACTTTTTTATCTTCTTCTACTGGAACTCTACTCATTAAACACTAACTCCCCATCCCTCCCTCCCCTCAGCTCTTGGCAACCACCGTTACAAATTTCTGTCTCTTACATGAAAAAGTGCTCCACAACACTTGGCATCAGGAAAATAAAAATCAAAACCACAATGAGGGCCCCTGGGTGGCTCAGTGGGTTAGGCTGCTGCCTTCAGCTCAGGTCATGATCTCAGGGTCCTGGGATCGAGGCCCGCATCGGGCTCTCTGCTCAGCAGGGAGCCTGCTTCCCTCTCTCTCTCTCTCTGCCTGCCTCTCCATCTACTTGTGATCTCTCTCTGTCAAATAAATAAATAAAATCTTTAAAAAAAAAAAAAAAACACAATGAGATACCACCTCACACTAGTCAAAATGGCTAAAATTAATAAGTCAGGAAATGACAGATGCTGGCGAGGATGCGGAGAAAGGGGAACCCTCCTACACTGTTGGTGGGAATGCAAGCTGGAGCAACCACTCTGGAAAACAGCATGGAGGTTCCTCAAAATGTTGAAAATAGAACTACCCTATGACCCAGCAATTGCACTACTGGGTATTTACCCTAAAGATACAAAAGTAATGATCTGAAGGGGCAGATGCACCTGAAGGTTTATAGCAGCAATGTCCACAATAGCCAAACTATGGCAAGAACCTAGTTGTCCACCAACAGATGAATGATAAAGAAGATGTGGTATATCTTATATATGTGGATAAAGAAGATGTGGTATATATAATACAATGGAATACTACGCAGCCATCAAAAGAAGTGAAATCTTGCCATTTGCGATGACATGGATGGAACTAGAGGTTATTATGCTGAGCGAAATAAGTCAATCAGAGGAAGACAATTATCATATGATCTCCCTAATATGAGGAAGTTGAAAGGCAACGTGGGTGGGGGGCGGTCCGGGAAGTAGGGAAGGAAAAATGAAACAAGATGGGATCGGGAGGGAGACAAACCATAAGAGACTCTTAATCTCACAAAACAAACTGAGGGTTACTAGAGGGAGGGGGGTAGGGAGAGGGTGGTTGGGTTATGGACATTGGGGAACGTATGTGCTATGGTGAGTGCTGTGAAGTGTGTAAACCTGGCAATTCACAGACCTGTACCCCTGGGGCTGATAATACATTATATGTTAATAAAAAATTTTAAAAATAAAAATAAAACAAATTTCTGTCTCTATGAATTTGACTACTCTATTTACCTCATATAATTGGAATCCTACAACATTTTTCCTTTCTGTGACTTACAGTGTTTTCAAGGTTTATCTAAGTTGTGTCAGAATTTCCTCCTTTTTTGAGGCTGAACAATATTCTCTTGTATGAGTACACCATGTTTTGTTTATCCATTCATGAGTTGATAGATACTTCAGTTGTTCCTGTCTTTTGACTGTTGTGAAAATGAACATACAAATCAAAATCAGTTTTAATCCTACAACGCAGAGAAATTAGCAATTAACATTTTGGTATATACTTCTTGTATTCGATGTATAATAAATATACACACATGTTCACAGGCATACAATTCTAATAGAGATCTGACTTGAAATAGTTTTTATCCTGTTTTTTTGTTTTGTTTTGTTCTTTGGGGTTTTTCCCCTTAATAAATTGTTGAGAGCATCTACTCTTATCATAAAAAGTATTTTCAAAAATGCCATTTTAAAATCATCTAACAGGGGTGCCTGGGTGGCTCAGTGGGTTAAAGCCTCTGCCTTCGGGTCATGATCCCAGGGTCCTGGGATTGAGCCCCGCATCAGGCTCTCTGCTCAGCAGGGAGCCTGCTTCCTCCTCTCTCTCTGCCTGCCTCTCTGCCTACTTGTGATCTCTGTCAAATAAATAAATAAAATCTTTAAAAATAATAATAAAATAAAATAAAATAATCTAACAGGGGCCTGGGATTGAGCCCTGCATTGGGCTCCTTGCTCAGCGGAAAGCCTGCTTCTCCCTCTCACACTCCCCCTGCTTGTGTTCCCTCTCTCTCTGTTCACTGTGTTTCTCTGTCAAATAAATAAATAAATAAAATCTTTAAATAAAATAAGATAAAATCATTTCACAGTCCGTCACATGGCTATTCCATTATTAGGTTACTTTCTAAGTGTTTCCATTATGGAATTTTTCATATTTTAGTGTGTGTGTTTTAATTGGGAGGGTGATTAGATAGCATATAAGGTTAAAATACTTGAAAAAATATTTGACTACCCATAATATGCTTTTTAAGACTCAGATAACACAATGTACAGTACTTGTATATTAACCTAACCGTCATATTATTCCTTGTTTTGAGTGATTTTTTCAATTAACATAATATGTTAATTGAGACATGCTATGTTTCTTTTTATTCTGTATTATTCATTTAGTCCTCATATACTTTGATGTACTCTAGTGGTTTGAGGGGAGTATCTTTTTGAAGTACAGAACAGTACTTCTGAGGTACTAATTAAAGCTTGATTATGGGCAAAGGCTTTATTAGAGACTACAATTTCAGTTAAAACTGAAAACAATCTCAGTTTTCTTTAAATGTTCTAAGTAATTCTGTTTGTTATTTTTCTCTTAACTCACCTTTCCTGTCCCCTCTTTTTCAGAATGATGGCTATCAATGAGTTAACCTATATGGATTTTTTAAAGGACAGAACAGTAATGAAATATTTGAAATACTTGTTCCTGAAAATCATGAACATTGACACAAATTCTACCTCTGTCAACTTTTATTTAAATCAGTGAATATTTATGTAAAAAATTTGGTTTAAAAGAGCCATATCTATGTGTATATTTTTATATATGTGACAGAACACAACATTAATAGTGTTAACTAATGTTCTATCTGTATTTATACTATTCCTGACCTAAATTACTCCTCAAAGTGTGTTGTTTATACTGTGAATATAATGTATTGTTCACATTATACTTTAATAATCTTTTTCATAATGAGCCATGATATGTATATGTAAATAATCTTACTGTACTTACTTTCAAAGTTTTTAGTTTTCATGCCTGTGTTTATAAACCATATCTTTAATGCATTCACAGAGGATTATCAACTTTGATGCTGTGCTCTCTCACTTTTTTCTTCTAAATGTAAAATTGTTCACCAGTTTTTTGTCTGTCATCAAGGGTAATATATTCAGGTCTATTCTTACAATAGCAGAGGTCTTGATAAAATAATGATCACCATATATAATTTGTTACTACTAACTAGAAAAACTGATAGAAAAGATACATTTGTATATTACATACAATGTAATATTGTGGTTATCATATGGACTTTTCATATAACAAGTTCTATCAGAATCAAACGAAAAGCTGCATTCAGAATTTTGTAAGACAAAATATAGAACAGAAATTTGGGACACTTGTTTGGTAAATAAAATTCCTCCCTGTATTAATTGAAAATCTCAGTATAGAAGTATATGGAGTAAATACAGTATTTTGTTAAAATGCCAATATACATTCAGTAATAGCAGTTATTTGCTTCTAAACCTGTGTGTTTTAATTTATGAGTCTTGCAGAATAGTAGTAAACACTGAACTGTGGCATGTTAAATAGAAAACAACTTTTTACAATTTTCAAAGTTGTAATTTTAAGGAATTTAGATATAAGCATACATCAATAGAAGAACAGAAGTACAAAATAGAATATCAGATACAAAAACTAATCGTGTTTGAACCATACACATTTGAAGAAAATTCTGTTCTCTGTAGATTTCATTATGATTGAAAAAGAACTTAAGAACTAACATAGGAAACTAACATAGGAAAGTCGAAGAGCAGTTATTTATGATATGTTTTGTTTTCTCTCGTGGTTTACTGCAGTGGAGTTTGTGTGTGTGTGTTTGTGTGTACCTATGGGTGGGCACTGTTGTTTTTCCAAAATTAGTATGCCTTATATGTTCGGGTTATGCCCTTTGCAGTAATCCACTATGTATTGGGTATGATGTGGTTTACTTTTCTACCATCTTTGTAATTGTATGTATTCTGCCTCCTTTGTGTGAATTCATGTATTATATAGAAAAATACAAGAGAAATGGGACTATTTGCAATGTCATGTGGAAACTCTTTTAATAAATATATGTAAATAAAAAATATCTGTCCCCACCTTTTCCCCCCAAGCAACAGCAAGACATATTGTGTTAATATTTTATTTTTAAATGTTTTCTATAATTTAAAAATGTATAGCTCTAATTGTTATTTTCTTAACCATGTTACTACAATTTTTCTAAATTAGTTTTATCCTATAATACCAAATGTTCTGACCTTTTATAGATACTTTGTTTCAAGTAATTTTAAATTATGCTTGATATAGATTTTCTAATAAACTTTCCAGTCAATTTATTTTCTTTCTTATAAATAGTTTTTTTTCTTAAATTTTAGCAATATTCTTAATTCTAAAGTTAAGTACAATTAATTCAAATGAAACTTCGTCATGATAGGATATGGGGAAATCGCAGTGCTTACGTGCCAGATATTTTTTTATTGACTTTGATTTATTTCTAGGTAGTTCAAATATAAGAAATGAAATCAAAGTTTGTTTGAAATCCATCTACAAAATGATTAAACAGGGTTTCCCCAGTTTTTAGAAGATTTGAGCACCTGACTTACTGTCGTTCTACCATCAGTCTGATCATCAGTCTTTCTTATGTCAGTATCTTCTTAGAACAGTGGTGATTGAGCAGGCCTGCACATTAGAGTTACCTGGACAGTTTCTTTTTTAAAGATTTTATTTATTTATTTGACAGACAGAGATCACAAGTAGGCAGAGAGGGGGTGGGCGGCAGGCTCCCCACTGAGCAGAGAGCCTGATGCAGGGCTCGATCCCAGGACCCTGGGATCATGACCAGAGTCGAAGGCGGAGGCTTAACCCACTGAGCCACCCAGGCGCCCCTACCTGGACAATTTTAATGAAAAACTGATTTCTGAGCCCTATGTTAGTCCAAATAAGAATCTCTGGCAGTTAGGTGTGAGCATTTGGGGGTTTTTTGTTTTGTTTTTGTTGTTTTTTTTAATTTTAGGTTCTCTAGGTGATTCTAATGTGTAATCAGATTTAAAATGTGCTAATTTAGAAACTGATCCACCAAACTGATTTCATGACCTATTAATGGGACTCACCCTATAGTTTGAACACACTGCCTTAGATCTTATCATTACTTCCAGAAATCTCAACTTCTAGCATACTACTCACCACCCCCCTTTCTGGGTCACTCTGTCATGCCTACCCTAACAATTCTATAACTTTACCAGGATCTCCAGACAATTGATTCTCTCACCTATCCCTTGTCTAGAATTCCCTCGCTTTCCTTTTTATCTAGGATAGGCATCATTTTCTTTGCATATACTGTAAATTCTCTTATCCTTGTAAATTGAAAACTCAAATCTTGTTTGTATCCAACTGCTCCAACTACGCTGCATCTGTACCTAAGCAGCTGAATGGGACTTGACAAAAAACCAACCATGCTGACCCTTTTCACTGAAAACTTCTGGCCCTGAAGATCAAGGGCTCACAGCACAGTGTGAGGATCTGTACACATTTTCCTGGTCAATTCATACTTAATCTCTCCTCAACAAGCATTTCACACCTCCTCTATACTCAGACCTCCAGTCCTCCCTCTTTCTTGCTCTCAGGTTGTTTCTTTTTTCACTGAGAAAATGGAAACAGGAAACTTCCTCACCCTTCCTAATCTATTAACAATAGATTTGGAGGCATTCGTATCTTTATAACTTCCTGTTCTGTTATAACATGAACCATCTTTACCTCTAGCTATTTTATCTAATCATGATCAGTATTCATTCCTTCTACTACTCAAAAGACTCCTTCATTAATCCCACATTCCTGGGTCCCATTTTTGCTCTATTGGCTTGTTCACACTTGCATGCAAAACTCCCGTTTTGAATCTCCCATGTTAAAATCCTCCTAGACCCGGGCACCTGGGTGGCTCAGTGGGTTAAAGCCTCTGCCTTCGGCTCAGGTCATGATCCCAGGGTCCTGGGATGGAGCCCCGCATCGGGGGCTCTCTGCTCAGCAGGGAGCCTGCTTCTCCCTCTCTCTCTGCCTGCCTCTCTGCCTACTTGTGATCTCTGTCTGTCAAATAAATAAATAAAATCTTTAAAAAAAAAAAATCCTCCTAGACCCAACCATTCCATTTTTTGCACCCTTTAGAGGAAAAAAAAATCTTTTAAAAGGTGTTATCTATACTCACTTCATCCCCTCTTTAAACTTTTCCTTCTTGAAAGGAAAGGTGGGTATAATGGGAAAGTAATTCCCATTACTGCAAACCATTTTTGTCAAGGTACCAAAAACCCCCATGTGTTGTTTATTTCCTTTTTCACACATAATGTTCCCAGTTAGTGCTTTTTGCTATATTTTGTTCTTATTTGGTACTGCTTCTGTCCTTCTTTGAGGAAGGACTAGGGATAAATAGAGCTTTAAAATAAATGTATTTGAAGATAAAATTAAGGACTTCTTCCAGAAGGCATCAGAAAAAGAGATTGCAAATGTAAAAGAAATTCATTATGGAAGATGTGTATCGGAGTGCCAACATCTAGGTAATAATGATCCTTAGAAGAGAGAAATATTAGGAATGCAAAAACTATTTTAAGAAATAATGGAAATAAATGTCACTAAATCAAAGGATACAGTCTGAGGTCTTTATTAAAGAGGTTCAGAAAAAGCCAAGAAGGAGAGAAGGGGAAAACCCACATTTAGATACAATATTAAAGACAAGGAAAGAAATTTTAAAAGCCCCAGAGAGAAACAGTTCACCTGAAAAGGGAAAAGAATTGTTGGTGAAGTCTATTGTACTAACAAAAAAAGAGGGAAGGACAAAACAAGAAAGAGGAGAAGGAAAGAAGGGGGGAAAGGAAAGAAGGGAGGAGAGGGGAAGGAGAGAAGTGGGGGAGAGAGAGAAAGAAGGAAGGAATGAAGGAAGGGGGTAAGTAGGGAAGGAAGGAAAATCTGTAACAATTCAGACCAAAACTGGATAATGACAACATGCTAGATGGAAGAACATGAGAAGTCAAATATTTGTGTTTGGGGGAGAAGATACATATACTAATGTTTCAGAAATCAACAGGGTGAAATAACACAGCTATAAGTCCTGAAAGCCATCATCATAATGATATAACAGTAAACACCTAGCACTTTATTCTTCCCAGGTGCTGAGAATTTTACATATGTTAACTCACTTAATTCCCACAACAATCATATTCTTTATTCTCATTTTATAGATGAGAGCACAGGCAAGACTTTCCTATGGACATATAACTAGTACAGGTGAATTTACTTTTAGACAATCTGTTAAGTGATTTAACATTTAAATCAGCACAAGAAAACATGATCCCTGCAGTGGAAAGCAAGAAAACAGAAAAAAAGAAAGTATGTTTGAAAATATGAAACAAGATGGCAAAAGTAAGTCTTTATATAAGAGTAGCCACAATAGGGGCGCCTGGATGGTTCAGTGGGTTAAAGCCTCTGGGTGGCTCAGCGGGTTAAAGCCTCTGCCTTCGGCTCTGGGTCCTGGGATCGAGCCCCACTTCAGGCGCTCTGCTCAGTGGGGAGCCTGCCTCCTCCTTTCTCTCTGCCTGCCTCTCTGCCTACTTGTGATCTCTGTCTGTCAAATAAGTAAATTTTTTAAAAAAATTTTTTTAAAGAGTAGCCACAATAAATGTAAGTGGATAAATTTCTTCAGTTAAATGGCAGAGTCAGTTTGGATTTAAAAAACTCTATGTCAGCTACAAGAGAGAGATGTTTAAAATAAAAACACATGGAAATTTTGAAAATAAAAGGAAAAGATTCACCAGGCACATGGGAACCAAGAGAAAACTAGAGTACTAATCTTATCTGACTAGAAAGAATTTTAGGGAAAAGAAAAAAGAAAAAACCTGGGTATTACATACTGGTGAACAAGAACAACAATAGAACATATACAGCCATTACAAATATACAACTATATGTGTATATGTACGTATATAAAATTTTACACCCAACAAGCAGAATACACATTTTCTTCAAGTACATCTCTTCCATTTAAAAATAGACCATATGGGCGCCTGGGTGGCTCAGTGGGTTGAGCCTCTGCTTTCAGCTCAGGTCATGATCTCAGGGTCCTGAGATGGAGCCCCGGATTGGGCTCTCTGCTCAACAGGGAGCCTGCTTCCCCCCACTCTCTGCCTGCCTCTCTGCCCACTTGTGATTTCTCTCTCTGTCAAATAGATAAGTAAAATAAAAAAAAAAAAAAATAGACCATATATTAGCCCTTAAGGGAATGCTTCAAATTCAGATGGATTAAATAATATAGTTTCTTTGACCATAGTATGTAAAATTAGAAAATAATAAAAGGATAGAATAAATTTCATTGTGTTTGGAAACTAAAAAATGTCTTTCTAAATTATCCTCTGATATAGATGAAAATCATAAAATCAAATAATTTAAGACTGATGAGTAAATAATAAAACCACTGAAATAAAAATTATGGGACACAGCCAAAGTAGAACAGGAAAACTATAACTTAAATATATTAATCAGGAAATAAAAATCATTAACAAATGAGCAAGGATTTTTTTTAAAGATTTTATTCATTTATTTGACAGACAGAGATCACAAGTAGGGAGAGAGAGAGGAAGGGAAGCAGGCTCCCTGCCGAGCAGAGAGCCTGATGAGGGGCTCCATCCCAGGACCCTGGGATCATGACCTGAGCTGAAGGCCGAGGCTTTAACCCACTGAGCCACCCAGGCGCCCCACGAGCAAGGATTTAATTCAAGAGATTAGGAAAAGGTAACAGCAACCCTTGCTCTCTCTCCCTCCTCAAATTAGTAAATAATGAAGAACAGAAAAAATGTTAGAGAGCAATAACATCAACCACAGAAGTTGAGATGAAGAAGCCAAAACTTGGGTCTATAAAAGGACTGATTAATAAACTTTATTTGAAATAAGACTTATCTTGATATAAAATATACAAAATTCAGAATGAAAATAGGAAAATAATTACAGATATGTCAGGTTCAAGAATATGAAAGTATGAAGAATGGCTATGTGCTAATGTATGAAATACATAAAATCCATGAAAATGCTGAAACTTGGTACAAGAAATAATATAGAACTGAACTCAAACAATATGTGATAAATTGAGAAACAGGGGTGCCTGGGTGGCTCAGTGGGTTAAAGCCTTGGCCTTCGGCTCAGATCATGATCTCAGGGTCCTGGGATTGAGCCCTGGATCAGGCTCTCTGCTTGGCAGGGAGCCTGCTTCCTTCTCTCTCTCTGCCTGCCTCTCTGCCTACTTGTGATCTCTCTGTTACATAAATAAATAAAATATTTTAAAAAGCAAAAAAAGAAATTGAGAAACAGTAAAATATAAATGTCTGCTAATCTCTGATATCATTATCAATGGGGCAATAGATGAGGCAAAAAATAGATGAGCCTTAACTACAACAGAGAGAGAGATTATGACCATCTCTCCCCCATTTACAGATAACCTTAAGAGTCACAGGTCACTCTATTTGGGGTTTATTTTGAAACTTGATTTGGATCAACATTACATTGGTTTGCTTAGGAAATATGGGCCATGTCACTGAGAAGTTGGAGCCTTGATAGGCCTACATGGCATAAACCAAGTCTGGTCAGCAGTCAGGAAAAACCTATGGATTTGCATCAGTCAGATTTTTTTTTTTTTAAAGATTTTATTTATTTATTTGACAGAGATTACAAATAGGCAAGAGAGGCAGGCAGGAAGAGAGAGGAGGAAGCAGGCTCTCTGCGGAGCCGAGAGCCCGATGTGGGGCTCGATCCTAGGACCCTGGGATCATGACCCGAGCCGAAGGCAGAGACTTTAACCCACTGAGCCACCCAGGCGCCTCCATCAGTCAGATTTTTAAAAAGACTGTACTAATGGGGCGCCTGGGTGGCTCAGTGGGTTAAGCCGCTGCCTTCGGCTCGGGTCATGATCTCAGGGTCCTGGGATCGAGCCCCGCGTCGGGCTCTCTGCTCGGCAGGGAGCCTGCTTCCTCCTCTCTCTCTGCCTGCCTCTCTGCCTGCTTGTGATCTCTCTCTGTCAAATAAATAAATAAAATCTTAAAAAAAAAAAAAAAGACTGTACTAAAAAAAAAAAGAAAAAGAAAAGATTGTGCTGGTCTGTGTGTTTGTACATAGACAAGGCAGAGTCCATGTTTGGCCTTAGGCATGACAAGATGGTAGAACAGCCACACCCACGTGAATTTTTCTGTTCTCATAGCACATGGATAGGGATGACAGATACAGAAGCAGGTTGGATTGCCAGACACTGCAGTTTCTTGATTCAGGCAGACCATATGATTTTTTTTGGCCAGGCTGCAATGTAGGCTCTTTGTAAGGGACAAAGAGAGCATTCATTGCTATTGGCTGGGCCCCTCTCAAAGAATGCTGATTTGTGGATTAGCGGATATAAAGGACCAAATAGAATGCCTGTTCCCAAAAAGGCCCACAAGATGCTCAACTTCCTTTCTGGTTGGGCATGGCTGGAGATACAGCCCTTTTTCCTGAGGGGCCAGAGGAATTGAGCATTGTGAATCTGCCCAAGAAATTTCACTTGGCAGATAGGCCTCTGAATTTTGTAGGGGGGTATCAGCCACCCCCGCTGGTATAAGTGAGAGAGTCAGAGGCCTTGAAATGAAGGCTTCTGACTTGCCAAGCAACAGGATATCCTCTTCGGGTGGAAAACTGTGAAATCAGAGGGTAGAGGCACCCATGCTAAATCCTGGCTTGTCTGCTAGTGACAAATGGCAACAAGTTTGTCCCACAATCATATCTCCACTTTCTGCTCTTCCGTGACTGGGATAAGCCCCTCTGACACTTACGGGATGGGAATATGAGTATTTAACACCTCAATCCCTACTATTCATCCAGATGGGCAGGTAACAACAGTGCATTGAATTATACCAAAAAGTCTCACTAAGAAGTCATGTTAGCTTTTCTTTCCCATTCAGAACCCTATCCAAATCCCATGTGTTAAACCTAAGCATCCTTTGGACCAGGTAGGAGCGTGACTAGGATGCCTATATCCAAGGGAGCTTAGAAATTTAAGTCCCTCCCCTCCATGAAATGTCTCAGTATATTTGTACAGAGTGTGTATGGCCTTTAGTCTTCCATGGGAACAAGGAGACCTTGACCCAGTCATTTGATTCCTTAAGGTAGCAGGACTTTCCTGAGGTCAGGACAGAGGAGGGAGAGATCAGAGGGCACCGAGAACAGCTCTCTTCATCAGGCAAAGGCAAGGAGCTGATGGTGGCTCAGGCTCAACAAAACCAAAATTCTGTGTCTTTCCTGCTGACATCATTTATTTCAGCTTTGGAGCTCTCTTGACCTAGCAGCCAAAGTCGTATTGCCTTCTAACTGGGGTCCCAGGGCTTTGCTGCTCCAGTGTCATGATGACGTCTCGTCGCCCACCTGAGGAGGAGAACACCATTCAGTGAGCTTGTTTCAAACCCACCTCTCATTGCTCAGACTTTAAATATTCATGTACAGGACTGAATGAAATACTGTAGGACTGTTGGGGACTGTTGGGTGAGAATAGTCACTACCAGGTTCTGTGTCATCTCCTCATATTCCCTTACCTCATCCTTTCTCTTCCAGGTAGCCACATCCTGTCAACGTCCTATCCTTGTTCCCCAAACTGTGAAGAACCGTGAATGGTCTGAGATTCTTGTCCTGTTCACAACCTGGCAGGTTAGCCTGTCACAGGTTCATGAGTGCCAGCAGAAGACACGAGACTTCTGGGTCTGAGACAAAGCTCTTTATTTCCGCACACGCAGCAGGCAGCTAGTGTTTTACTGCAATTCCTCGTGTCCCCAAATCCCACAGGGACCACCCGGTAGACCTAGATGGATGCTGCACATAGAGTGGATTTATATAGCAGCAGAGGAATGAGAATTCAGGAAACTTCCATCTTCTATAAGAGGCTTCAGGCAAACCTGCCCAACCATCGCCCTGGGGGGAGACACTATCTTTTTTATTTTTTTTTTAAGATTTTATTTATTTATTTGACAGATCACAAGTAGGCAGAGAGGCAGGCGGAGAGAGAGAGGGGGAAACAGGCTCCCCGCCTAGCAGAGAGCCTGATGTGGGGCTCGATCCCAGGACTCTGGGATCACGACCTGAGCCGAAGGCAGAGTCTTTAACCCACTGAGCCACCCAGACGCCCTGACACTATCTTTTTTGTACTGGACAGCAAACAAAACTGCCCCCTGGTCTGGAGTGACACTATCTCTAGCTTCCAAAGCTAAACAAACATCCCTAAAAGATAATCTGGAACAAAAACTGCCAGGGCCTCTGAGGCAGAGGTAGAATAAGAGTTCCGTGGAAAATTATCTTCTGACACTTTTATAATATTAATCTCTTTGATTGTCATAAAATATACATAAAATTTACCATATTAACAAATTTTAAGTGTACAATATGAATTCTGATTAATGCATTTTTAATTTTCTAGTATTTATTCAGATTTTTAAAAATCGGTGCTTGTAAGTGGCACTGACCCATAGTCACCTTTTCTGTGAAAGCAACATTGTCTAGCTTTGATGTCATGGTTATGTTGACTTTCTAGAATGAGCTACGAAGTGTCTCTTTTCCCATGCTCTGGAATTCTTTGCATTACATGGGAATCGCTGGCTCCTTGAAAGTTTGTTAGAGCTGACCCATGAAATCACCTGGGTAGGCCTCTTTTTTTGAGGAAAACGTTTGACCACCTTTTCAGTTTTTTCAACAAATATTGATCTATTCAGATATTCTCCCTCTTCTTAAGTCAGTTTTGGTAACTCAGTTTTTCTGGAAAATCTGTTTCATCTAGATTTTTTAAAAGTCCATACCTTCGTAATTTCTCTTTTCTTGTGAAGTGTGTGTATGTGTGTGTCTTCACTGATTGACCAGAGATTGCCCAGTTTTTTCCCTAAGAATCAACTTTTTATTTTGTCTATCAAATCTACTGCTTGATTTGTTTTCTGTTTCATTTACTTCTTTTTTCATTTCTTCCTTATTTCTGCTTTTTTTTGTTTTTGTTTTCATTCTTGCATTATATACTTAGTTCCTTTTTAGTCTTTCTTATTTTCTAATGTATTCATTGAAAGCTATGACATTTCCTTTGAGAACATCAAGCTGTACCCCCACAGGGTTTTTAGTCCTTATTTGTCATTGTTTTCTAAATAGATTCCAATTTCAGTTCTGAATTATTTCTTTTTTTTTTTTTAAGATTTTTTATTTATTTATTTGAGGGAGAATGAGTGAGAGAGAGCATGAGAGAGGAGAAGGTCAGAGGGAGAAGCAGACTCCCCAAGGAGCTGGGAGCCCGATGCGGGACTCGATCCTGGAAGTCCAGGATCATGACCTGAGCCGAAGGCAGTTGCTCAACCAACTGAGCCACCCAGGCGCCCAGTGCTGAATTATTTCTTAACTGGGGTCACTACATAGTATATCATTCAAATTGGGACACTTTTGCAATGAAATATATATATTATGTCAGGACAATAGGTAAAAGTCAGGACTGTTCTGGGTGAAGAAGGAAAATATGGTTATCATATTTTTTTAAAGATTGATTTATTTATTTGAGAGAGAGAGCATGAGCAGGAGAGGCAGAAGAAAGGGAGAGAAAATCTCAAGCAGACTCCATGCTGAGTGCAGAGTCCAGTGGGGGGCTTGACCTCATAACCCTGAGATCAGGACCTGAGCCGAAACCAACAGTTGGACACTTAACCAGCTGCACCACCCAGGTTCCCCCTATGGAAAATTTAAGAAGCCTTAAAATTTTCACATAGTAGTTACAAATTTTAAATTCAATAGTATTTTGATCAATGAATGTGAGCTGCATGGATCTTGTTTTTGAAATTTATTGAGGTTTGGGGTTTTTTGGCCTCAAACTTGATCAGTTTTTGTGACTATTCCCAATAGTTTTGTACAGAACGCATATTTTCTGTTTGTTGGGTACACATCTCTTGATACTTTATTTTTATTATTTTTTATTTTAAAGATTTTATTTATTATTTGAGATAGAGCGAGCAAGTGAGAGAGAGAGCAAGAGCAGGGTGGAGGGGTAGAGGGGGAAGCAGGCTCCCCACTGAGCATGAAGACTAAAGTGGGACTTGATCCCAGGACCCTGAGATCATGACCTGAGCCGAAGGCAGCGGCTTAACCCACTGAGCCACCCAGGCGCCCCCATTTTGAATTAATTTTTACAAATAGTGTGAGATCGTTATCCAGCTTCATTCTTCTGCATCTGGGTATCCAGATGTCCCATATGATTTTTTTTCTTTTTTTATTAGTATTTGCCTAATATACCCTCCTATTACCTTATATTTATTTATTTATTTATTTATTTGACAGAGAGATCACAAGCCGGCAGAGAGGCAGGCAGAGAGAGAGGAGGAAGCAGGCTCCCTGCTGAGCAGAGAGCCCAATGCGGGGCTCGATCCCAGGACCCTGAGATCATGACCTGAGCCGAAGGCAGTGGCTTAACCCACTGAGCCACCCAGGAGCCCTACTTTATTTTTAGATAGCGTCATAACTTTGTAATTTAGATGTTAGGTATGTGAGATACAACAGTTACCCCCATTTTACAGATTTGATGAAGTGTCTGTCACTTCATGGATGACATGAAGTTGAATGACAGATCCGTGCACAGAGACAGGAAGTCAGGACAATGGATAGGATAAGCATTCTGATTTCTCATCCCGCCCTCTGAGCCATTTAAACAAGCCCACCTCACTCGCAATAAATTCTGAATATTCACAACAGCTCATCCCCTGGAGTGGTCAGAGGTAATTAGTAACCTTATGCCTGATTCACAGAAACTTTCAAAATGGTGATACATGTCAATTTCCTCACTTTGGAGATCAAGGCTGTTGGACAGACACAAGAGGGCTCTGAAAAAGTGGCAAGGGACAATTAAGACCCTCTTACACCACAATATTTCTACTACCTTAGCTTTTCCCTACCTTTTAAAAAAAAAAGATTTTATTTATTTATTTGACAGAGAGAGAGACAAGAGAGAGAGGGAACACAAGCAGGAGAGTGGGAGAGGGAGAAGCAGGCTCCCCACTGAGCTGGGAGCCCTATGCAGGGCTTGATCCTAGGACCCTGAGATCATGACCCGAGCTGAAGGCAGAGGCTTTAACCCACTGAGCCACCCAGGTGCCCCAGTTTTTCCCTTTTTTTTTTTTAAAGATTTTATTTATTTATTTGACAGACAGAGATCACAAGTAGGCAGAGAGGCAGGCAGAGAGAGAGGTAGAAGCAGGCTCCCCGCTGAGCAGAGAGCCCGACGCGGGGCTCGATCCCAGCACCCTGGGACCACGACCCGAGCTGAAGGCAGAGGCTTTAACCCACTGAGCCACCCAGGTGCCCCTTTCCCTATCTTTTGTCTTTATTTATTATCCATATGACTTACGTTTGCACAATTACTTTTTGTAATTCAGTTCATTAGCCTCTCCACCCAGCGAAAGATTTTGTTATTGTACTCCTTTAATAAGCACTAAGAAAATTTGATGTTAGTATACAGGGAAAGGATTGACAAGCAGATGTGCTGGAGAACAGAATCAAGAGGCTTTGGAAGTCCATGGTCTAACTGAGGGGCTCTTAACCTTGGCAATATTGACATTCTGGACTAGATAATTCTTGGTTGTGGGGACTGTCCCGTGCGTTGCAAGATGGTTAGCAGCATCTCTGGCCTCTACCCACTAGATGCCAGTAGCGGCACCTGCTAATCAGCTGTGGCAACCAGAAATGTCTCCAGACACTGCCAAATGCCTCTTAGAAGGCAAAATTACTCAGGATTGAGAACTACTGATTTAACCATATAATCTCTTTCTCACATCCTTTCCACACCCCCAATACAGCAGTTCAGTGGTTAAATATTTTAAAAATTCCTCATGGTCTGCATCTTTTGTATTATATTATGGTCTCTGAAAATCTAAGTCTTAACTGAAAGGTAGCTATTTTTATTTATTTATTTATTTATTTATTTATTTATTTATTTATTTATTTATTTGACACAGAGAGAGAGAACAAGCAGGGAGAGTAGAAGTGGGAGAAGCAGGTTCCCACCAAGCAGGGAGCCCCATGACAGACTTCATTCCAGGACCCTGAGATCATGACTTGAGCCAAAGGCAGACACTTAACCAACTGAGCCACCAGGCACCCTGAAAGGCAGCTATTTCAAAAGTGGAATAATGGGCTGATACGTAGTTCGCTGTGTCACACTATTATTACAGCCCCACAGGTATGTGTTTGAAAAGTGAGGGAAAAAACAGCACCCGTCAAACGTGGTGCTGATAGCTTCTGATTTCTGAGGCCCGTGAGACACAAAGTCCAACTAGAAAGTTCTATTGTGAGCATTAAATTCCCTAGAACTCTTTCAATATTTGAAGGCTGTATAATTCAGGGTATCTTGCTCTGCAAATTGAAAAGATAGTAGATCTACACTTCTTTAATGTAAATTTGAATTTTTATAGAGTATGTTTTCCTGTAGTTGGCAAGACTAAATATGTCAAGAAAAAGATCTCAGTTATATGTGCTACACAGATTTAATTTTTGGCTCTGAGAACTCCTAGTGCTACTAGATTAAATCAGAAAGATTTTTTTTTTTATTCCAGTATAGTTAACATACAGTGTTAGTTTCAGGTGTACAATATAGCGATTCTCTAAATCAGAAGGAACTTGCTCAGCCTCTTGCAAAATTCTTCATTGTGTTTATTTGGAATAAAGCAGATATCAGTTAAAATATACAAGCACTGAACAACTGAATTTTTCCTATATTCACAAAAATACACAACCATATTTTATTCCGGATAATTAAAATATTTATTAAAAAAAAAACCACCCAGTTGGATAAAGCAACATGCACTAGGTTCTCGCAGTAACAAAGTTTATTCTTCGAAGTCATGCACTTGCATTCCAATTATTAGTTCTGTTTTTGGCATTGGGGTATCTGGCTCAATACTGAGTATCTCTGAGGGTTACCTGTCATCTTTTAAAAAAGATTTTATTTATTTATTAGAGAGAAAGAGAGACAGAGCACCTAGCAAGGGAGAAGGGCAGAGGGAGAAAAAAAAAAAGCAGGTTCCCTGTTGAGCAGGGAGCCCCACCTATCTTTTGTCACAGAGGATTTTTTTGTTCCCAATTTTGTTCCCAATTTCCTGACTAATAACGATACTGCATTACTTTTTGCATCTTTGGGGGCGCCTAGGTGGCTCAGTGGGTTAAGCCTCTGCGTTTGGCTCCTTTGGCTGGGGTCATGATCTCAGGGTCCTGGGATGGATACTCGCATCCGGTTCTCTGCTCAGCAGGGAGCCTGCTTCCCCCCTCTCTCTCTGCCTGCCTCTCTGCCTACTTGTGATCGCTCTCTGTTAAATAAATAAATAAATAAATAAATAAATAAATAAAAATCTTAAAAAAAAAAAATAAAGCATCTCTGCATGCACGGTGAAGGAAAAGCTCACTAGTTTCTAGAACTGATTTCCGAGTTCCAGTTAAACAGTCAAAGCAAAAAGTATGGAGGAAAAGTCTCAGTGTTTCCAGTTAGGCCACAAAATGAAAAGTTAAAACATTTTCTTTAAAATATCAAACTCAGTTTTTAATTTCATCGTGGCTGGGGACAATAGTGTCCGAAGTCCATGTCACCCTGTTCTGATGTACAGAGGCTCAGCCAAGCGATGTGGAGCCTATTTCTGCGGGGCATCTCTCAACTAGTTTGATTTCCAGGAGTCCCAGGGCTCTCTCGCCCTGCGGGGGCTCTGCGGGGGGAAGCTCCCTCTGGAGACCAGGTGGCTCTCCCGTTAGTCTCTGGCTCGCCCAGGTACCAGGGGGCGGCTTTGCCTGCCGCGGTGATGACGGATGCTCCCGGGTTGCCACCCCACGCGAGCCTTCCTGCGAGCCCACCCCAGCAGCCTCAGACCCCGGGCATTGGGTGGTCCCTCGAGCCATCCCCTGCAGCTCCGGGAAGGCTCGCGTCAACCCCACGCCCTTCGCTCGGCCGGCTCGCGGTGCCTGGACACCTCCAGGTAGCGGGGCTGTCGGAGGCGCGCCCTTCCTGGCAGGCGCGAGAAGTTGGGCGCCCCGGGCGGGCGGCGGCGGCAGGCGGTCCGGGGCGAAGCCGGGCGGGGCGGCGGCGCGGGTCCGAGCGCCCGAAGCGCCGGCGGAACACGTGACCACGGCGCGCGGGGCCGGGCGCGCAGTGCCGCGCGGTGGCGGCGGCGGGGAGAGCAATGGAGGCCGCGGCCGCCTGAGGGGCGGGTGCGCTGCTGGTGCTGCTGCGGAGGCTGCCGGTGCTGCCGGGCAGCAGCCGGCTTACTCGCGTCCGCCGCCCGCGCGGGACCGCCGGTCGCCGTCCAGTCGCTCTGCCAGCCGCGGCGCCACGCGGGGACTCAGGTGAGCGCCTTGTCGGCCCGCGGTCGGAGCCAGACAATGGGGGCAGCCGGCGGGCTTCTCCGCTGCACGCGCGAACCCCCGGGCTGCGCCCCCGTGACGCCCCGAGATTCCCTACCTTGCACTGGCCCTGGGGGCGTGGGCTCGGCGTGGCGGGCCTGGGGACTTTGGGGCGGTGTCCCCGCGTGTCCGGTGCGGACCCTCCCCGAGAAACGGGCGCTGGGTGTGCTCCGCTTTGGGTCTCACGCGAGGGAACCTGCGGACCGGCTGCGCCCCGGGAACTTGCCGAGAGCGTGGGACCTTCTAATTCCCTTTCTCCTACCCGCGCGGCGGCATCCTGTCCCGGGGTCGCGTCCCAGCTGCGGCGGGGGCAGAGCAAGACCTCGCCGTCTGGGATCTCAGACTCTGACCGCGCTCAGCCCTCTCCCCACGCCGGAGCTGCATTGCTTTGTTTAACCTCTGCCAAGCCATTTCGCACAAAACTCTTGTTGCCCCAATTCTGATGAGCCACCAGTCTGATGGCTGAGGCAAGACAAAGGTTCTCCCTGTTTGCCAAGGGTTGGAGCCGGGGGACTGCACGCTGCCTGTGGTGTAAAATGTGTTTTCCTTATCTTCTCCCAGGCGTTCTTGCGATGGTTTTCCTGGTCCTGTAACCGTCATTTCTTGCAGAGGTCTGTAGTGGTGAGATTGGACCTCCTAACCCTACGGATACGGTAGGTGGGGTATGGCTTTTATTCACGGTTATCAGTAGACAGAAGGACAGACGCTTACATTTGATGTTTGTTGTTCTCAGAAAAGAGGCATCGTAATATTTTCTGAATTCTGGATTTTAAGAACGAATGTATACATAAAGACACATTGACTCAGTAGTTGGGGCGGGGGGGGGGGCGGATCTAGTAACTGCGACCATGTGTTGTGAAATTTTAATACGGTTTTACGAATAATGGCCCGGAAACTGATCTCGTGTAGGTAAGGGAGTGAGAATGTTGGGGGTGGTGGTGATGGAGAGGGAGTGGTTAGAATACAAAGGATAAGGCAGTTTTAGTAAATGGTTCTTAGTAAATATCTTGTAGCAAATTTCAGTTCATTAAGTTGTCAGTAAATCGGTGGTCACGTGTAAAAATCCCTATCTTAGTTGTTGAATTATACAGAAAATGGCTAACAATTATTTGGTATTGTATGTGACTCAGGAATCTGAATACAAGAATCAATTTCGAGTAATTTTTAAATGTCAACAAAGGAAATACACCTTCACTATTGCCTCCTTTATTCTGTGAGAAAACTGAATCCTAGTTCAGTACATTCAAGAGAAAATTGCCTGTAAGAAAAGAAATTTCAAAGGCAGGGTTTTTTAAAGAAACATTTTGAAAAATGCGTCTTTTGTAGGTGATATGGTTGCACTATAGATTATTTCAACTCAGAAATGTGAAGGGAAAGAAATCATGCTACTAGATTGCCCCTTTCCAGGATTAAAATGTATTTTCTTCAAAACCTTATTTTTACAGTTGCTTCTGACATTGAGAAACTTTCACTCTAAAGATTTAGTACTTAGCAGTAAATTTGGAGTCAAGAAAATAGTCATACTGACTTGACATACCCAGGCATTTGGTGCAGAAAACAAAAGCTGTGTAGGTTTTTCTAAAGTATAATGCACTATAAGAAATGCTGGATGAATTTAATAATTGCTAGATGAAGAAGTATTTTACAAAAATTAATTGAAATTAATATGAAATTCTCTAGGGCAAGGGACAGTTATAGTCTTTTTTTGTAGTCTGCATTTCTAACTTGGCTTATAGTAGGTGTTCAATAAATAACTATGCAAAGAACGAAGAAATGAGAAATAAAACACAAATTGATAAAACATGCATACAGATTGAATTCATTTGCTTCTTTTAGTTTAATGAACAATTACTGAAGGCCTACTGTGTGTCAAAATTGGGGACAGTGTTTCCACATAGAGTTTATGAAAGCCTTGTGACATTCCTTTTTTGATCATTTTTGATGTACGTTTCTATGAAGAATGGGGTTCCTTGGGTGGTATTAATGATCATCTCATATAACTGTGTAGCACGCTAAAGCATTTCATTTGTGGTGTGTAAATATACTTTCTCACAGTGGCCTATGGGAAGGCTGGCCAGATACCATCATTCCTGTTTTGTAGGTGAGGAAATCCAGAGAGGGCAAGATTAAATGACTTGCCAGCTCCTTGCCACTGAAGCAGCAATGCCAGGGACAGAAGCTGGATCTCATGCCTAGTGTTTTCACCTCTGAATCACACTGCCTTTTTCAAGCAATACTGTACTCCAGAAAATACTCTCAAATTAGGCTTCATGAAAAAGTCTAACTATTGAATAACTTGTATAGAAGGAAAACTTAATATTTTACAACCTAGTAATAACTGAAGTGATTAAATGTGTGAATTCTAGAGTCAGGTGACTGAATTTGAACCCTGGATTAATAAGTTGCTAGCACTGCGTCTCTGGCAAGTGACTAAATATCTCCGAGTCTCAGTTTCCTCATCTGTAAAATGGTGGAAGTAATAGTACTTATATTATAGGGTTTGGGGAATGAGCAAATGAAATCATGTGCATGCATAGCACAGTGTGCATGTGGCACAAACTAAGCATTCGGTGGCGACTAATTATTTTTATTCTTATTATTGTAATGTAAAGCCATGGCTTTTATTTATTTATTTAAAAAAAGATTTTATTGATTATTTTAGAGAGAGAGTGTACGAGGGGTTGGGGGAGGAGCACAGAGGGAAGGCGAAGGAGGGGTAAAGAATCTCAAGCCCATTCTGTGCCAAGGGTGGAGCCCTGGGTCCAGTTCGATCTCATGACCCCGAGATTGTGACCTCAGCCGAAACCGAGTCTGATGTTAAACTGATTAAGCTACCCAGGCACCCTTAAAGCAGTGGCTTTTAATTTTTCTTTCGGCACAGAAAGAGGTAAATTTTATATTGCCATCCAGTGTACAGACACATTACAAATACGTTTAAAAGAAATTCATGGATCAGTGCTTCAACTTCCTATGTGCAATGCATCCTTATATTTTTATTCTACCTTATTTAAAAATTCTGGTTAAGAACCACTAAATGATTTCAAATTTCATTAATGGGCAGGACCTTAAGTTTGAAAAGCACTAATGTAAGGGATGATCAGGTTAAATGAAAGAAAAATCTTTAATGAATTTTTATATTTTTCCTTTTAGTCATTTACATCATTTGGAATGAATATTAAGTTACACTGAAAATAGATTCTTAAATATTTTGTAGTAATTACAGTCATTTATTGAGCATTTATCATGATCTCGGTACTGTACTAAGCAGTCTCTTTATATATGTTATCTAACTTAGGGCTCCCAACAGCCTGTAATTTGGCCCTGTGTTTCCATTTGATAATTGAGATTAAGACTCAGGTTTTATTAACTTGCCCAGGGTCATAAAGTTAGTAGAGATGAAGCAGGAATTTACACTGAGTTCTCTGTGACTCCAGAGTTCTCTGTAGTCTCACCCTGTTCCAGTATTCTGTCATAGTGGTTGCTGTAGATCTGTCATTCTTTTTATGTAAATTTGAATTTTATCAAATATCAAGAATTTACCCCTTGTGGTACATCTTTTGTAGTTTTCTTTGAAAGGATCCACTTGAAGCAAATTTTCAACTTAGTAAAGTAAGAAAGGATATTGGGTAGACTGGTAATTCATTTTGACTTTGGCTGTTCTTTGATGTAAATATTTTGAAATAGCTTCTCAGGTTTTTATGATAGAGTCAATTAGTTGGTCAGTTTTATTGAGCACCCAAAGGTTTAATATATCTTCAAAAGAGACATGAAATAGCTGTGTAACTATAAAAAGACTTCATTATGAATGAATGCCAGCTTTTGTTAAGGCACAAAATGAAGACTTAAGAGCCACAAAAAGTATTTTATAGTATATTGATTTGTCTCAAACTCACTGGGCAGTAAAGTATTTATTTTGTAAAGTACTTGTAAGGAAGCACAACTAACTGCCCTATTATTTTTTTTTATTTTTATTTTTTGTATTTCAGTTCTTTGCAAGTGTTTCTTAAAATTTTTAGCAGTATTTCAATTTTAATTTTTTGATTTTTGGGAATTTCCTCTTTTAAAACTATTGTCAGAAAGAAAGCATGTTTTAAGGGAATATGTTCTATAAATAGTACTTAGAATTTACAAATAGGTGATTTTTTTTTTAAGACTTTATATATTTATTTGACAGAGAAAGATCACAAGCAGGCAGAGAGAGACGGGGAAGCAGGCTCCCTGCCAAGCAGAGGGCCTGATGCAGGGCTCTATCCCAGGACCCTGAGACCATGACCTGAGCCAAAGGTGGGGTGATTTTTAAATGAGAGTGGAAAAGCAGATTTCACTGTTTTTTTCACATTTACATCTTACAGATTCAGACTCTTGTAGTGTCTAGTTTGCCTATTGCTGTCAACTTGTATGAGTATCTCTTACAAAGGAGATGATTACTAGGTGCTTAAAGATATAGAAATATTCCTCCTGTTTTTGCATTATGGTGTCTCTGTTCAGGGAGCTTTAAACTTTTAACTGTATGTTTAAACAGTTTATTTGTTGAATTAAGGTGAGTCTTTTCAAATTTGATAATTTTAAAATTAGAGTTTGTGTAGATCATGATGATACATTAGACAAAGAACAGCAGTTTCATGGTTTATTTATGTGGTTTGAAAATCCATGTGTTTCTGTTCGTCAGTCTTTGTTTTCTATTAAGATTAGATAAAAGTGAATATACTGTTTTATTTATTGTTGGCTATCAGATTTCGTCCTTAGCCTTTCGTCCTTTAGCCCTCAAAAAATTGTTTTGCCACTTATGAAATCTGTACAAATTTAGTAAGCTTATATCTTACGCTAATTTATTAGCTTATTGCTTTTGTCTAAAACTTGACCCTGAGTGAATTGGTATAGTTTCCATGAGCATCAAGAAACGTTCCAGCTGCTGAATCATTGTTGTAATTTGATATTAACCTTGGCTACCATTACATTTTGTCTATTATTCTTTTCTTTATTGAAGTATAATTGACAGGCAATGTTATTAATTTTAGATGTACAATAAAATGATAGTACTGTTACTCTCAATGTGAAAATTCTTAGCGATAAGAGCACAATCAATTTAGATGTTTGTGCTAGTGGCTTTAAGGCAGAGCCACATGCATTTATTAGATTTACATATGTGTGATTTCCACAGATACATGAGAAGCGCAAGATGATTAACTCTTAGTCCATAAAATAAAAAAATCCTTAAGTAACTTTGTGGAAATAAAAATACAAAGTAAAAACCTTTAAAAGATGTTGACTGTCTTATATTTACATGTTATCAGAAACATTTAAGAAGCCCAACAGCCCAATCATGTGTAATAGCTTTTATATTATAATAAGTTTGCATGTGAAAAGGTGATTCCATTTGAAATGTGAAAAGGAAAAGCAGGAATATTTTCCATCAGATTTTAAAATCTTGACCAGCTCTTTCAGATGTTTGCAGAATTTTTCAAAAGCGTATTTTAAGGCTTAAGGGGAAATTTCAATAAACTTGCTTCTAAAACTTGTATTATAGTAAATATTAAGTGTTTGAGGAAAAGATTCAGAAACTGCATCCCTGAAACACTTTGGGAGATATTTAAATCAGAAGTAAGTACTCAGCTCATTAGAGACAGGTTGTTAAGATGTAAAACAGGTAGCAGCTGCTCAGAGGAATTATTCCCAGTAACAAGAAAGGAAGGGACAATTTACTAAAAAGATGTTGGGCTTTTACCAGGGAGGGTAAGAACAATCCACCCAGATGCCCACTGGCTCCCTGATGAGGAATTGGCTGGCACTAAGAGTGAAAAAGGGGAACAGGCAGGGAGGGGATGCAATAGAGAAATTTGGTTATTATTTAAATCTGAGATAAGCTGGATTCAATATATAATCTGTGAAAATTCTTTTTTTTTTTTTTTTAAGATTTTATTTATTTGACAGAGAGAGAGAGACAGTGGGAGAGGGAGCACAAGCAGGGGGGAGTGGGAGAGGGAGAAGCAGGCTTCCCGCTGAGCAGGGAGCCCAATGTGGGGCTCGACTCTAGGACCCTGGGATCATGACTTGAGCTGAAGGCAGGTGCTTAACGACTGAGCCATCCAGGCGCCCCTAATCTGTGAAAATTCTTGTTTATAATTGTTAACCCATGGTTTCCTCACACCGGAGACATAGAAAGGAAAGACCATGGTCCCCTTGATCACTGTTTTTGGAAAAAGAAATATCAGTACGCTGAACCCCCTTGACAAAGCCCTTTGTGCTCTTAGGTGGGGGCCACAGCTGATGTTCTTAGGAAGCTTGTGGCGAATTCCAGTCTGCTTTAATGATGCATGCAGGGTTTTCTTCATTTCGAAAAGTTGCTAATAAATTTAGAGTGACTTTTTCTCTAGCAGAGTGTTGTTGTGACAGACACAGTGGACTTTTTTGGCACTCAGTGATGCAGCTGCCCAGGCATGTTTGTGATGGGTTAACTGTTTTCTAGAGTTAATGAGGTCAGGGTCACAGGTTCAATTCTTGGGAAGGCCAGTTAGCTTTGCTTTGTTCTCTGATCTCATATTGTACTCTTAACCCAGACTAGCCATCTGGCGGAGGCAGATCATTGATCACAAAGGGACTGGTAAATAAGACAGTGTGAGAGGAGCAGCATGACTCTTTCTAGAACAGTGGATGTTGAGTAATTAGAAAAGCAATCCCCAAAGCATGTGCAAATTGTGTTTCATAGCATTACCTTAACATGTAAGAAGATAACATGGTCGTCAATTATTTTTCTTTGTCTTTTCTGTCGAAGTCTCATTTTAACCGTTGTTTTTTCCTAGTCAGGATTTTCTAGGCATCTCATTCATTAAGCAGTTGTACACTGTCTTGAACGTTCTCAATCCCCCTTTAGGTTTGTAGGTTGGTGACTATGGTAGCGAGAACAGGGTAGGTATGAAGTAGTAGATCAAACCACCTACTCTGTTGTTTACAGATCCAGCTTCACTGAATTTACGGGGAACACTTAAGAGTTTTTCTGAGTCTCCCATGATGTGCGCATCTCTTCTTCCCTTCATTGAAATTCTTTCCAGTAATGAGAGAAATACCAAAGATCATCTGATTTGTGCTGTCACATAGGTTCCGTGTGGCTGTTGACTATTTGAAATGTGGCTTGTCCAAATGGGTGTGGTGTAGGTTTCAAATACTTGTTACGGAAAAAGAATGTAAAATACCTTATTAATAATTTCAAAAGAGGGGCGCCTGGGTGGCTTAGTGGGTTAAGCCGCTGCCTTTGGCTCAGGTCATGATCTCGGAGTCCTGGGATCGAGTCCCGCATCGGGCTCTCTGCTCAACAGGGAGCCTGCTTCCTCCTGTCTCTCTGCCTGCCTCTCTGCCTGCTTGTGATCTCTCTCTGTCAAATAAATAAATAAAATCTTTAAAAAAAATAATAATAATAATTTCAAAAGAGACTGTACATTGAAATAATATTTTAGCTATGTTAATTTGAATAAGACATTATTAAAATTAATTTTACTGGTTTCTTTTTACTTTTTTAAATGTGCCTACTAGAAAATTTAAAATTGCGCGTGTAGCTCACGTTTGTGACTTGCATTCTACCGGGCAGCACTGTTCTAAACCAGCCCTTCATTTTACAGATGAGAAGGCTAAGGTTCAGGGGTTAAGTAACTGAGCTGAGTTCTTTCTGTTGTCTGTAATCTCTTCTTGCTAATAGGTTAGGTGCTCTGGAAGATGGAACTCTTTGAACCATTAGAGGACCATTTAGCGCATGGCAATTATCATTAAGTTGCAAGAGTTGTGCTTGAGTCATTGTATATTAGGTGTTAGGCCAATTTGTGTGTGTGTGTGTGTGTGTGTGTGTGCGCGTATGTGTGCGCATATGTAGGAAGGAGAGTTTCTTTGTACTGTTGATGTGTGGACTACGTTTTAGCTTCCTATATAGGTCAGAGGTCTTACAGCTTTATTTGCTTCTGAGAAGAACACATTAAGATATCAGACATTAACAGCTGTAACTTGGATAAATAAGATGGAGCTCATTAAAGAGGTACTTTAATATGTATTTCTTATTACAAAAATGTCGGATAGTTTTGAATGAATCTTGGAGCACAAAGCAGCAAGATTTTCAGGCTGTATCCCTTCTGGAAGGAAAAGAGCTGAAGTCAAGAGACGTTACGTACTTAGCCTATGTTCTGAAGAAAGAGCTATGAGCTGTTATCCTCTTAACCGTGAATGCTCCTCATGTGCCAGTTGAGGAAGAACTAGCCAGAGCTGGCTGGGGCAAAGCCATGGTCCCTGAATGTGGGTTTTCTGCCAGTTTAGTGGACGTTATGGTCTTGAATTGGCAACAATAAAAAGGGAGAAAACCTCAGGACCAGATTTTTGTCTTTGTTATTTCTGGTTGAGATTTTTGCTTTCTCAATAAGCACGCGCAGCTCAAATGAACATCTTAAAGATGTTCACTTTATGCACCTTCAGATCTAGTTTTTCTTTTTGGCCCACACAGTTCTAAGACACTATCAGTTTGTTATCAGTGACCTAATGACAACTAGTTAGCAATGACTTTGTCAGGCAACCTCTGACACTTCAATTAATCTCATCATCCATACTAGCTAGAAATGTGCAGGAATTTACCTTTTTAAAAAAAATTTTTGTAAAGATTTTATTTATTTATTTATTTGAAAGACAGAGATCACAGGGAGGCAGAGAGGCAGGAAGGGAGAGGGAGAAGCAGGCCCCCTGCTGAGCAGAGAGTCCATGCTGGGCTGGATCCGAGGACCCTGAGATCATGACCTGAGCCCAAGGCAGGGGCTTAACCCACTGAGCCACCCAGGGGCCCCCTTTTTAAACTTTTTACAAAAGATTTTATGTATTTATTTGAGAGAGAACACAAATAGGGGGAGAGCGAGAGAGAGAAGCAGGCTCCCTGTGAGCAGAAAGCCTGACATGGTGCTCGATCCCAGAATGCTGGGATCATGACCTGAGCCGAAGGCAGCTGCTTAACGGACTAAGCCACCGAGGTGCCCCAGGAATTTGTCTTTCTAAGTAGGGGTGGTGTGAAGATTGAAAAAAGATACATGAGTACTTCCAGAAGATTGGCTTATAATAATATTTCCTGATTACCAGTTTTCTGTGCTTTTTGTCTGTTGTAAAAACCTGGTTGGTCCTGGGTATAGAGAAACAAAACAAGATAGCAGTCTCTTAAAGGTTACCCTTGAGTAGGCGAAAATAAGTAACAGCGCCTTGTGGTATAAAGCTTAATGAAAAGTGTGTTAACTTAAAAATGAAACTGCCAGTTATTTTATCAGCAGAAGATTTGCTTATTTTGGAATAGCGGAGAATGGCAATCTGGGACATGGCATCTATGGCAGAACCATAGATGAGACTGGAGAACAAAGGGGAGGACTGCTCTTTGTAGTTATAGAGGTGAGGGCGAGTTGGGAGGGGCTTCTAATTGCTGGAACTGTGACTGCCTTTCTTTGGCTGGGCTGCTGGGATTGTAAAAGTAGTACCACCAGCATTGTGCCCTTTGCCTTGTGTTTGAAATTGACCAGGAGTGTTGAGTGTGTGAGCTCCCCCTACTGGTCTCAAGACTTCATTTTAAATGGGGTATCCTTTTATTAATTTTTTTCAAGTATGGTGACCGTCCAATTCCATCCAGCCTGAGTCATCGGAAACCCACTTTATCTTATGGCAGCAGACATGTATTGAATACACACCATGTGCTGGGTACCATGGGTAAAGCACAAGAAGAACAAAGGTTGGAGGAGTGCAGATCACTTGAATGCAAAAAAAGATGTGAGATAGTTGCGCAGGAATCGGCAGAGGTGTATGCATAACCTTGTCTTAGAGTCCAACGTAAGAATGTAGCATTTTTACATTGTTGCAGAACGAATGTATTATAATTTATGCTCTGCATTTCACTAGCTGATTTCATGTGCTGTCATGTTTAATGTCACCTCTCATTTTTAGCAACAGCTAAGTTTGTTTCCTTTGTCATTGGGGCAGCCAGTTGGGATGTTGGGAGGCTGTTGTTGTATGGGGAATCATATTGAGTACACCTCCCCTTAGTTCCTCCCTTTCCCCCTGATCCAGCTGTTTATATCAGGCCGTGTGGAGTTGCTAGTGAATATAAAAATGAAGAACTCACAGTCTAGTGAGGAAGAAACACAAGGCAGACTGTAAAGTGTGCTAGGATAGATCAAAGTGCTATGCGAACTCAGAAGAAGAAGTGATTATTCTGGTGAAGAAGGATCAAATAAAGAAAGATAAGGAGATAGGGGCGCCTGGGTGGCTCAGTGGGTTAAGCCTCTGCCTTCGGCTCAGGTCATGGTCTCAGGGTCCTGGGATCGAGCCCCACATCGGGCTCTCTGCTCAGCAGAGAGCCTGCTTCCCTTTCTCTCTCTCTCTGCCTGCCTCTCTGCCTACTTGTGATCTCTGTCTGTCAAATAACTAAATAAAATCTTAAAAAAAAAAAAAGAAAGATAAGGAGGTCGCTTATGGAGGAAGTGATATTTGAGCTGGGTCTTGAAGGATGGGGAGAATTTTGACAGATGGAGAGGGGGTGTGGAAAGAAAGCTGGAAAGCCATGCATATCGAGGTGGTAGGAACATCTGGTGTGGAAGGCAGTGGCAGAGGCAGGACTAGAAAAGTGGGCCAGGCAAAATTTGGAGAGCTATGAAGAAGGTAAGGAGTGCTGACTTTTTTTTTTTTTTTTTTTTTAAGGCAGTGGAGAGTAATCCAAAGCAACGAGTGGCATAATTGCATTGACTTTGGAAGGATGACTGGGATTTAAGAGGCCTGCTTCTAAGGGCAGCTTTCCTTCTAATTAGCCTGGTGACCTTGCACAAGTCACTTCACTCCTCTGGACCTCAGATAATCTCATGTATAAAATCAAAGGGTACTGGGCAAGAATTATCCAGTCAGTCAGTAAACAGATACAGTAGCTACCAAGGGCTTGGTCCGTGCCAAGAGCTGTTGTTGGTGCTGGGATACAAGAGCAGACACACAGGGCCCTTTGCAATGGTGGCGATTTTCTGGTGGGAGAGGGGCAATAAATAGTAAACATGAAAGTATATAATATAATGTCCCAAGTGCTTTAAAGTGAAGTTGAGTGAGTGGAGTGAAACGTGCTGTTTCTGGATGGCATAGCCCAGAGTACTTTGAAGTAGAAGAGCCCTGGGAATATTTGGCATCTCTTCCGGCTTTCAAATCATAGGTATAATTAAGTGAAAAGCTGCGGGAGTTCAATCTCTTCAGCATTGATTAAAATCAGCTTCCAGATAGATGTTGTTCTTACAGTTTCGATTAGTTCCACCAATATGGTTATTGATGGGCAGGATCTTTTTAGCACTCCCATCTTTTAAATAGCTTGACTAAGTACAGCATTATCTCATTTTAGAAAACAGTTTCTTCGGAGTTCTGAAAAAATGCCACTTGTGTTGGTAATTTGGATGCCTCCTCTCTCCCTCCGCTCATTATCCATCTCAAACCTTGCGGCTCATGGAAAGAGAAGATGCTAACATTTAACCAACTAGATTTAAGGAGGCTGTTCAGTATATTGAATAGATCTTCTGAGTTATTTTAATATAAATTAAAATTAAGTGGGAGCTCTGGGACAGCCCTGTTTTAATTAGAGCTGGAATGCATCTTAGGAGACCATTTCTGCCAGTTATAATCATAACAGTGGCATTATAATTTTTTTTTAAAGAATCATTAATAAGTTAGGTCCATCTTGACATCTTCCAAGTTTGATGTGGGAATGATCCTTGTCAAATCAAGTGAAAGGCTGAAGAATGCCAACATTTTTGTTTGGCCCATAACCTTTTTCTTGGAGATGTGAGATAGTTGCTCAGGAATCGGCAGAGGTGTATGCATAAAAACTGGCTTGTTCTTTATATGAGATATTAGGTTGGGTAATCTGGACTTACTGTTTATTGAGGACCGTGAAGAGTTTTAAATTGATTTCCCACAAATGAGGTCTGCACTGTTGGGAAGCCAGGGTGGGAGGCTGTACTTTTAGAGATGGTGTAAGGTGTGACCCCCGACCTCTGCTGGCCTGGAATGCAGGCTATGTTGCTTTGTGTCTTTGCCCTGCACTTCACAGCCAGTGAAACTGGCCCTGCCTGAATTATTTAACTCATCTTATCCTTTAAGATAATTACAAGCCGTTGTTATAGAACTGAATGATTTATAACTTGGGGCTTGCACATGTATTTTTGTTCTTTCTTCATTTTCCCTTTTACTGAAGATAGAAGTACCTTCTGGGTCTTTGGTTCTGCCTGTTGCTTGTTTATAATCCCTGGTTTAGATTACCTCATTCTGCCAGTCCCTGCTGTAATACGATTTATCTTTTTATTAAAACGAAATTCTCATTAGAATTCCCTCATGCATCTGTCTTCCTCAGAATGTTTAGCTCTTTGGTATAGAGCTAAGAAGGAAGGAAAAACCTAAGGAAGAGAAGAAAGAAGGAAGGAAGGAAGGGAAGGAGGAAGAGAGGAAGGGGAATTCTGTTTGGACATAGCGCTAACAGGTCACGTTAGTGTGTGATTATTATATTTGAATTTCCAATATTTTTGTTTTTTTCTCAAATGTTTAAAAAGATATTTATTATAGCAAATATATATAACATAAAATTTACCGTTTTAACCTTTTTGAAAAAAGATTTATTTATTCATTTTAGAGAAAGAGAAATAGTGTGTGCTCTCTGAGAGCAGGGGGAGGTGCAGAGGGAGAGGGAGAGAAGCAGATTCCCTTCTGAGTGCAGATCCTGACACCAGGTGACCAGTCTCACAGCCCCAAGATCATCACCTGAGCTGAAATCAAGAGTCACATGCTTAACTGACTGAGCCATCGAGGTGTCCCTCCATTTTAACCAGTTTAAGTGTATAGTTCATTGGTATTAAGTTCACTTAAAATGTCATACAGCCATCTCTACTGTTCATTTCCAGAACTTTTTCACTATCCCAAACAGAAACTCTGTGCCTATCAAACAGTGACTCCTCATTCCCACCCTTCCCCCCATCCTCTGGTAACCTGGATTCTACTTGCTGCCTCATGATTTTGCCTATCCTAGATACTTTTTATTCATGGAGGCACAGAATATTTGTCCTTTTGTGGCTGATTTACTGCACTTGGTTTAATATTTTAAAGTTTCACCCATGTTATAGCATATATCAGACATTTATTCCTTTTTATGGCTGAATAAAATGACATTGTATATATATAGCACACCTTAAAAAATTCATTCATCTGTTGATAGACATTTGGATTATGAATAATACTGCCATGGACATTGCTGTGGCTTTCTATTTTTCTGGGCATATACCTTGGAGTACAATTGCTGGAATCCTATGGTTTAACTTTTTAAGGATGTGCCATACTGTTCTCTATAATGACCATACCATTTTAAAATCCCACCAGCAATGGCACAAGGATTCTGCTTTCTTACATCCTCACTCAGTATTACTTGTTATAACAGGTAATAAGGGTTTCTCCTGCTGTCAGAAAGTAGAGTACTCCCATGAAACCCTATATAAGCTGAAATGGCATAAAATGAAGAGGCAGTTACGATTAATTTCCACGAAACATATTTTGAGCATTTTCAGATCCCAAAAATAACCTTTTTTTTTTAAAAAGATTTTATTTATTTTATTTGACAGACAGAGATTACAAGTAGGCAGAGAGGCAGGCAGAGAGAGAGAGAGGAGGAAGCAGGCTCCCTGCTGAACAGAGAGTCTGATGTGGGGCTCGATCCCAGGACCCTGCCCTGGGATCATGACCTGAGCCGAAGGCAGAGGCTTTAACCCACTGAGCCACCCAGGTGCCCCCCAAAAATAACCTCTTAGGTTTTACGGATGCCTATAACACCTGTTGCTAGTGAAGCACACAGTAAATCACGATAAAGCTCCGATGCTCACAGGCACAGTGCAGAGAGCTCTGGTGGCTTGATGCCAAGATGCTGGGTGTGGTGCCTGGGGAAGGAGCTGGGTGGTGACGCTCGCAGCTTGGGCCCTGTGCTGCCTCTGTAGTGGGTCGCTGCAAAACAAACGCTGAGTCCTGCTTTTACTTTTTGCCTTTTTTTGGTAAAATCAAAAATCCTTTTCAGCTTTCTTTCAGTTAGTGAAAACAGGTACTGATATGAGTCTTTTGTTAAAGGGAAGTGGCGCGTCATAAACTTTTGAAAAGCAGGGGATAACGATTACATTGAATGTATATGTCACCTTTTGTTTCTCCATTCATCTGTTAATCAACGCTTGGGTTGCCTCCATATTTTAGCTATTGTAAATAATGCTGCTGTATACATGGGTGTACAAATAAATAGCTCTTCAAGACCCTGTTTTTAGTTCTTTTGGGTGTAGACCTAGAAGTGGAATTGTTGGATCATATGGTAATTCCATTCTTAATTTTTCGAGGGGCCACCATACTGTTTTCTACAGTGGCTATACCATTTTACATTCTACCAACAGTGCATAGGTTTCCAATTTCTCCACATCCTTGCCAACACTTGTCTTTTGGGGATTGGTTTTTTGTTGTTGTTTTTGCTTGCTTTCTTATTTTTTGATAATAGTCATCCTGACAGGTGTGAGGTGATATCTAATTGTAGTTTTGATTTGCATTTTTTTTTTAAAGATTTTATTTATTTATTTGACAGAGAGAGATCACTAGTAGACAGAGAGGCAGGCAGAGAGAGAGAGAGGGAAGCAGTCTCCCCGCTGAGCAGAGAGCCCGACGCGGGACTCGATCTCAGGACCCTGAGATCATGACCTGAGCTGAAGGCAGCGGCTTAACCCACTGAGCCACCCAGGTGCCCCGATTTGCATTTTTCTAATGATTAGTGATGTTGAACGTCTTTTAACGTGCTCATGGGCCATTCCTCTATCTTTGGAGAAATGTCTGAGTCCTTTGTCTGTTTTTTATTTAGATTGTTTGCTTTTTTGTGGTTGAGTTTTAGAATTTCTCTGTATATTCTAGGTATTAATCCATTATCCAATATATGCTTTGAAAATATTTTTTTCCATTCTGTGTTATTTTTTTATTCTATGAATATTGTCTTTTGATGTATAAAATTTGAGGATTTTTGTGAAATCCAATTTGTCTATTTTCTCTTTTGTTACCTGTGCCTTTGGTGTTGAAATTATTGCCAAATTCAATGTTGTAAAGCTTTTGTCCAGTGTTTTCTTTTAAGACTTTTATTGTTTTAGGTCTTACATCCTAAAACATTTGGTCCTTGACCCATTTTGAGTTAATTTTTATATATGGTGTTAAGTAAGGATTCAGTTTCTTTCCTTTTTTTTAAGGATTTTATTTACTTGACAGAGAGATCACAATGAGGCAGAGAGGCAGACAGAGAGAGAGGGGGATGCAGGCTCCCTGCTAAGCAGAGAGCCTGATGTAGGGCTTGATCCCAGGACCCTGGGATCACGACCTGAGCCGAAGGCAGAGGCTTTAACCCACTGAGCCACCCAGGCACCCCCAGTTTCTTTCTTTTGCATGTGGATATTAAGTTTTCCCAGCACCATTTGTTGAAAAGACTGTTGTTTTTCCCCCATTGAATGGTCTTAGCACCCTTGCCAAAATCATTTGACCATATATGCAGGATTTATTTCTGGGCTTTCTGTTCTATTGTATTAGTTTCTAGGTCTGTCTTTATGCCAATACTACACTGTTTTGCTTACTGTAGCTCTGTAGTAAGTTTAGAAATTAGGAAGTGTGAGTCCTCCAGTTTTGTTCTTCTTTTTCAAGATGGTTTTGATTATTCTGGCCCCCAGAAAATCCATGAGAATTTTAGGATGAATTTTTAAATTTCTGCCTAAAAATGCCATCGGGATTTTAATGGGGAGTGCATTGAATCTGTAAGTTACTTTGGGGAGTATTGATATTTTAATAATATCAAGTCTTCCAACCCATGAATATGTGATGTGTTTCCATTTATTTATATCTTATTTAATTTCTTTAAGTAATACTTTGTAGTTTTATTTTTATTTGTTTATTTTAAGTAATCTCCGTGCTCATCATGGGCTCGAACTCATGACTTCGAGATCAAGAGTCATGTGGTCTACTGACTGAGCCAGCCAGGCACCATCTCTGTTCTGTAGTTTTATTTTATATTATTTTTAAAGATTTTATTTATTTATTTGACAGACGGAGATCACAAGTAGGCAGAGGCAGGCAGAGAGAAAGGAAGGGAAGCAGGCTCCCTGCTGAGCAGAGAGCCCAATGTGGGGCTGGATCCCAGGACGCTGGGATCATGACCTGAGCTGAAGGCAGAGGCTTTAACCCACTCAGCCACCCAGGCGCCCTTGTTCTGTAGTTTTAATTGTACAAGTCTTTCATCTCTTTGGTTAAGTTATTTCCTAAGTATTTTTTTTTTTTAGAGAGAGATCGAGAGAGAGAGAGAACATGAGCAAGGTAGGGGCAGGGGGAAAGGGAGAAGTAGATTTCCCATACTTCCCACTGAGCAGGGAGCCTGATGTGGGGCTCCATCCCAGGACCCTGGGATCATGACCTGAGCGAAAGGCAGATGCTTAACCAACTGAGCCACCCAGGCACCTCCTAAGTATTTTATACTTCTTGATATGGTTGTAAATGGATTTGTTTTTATCATTTCCTTTTTACATGGTTTATTGTTTGTGTGTAGAAATACAACTGATTTTTGTGTGTTGACTTTGAATCCTGCTACTTTGCTGTATTTGAACACCTTTTCTTGTGTGTGTGCACGGAGTCTTAGGGGTTTTCAACATACAAGATCATATCATCTGTAAACAGAGATAATTGTACTTCTTCCTTTCCAATTTGGTCATTTTTTATTTCTTCTTCTTGCCTAATTGCTCTGGCTAGAATTCCCAGTACTTTATTGAATAAATGTAATGAAAGCAAACATCTTGCCTTGTTCCTGATTTTAGAGGAAGGGCTTTCAGTCTTTTGCAATTGAGTATGATGTTTGCTGTGAGGTTTTTTTTTTTTTTAATGAAATCAAAACACCACTTTATTTTTCTGAGTAAAGGCTAATCACTCTAAATTCGGAGTTCTAAAATCAAAAACATAAGAATTTCCCTCACCTTCATGGAGGAAGCCAGCTGAGGAGTTGTCAAGCACTATTAGTGGTCTTTTGTTAAGATGTTTTTTTCTGTATCAATTGAGAGAATTATGTGGTATTTTCTCTTCATTTTATTGATAGGACATATTACATTGATAAATTTTTGTATGTTGGATCACTGTTTCAATTCAGGGATAAATTCTACCTAGTCAGGTGCATAATCCTCTTAATATGCTGGTGATTTCTCTTTGCTAGTATTTTGGTGAAGATTTTTGCATCAGTGATTCTAAGGGTTAGTCTGTAGTTTTCTTTTAATGTATTTGGCTTTGTTATCAGGGTTATGCTGGCCTCATAGAATGCGTTATGAAGTGTTTCTTCCTCTTCAGTTGTTTTGAAAAGTTTGAGAAGGATTGGTATTCTTTTTTTTTTTTTTAAGAGTTTATTTATTTATTTGACAGAGAGAGACATAGGGAGAGAGAGAACACAAGCAGGGGGAGTGGGAGCGGAGAAGCAGGCTTCCTATGGAGCAGGGAGCCCAATGTGGGGCTAAATCCCAGGACCCTGTGATCATGACCCGAGCTGAAGGCAGACGATTAACAACTGAGCCACCCAGGTGCCCCAGGATTGGTATTCTTTACATGTTTGGTAGAATTCACCAGTGAAACTCTCAGGTCCAGGACCCTTCTTTGTTGGGAAATTTTTGATTACTGATTCTATTTCTTTACTTATTGTCTCTTCAGGTCTCTTCAGATTTTCTCTTTATTCATGATTTAATCTTGGTAGGTTTTGTGTTTTAAGGAATTTGCCCATTTTATGTAGGTTATTGAATTTTCTGGCATACAGTTCATAGTGCTTTCTTAATCCTTTTCGTTTCTGTGGAATCAGTAGTAATGTTCCCACTTTCATTTCTGATTTTAGTAGTTTTGAGACTTTTCTTCTTAGTTTTAGCTAAAAGTTTGTCAACTTTATTCATCTTTTCAAAGAACCAAATTTTGACTTCATTGATTTTTTTTTCAAATTTTCTGTTCTCCATTGCATTTACCTTTGCTCTGATTTTTATTTTCTACCTTATGGTAGTTTTGGGTTTAGTTTGTTCTTTTTCTAGTTCCTTAAGCTGTAAAGTTAAATTGTTGATTTGCTTTCTTGTTTTTTAATGTAAGTGTTTATAGCTACAGACTTCTCTCTCTCTTTTTTTTTTTTTAAGATTTTATTCATTTATTTGACAGAGAGAGATCACAAGTAGGCAGAGAAGCAGGCAGAGAGAGAGAAGGGAGGAAGCAGGCTCCCGCCGAGCAGAGAGCCCAATGTGGGGCTTGACCCCAGAACCCTGGGATCATGACCCAAGCCGAAGGCAGAGGCCCTAACCCACTGAGCCACCCAGGCGCCCCTACAGACTTCTCTCTTAGCACCTTTTGCTATACCCCATAAGTTTTGAGAGATATTTTCATTTATCTTTTAAGTATTTTCTAATTTTTCTTGTGATTTCTTTTTTGATCCATCAGTTGTTTAAAAAGTGTAGTGTTTAATTTCCACAATTTTGTGAATTTTCCAGTTTAACTTTTGTTCTTGATTTCTAACTTCTTCTCATTGTGGTCAGAGAAGTTACTTTGTATGACATCTTTTTTTTCCCTAAAGATTTAATTAATTTATTTATTTGAGAGAGAGAGAGATTGAGAGAATGAGTGGGAGGAGGGGCAGAATGAGAAGCAGACTCCCTGCAGAGCAGGGAGCCTGGTATGGGACTTGATCCCAGGGGAGAGTCTACTCCCTCTGAACCTCCCCCTTCTCATGCTTTCTCTCTCTCTCAAATTAAAAAAAAAAAAGAATCTTTAAAAAACTTTTTTAAAGTCTGTTTTGTTTAATACTAGTAAAGCCACCATTGCTCTCTTTTTGCTACTTTTTGTATGGAATATTTCTTCCATTCTTCACTTTTAACCTTTGTGTCTTTGGAGCTCAAGTGAGTCTATTGTAGACAGCTTATAGTTGGGTCATGTGTTTTTATCCACTGTGCCAATCTCTGTCTTTTATTAGGGAGTTTAATCCAATTATATTTAAAGTAATTACTGATAAGGAGGGACTTCTATCATTTTGCTATTTGTTTTCTATATGTCCTATAGTTTTTTGGTCTCTCATTTCCTATATTACTGTCTTCTTTTGTGTTTAGTTGATATTTTTGGTTGTAAAATGTTTAAATTCCTTCCTCATTTCCTCTATAGCTACTTTCTTTGTGATTACTCTCAGGGTTACATTTAATATTCTAAAGTTATAATAAGCTAACATGATTTTATATTTTAACTTTAATAACATCCCAAAACTTTTTTTACAGCTTTGTTTCCACCCCTTTTAGTTGTTGTCACAAAATTACATCTTTATACATTGTGTGCCCCAAATCATAAACTAATAATCCTTTTAAATGCATTAGTCTCCTAAGCTATGTAGAAAACAAGATTGGGAGTCACGTACCAAAGTTACAGTAATAGCAGCTCTCATGTTAATATATTTATTCTTTAAATGTATTAGTTGCTTAAATCATGTGGAAAACAAAGACTACAGGTACAAATCATTGTTATAATTTATATACTAGCTTTTGTAATTGCCCTTATATTAATTTTTATCAAGATCTTTATTTTTCCATACAGCTTTGTGTTATGTATAGTGTCTTTTCATTTGACCTGTAGGACTCCCTTGAGCATTTCTTGCAGGCCGTGTCTAGTGAAACTCACTCAACTTTTTCTTATCTGGAAATGTCTTAATTTCTCCCTCATCTTTGAAGGACAGATTTGCCAGATATAGGATTCTTAGTTGACAGTTTTTTTCTTTTAGCACTTTGAATATATTAGTCCACTGTCTTCTTGCCTCCAGAGTTTCAGTTGAGATATCTGGTTTTCTTATTGAGGTTCCCTTGTATGTGGTGATTCACTTTTCTTGCTGTTTTAAAGATTTTCTCTTTTTCTTTGTCTCTTGAAAGTCTCATTATAATGTGTCTTGGTGTGGGTCTCTTTGAGTGTTCGAAGTACTTGGAATTCATTGAAATTCTTGAGTGTTTATATTCATCTTTTATCAAATTTGGGAAGTTTTAGCCATTATTCAAATATTCTTTCTGTTCTTTTCTTTTGCTTTCCCCCTTAAGATTTTATTTATTTATTTGACAGAGAGAGACACAGAGAGAGAGGGAACACAAGCAGTGAGAGTGCGAGAGGGGGAAGCAGGCTTCCCACTGAGGAGGCAGCCCGATGTGGGCCTTCCTCCCAGGACCCTGGGATCATGACCTGAGCCATAGGCAAATGCCCAATGACTGAGCCACCCAGGCGCCCCTTCCTGCTTATTTCTGTGTCCTTCTTCTGGGGCTCACAGGACGCGTGTGTTCTTCTCTTCCGTGGTCACACACACACCCATCCCTTAAGCTTTGTTTGCTTTCCTTTCAGCTCTCTTTTTTCCTGTTTCTCAGCAACAATAATTTCTGTTGTCCTATCTTCAGATCCACTGATTCTTTCTTCTGCTTCCTCACAACTGTCTTTGAATACACCTTAGTGACTTTTCATTTCTGTTATTGTACTCTTTAGCTTAGAATTTGTTTTGCTTTTTAGATTTTCTCTCTCTTTAATATTTCCGTTTTCTTAACACATCATTTTCTTGACTCTTTCCACATTTCCCTGTAGTTCTTGTAGCATCTCTAAGACACTTGTTTTACTGTCTTTGTCTAATATGTCTGCCATTAAGTCTTTTTTCAGGGACAGTCTGTTGATTTGTTTTTTTCCTTGAATGTGTCATGCTTTTCTGTTCCTTTGTATAACCTGTGATTTTTGTTTGTTTGGTTGAACACTGGACATTTTAATCTAATAATGTGGCAATTCTGGAAATCAGAGTATCCCCTTTACCTAGGGTTTACTCTTTTTTGTTATTGTTATTATTCTTTTTTAAATTGTTGTAGGCTGTGTCCGTGCTGAGGATTAGCTTGAAGGTCTTTTCTGAGCCTTTTCCTGGGCATGTGTGATCATATCTAATTTTCCCGTGTATGTGTAGTTTTGTTTTGTTTTTCATGCAAAATGTTGATTTTATTTTATTTATTTTAGATTTTATTTATTTAACAGTGAGAGATACAGCGAGAGAGGGAACACAAGCAGGAGGAGTGCGAGAGGGGAAAGCAGGCTTCCCGCTGAGCGGGGCGCCCAATGGGATGCCTGGGCTCAGTCCTTGGACCCTGGGATCATGACCTGAGCCAAAGGCTGCCGCTTAATGGCTGAGCCACCCAGGCGCCTCAAAAGGGTGATTTTGTTAAAGCATGGGGACAGACCTGTGGTCGGAAAGAGCTACTGCCCTGGGATTGTGTGGAGTAACTCACAGTTGTTTTTAAATGTCTTAGTCTTTAGTGTCTAGCTCCCTGAGAAGGAGACAAGTGAAAAGTGAAGTTGGGGAGGGGTGGAGACACTGGCCCTTTAAATCCCCTCGAAGTCACTTCAGCCACGCCCGTGAGAGGCTTGCAGTACTAGGGGGAGGTGCCACAACAGTGGCTGCCAGCCTCTTTGTCTGCACTTCTGTGGTCAGAAGCAGCGGTCATCAATCAGAGCACAGATCTCAATATTTATTGGGAAGAGGCTTTTTTGCCCACCCTAGCTCCCAGTTGTGCAAGCTACTCTAGGAACACATGCAGGCACAGTTGCCTGCCACTCACTGGCTGGGGGTGGAGGATGGGTAGGTCCTACTGTGCTAAGATCTAAAATTGACCAAAATTAACTATATTTTGTAGTTCACATTTACCCCTGGGAGCTGCAAGTCTTCAACAGACTCCAGAGTTGCAAAATAATTGCATCAGACAGGTTCTGCCAGTGAGCTGTTTTCTGGAGGGGTAGACAGATTCCTGGTCCTTCCTATTCTGCTTAACTCCCGGAATCCTCTCCCCTTTGCCCAATTTTGAATTGGGTGGTTTCCTTTTTTGGTGTTGAGTTGTAGGAATTCTTTATATATTCTAAATATTAATCACATATCAGGTCCAGGATTTGCACGTTTTCTCTCATTCTGTGAGTTTCTTTTCACTTTCTTGATAGTGTTCACATGTTTTCTTAATTATAACAGTTACACATTAAGGGGAAAAGGGATTAATATAAAAAGCAAACAGCCAGCACAAACCTAGCTACAGAAGTAGGTGGTAATATTGCCACTTTCAACGAAGTCTCCCAGAAGACAAGATGACCAAAGTCTTTGAGTCACAGTTTGGATCCTTGTTTCCTTAGAGTTTACAATTGCTTCTTCTGGGAAGCCAGTGGGCAAAGCCAGGAATGAGTCCTGAGAAATGTAGGGCTGCTTACAGTCCTGCCATCTGACATGGACAGGAGTTGAGTAAGGTAATTCAAGTATTTTTTTCTCCATGTTGCTTCCCAAAACTTTGCTAATAACCCCAATACTTCTCATTTTCTTCCATATCTCTGTCTACTTTGATTCAGCACAAATTTTACCTGTGGGATTCCCCCTTTTCCCCATGATATCTTCTTCTGTGTTAGTTGTATATTTTGCTAATTGTACACTTGTTTGGTATGCCCATAACTCAAGTTGGTGATAGAAAAACTACCCACTAGTTCAATCAGTAGCCAGATAAGCTTTCCTTCTGGTTATTTCTTTTGGGGACAGGGTTATGCACTATAGTTCCATCTACAAGATGTTTTTCTTTAAGTCTTCTTTTTGCAACTGCTGTATCCAACTTTCTGAAGAAACTGCCCTTTTTTTTTTTTAAGATTTTATTTATTTATTTGACAGAGAGAGATTACAAGTAGACGGAGAGGAAGGCAGAGAGAGAGAGAGGGAAGCAGGCTTCTTGCTGAGCAGAGAGCCCGATGTGGGACTCGATCCCAGGACCCTGAGATCATGACCTGAGCCGAAGGCAGCGGCTTAACCCACTGAGCCACCCAGGCGCCCGAAACTTGCCCTTTTGACCTGAATTATCACTGTTTATAAATTGAAGCTGGAGTAGTGTGCTTATAGTTTTCATTGTTATAATAAAGAAAATTGCCATTACTACTCTACCCAACCACAGTTAGGATAATGGGAAGAAAACACCAATGTACTTAGAGTACTGGCTCTTAGGGTCTGGCAAAGACTACAGTGATTATGTGAAACTGAGTGAGCAAAAAACGTGCAGCACATATTTTCGGGAAATTGTCTTTACAATGTGATAGATGGAGAAATAGCATGGGGGATAACGTAAGTTTTCAGCACATGATACCTCATCTCTTAATTTTAGTAAGTAAAACCAACACAAAATAGAACAAATTCTCAGACAGTGAGGGTCATTAAGAAGTTTAGAATTAGCCTTGGTTCCTGATGTTTCTCTGTAGAGGTGCAAAGATGAAAGGTGGAAACCTAGCCTCTGAGGTTCTTTTTTTTAATTGATAGGATGGGTGCATACAAGAGCCCACTTTTTGTGCACCTGATCAACTCCAAGTGTAGTCTCCTGTACAGTTAGCATTGGCAAATAGGTTGACATCAAAGCAGGAACTATTAATCACATCTTCTTTCCACTCCCAGGGTTCCATCTCAGTCTTAAGAATGCATAAATTTCATGATGCCACTATTACAAAAATAGATCCAACAAGCACAGATATTTTTTGGGGCAATTTTGACTTTTTATAAGAGAACAAGAATTGTTCTCAGATGCAGTCAAATCTTCATTTTTAGTTAGTGAAATAATGACATCATAAAGCTGCTTTGCTGGGATAATTTAAGTCAAAATTTATATGTATAAATGTGTATGTATACATATACATATGACTAAAATTTTTTTTAAGATTTAGGTATTTAGGGGTGCCTGAGTGGCTCAGTCGTTAAGCGTCTGTTTTTGGCTCAAGTCATGATACCAGAGTCCTGGGATTGAGCCCCGCATTGGGCTCCCTGCTCACGGGAAGCCTGCTTCTCCCTGTCCCATTCCCCTGCCCGTGTTCCCTCTCTCACTGTGTCTCTCTCTGTCAAATAAATAAATAAAATCTTTGAAAAAAATTATGTATTTATTTTAGAGAGAGATTGAGTGTTTGAGCGAACAGAAAAGCAGGGGAGGGGCACAAGGAGAGGGAGAAAAAAGACTGCGCTAAGCACAGAGCCGGCCATAGGGCTCTGTCTCAAGACCCTGAGATAGCGACATGAGTGGAAACCAAGAATCTGTCTCTTAACTGACAGAGCCACCCAGGCACCCCTGACTTTGTTTTTATGCAATCTTATTTATAAATAATTTCTCAAAATTTAGTATTTGTATTTGATTGGTTAGAGAGCCAGTATCTTTTTTTTTTTTTTTAAAGATTTTATTTATTTATTTGACAGATAGAGATCACAAGTAGGCAGAGAGGCAGGCAGAGAGAGGAGGAAGCAGGCTCCCTGCTGAGCAGAGAGCCCGATGTGGGGCTTGATCCCAGAACCCTGGGATCATGACCTGAGCTGAAGGCAGAGGCTTAACCCACTGAGCCACCCAGACGCCCCGAGAGCCAGTATCTTCAAGGTAATAAGGAAACAAGCATTTCTTCAGAGGATATTTCAGAGTTTTATTGCCCTGAGTAATGTCTCATTATATGACAGTGAGCCATTTCTGTACCTAGCCTCAGGTTATTGAGTCTTGCAGTGTTTTTTGGACTCCTTCCTTCAGCCACAACAAATGTGTTAGCATCTGTCTTAGAGCTAAGAATAGTTTAATATAAATTCCATACCACCCACCATACTTGCAACAAGAGAAGAAATAAATAAGGACTTTCCCATTCCTACTAGATTAAAACTTCCAGACCCTGACTTTAGCAGGTCTTAGTTCATGAACATCTTGAAATATCTCTGCACTATGTAGAGGGTAGAAACAATGTATTTAGGCAGTCAGGATTCAGGATGAGCTATGAACTCATAGGACACCTCTCTCTACCTACCAGCATGCTATGGACTTCTTGCTCTAAATCCTACGGACCGGAGCTCCCCTCTCTGACCACAATCTTCTTGCCTTTCAGCCCTTTCTCGGGTATCTCATCGACCTTAAGATCTCAGTTCTTTTAACAGACATTGTTTTCAGTGCCTACTGTGTTGACATTTGGTAGATGCTGCATAATAATAACTTACACCAGAGTGATGTGACTTTAGGGGAGTAAGGGTGTCCTCACAAATCCATTTAGAAGGTTATTCATAGCTTGGGCTGGAGGGATAGTGAAGTGTTAGGTTCCTGGTATGTTTTGGAGGGAGAGGACGCAGAGAGACACAAGGGAGAAGGCCATATGGAGATGCAGGTAGAGATTAGAGTTGTGCTGCCACATGCCAAGGAATGCCGTGGTGAGAAGCTGGAAGAGGCCAAGAAGGGTCCTCCCCAGAGCCTTTGGAGGAAGCATGGCGCAGCTGACATGTTGATTTCATACATCCGGCCTCCAGAGCTGTGAGAGAATAAGTTCCTGTTGTTTTAAACCACCAAGTTTATGGAAATTTGTTAGGGCAGCCTTAGGAAACTAAGACAGGTGCCTGTTAGACATCAGTGTGGCGATGTTGATGGGACAAATAAGTTTGAATTTAGGAAAAAGATCTGGGCTGGAGATATAAAATTGCTAGTCTTTAGTATAGAGCTGATGTTTAAAGTGATGAGAGTAGGGGCGCCTGGTTGTCTCAGTTGGTGGATCATGCGACTCGTGATCTCAGGATTGTGAGCTCAAGACCCATGTTAGGTACAGAGATGACTTAAAAATAAAATCTTTAAAAATTTGTATCTATATAAATGAGAATAGATGAGACCCCCAGGGAGAAAGTGTTTTGAGAGAGTAGTCCATGGACTGAGCCCCAGGGCACGTTTATGGTTAGAGGTTGGGAAGGTGAAGATCGTTTAGGAAGGCTAGCTAGTGAGGTCATTCAGGGGGAAGTGTGGGGGGAAGCTCTGACTCTTTCTTCCTTTCTTAGTACCAAGGGGAAAATGATGGATTGCATTAAAGACCTCCTACTTTTAAGGTGCTCATAAGCTTTTGTGGTATACTAACCTCAGATATCTTCCACCAGGGAAATTTTATATTATGGGAGGAAGAAAGGAGAGGGAGGACCCTTTATCCTGCTCAAGAAGGAGCTTGAGTAGGGAGCTGCCAGAACACCGCTGGAGCAGCAGGGCAGCTGTGTCTCTGGTCCTTCTCTACTCCTTCTCCCAAAGAATGGACCGGATCAAAGGACGAATTAGGATTGCTTAGAATCTTAAACTCTTTCAAGTAGTCCATAGCAGGGTGAGACTCAAAGGGGCTTAATTAACATGGTCATGTGTGTATGAGCTCAGCATACGGCTTGGGGTAAGCAACTTATGAAACTATTATTAGTTAATAGCTATTTTTTAATCCTAAACTTTCATTTTGCAGATAAGGACATTGAAATTCAGAAGTTCAGGACCTGACAGTGACTCCCTTAATCTACACAGAAAGCAAAAATTAGCAAAGGGTTCTTGGCTTGGCCTCCAAGGCCCTCTGCTTTCTGGGTACAAGTCCATTTCTCTTCCAACTTGGCAGCCCCCACTCTCTCCTCACCCTGAATCTGTGCGTCCAGCACTTCCCTCCCCTCTGTGCACACGTCCTTCCCTCTTGATTTCATGCCTTCAATCCTTTCCGCTTCGCCTGCAGTCCCTTCCACTTCCTTGCTCCCTCCCCAGTTCCTTGCCCATATTCACAGCTCTAACAACACCTGTGAATTCTTTCTAGACCTGCCTAGCCACCCTACTGTCTTCCCCTCCCCAGTTCTTTCTCTGGACTTCCGGGGCACTGTCTGGTGCTGCTTAGCTGTTAGTCCTCATACCTCTCCTGCAGACATTTCCAGCCTGTGTTGCTGGGTAGATCCGGAGGGAAGCAGCCCAGAGAGAGAGAGAGAGAGTGTGTGTGTGTGTGTGTGTGTACACTTTTGTGTTTGTGTACCTTTGGGTACTTGAGGAGAAGAGAGCTGTCTTTTTTGCTTGGTAGCTTCTCCGCAGATGCCCTGCTAACAGAAGCGGTGTGCTGTGTCTGGCACGGCCTATGTGACAGTTATTACCTTGTAAAAAGACCTTGTAAGGCTCTAAAAGTTGGGTCCTTTCATAATATTATCTGAATTCAAATTGCTAGTGTAATAATCCTGTTTGAACAGACAGCTTCTAAGAATCAAATAGGTTACTTCTTTTGGTAAGACCCATATTCTCCTGAAATTTTTGCACTAGGATAAACTTAGGGTAACCCAGAAAAAGAAAACTTGATTCCTTGCAGAAAGATACTGATAACCGTGCTGTGTGCCCACAGTAACCAGTGTCTTTTCAGATGGACCCTTTCTTGCTTCATGAGCAGACTAATACCAGAGCTTCTTGGTAACAATAATGACAGATCACTCTTCTTGTATTTACCTTTGATTCTCTGTCTAAAATTGTATTTACCTTGTCAATAGATGATCTAAGTTGTTTGCTCCTCTACCTTCATATGTTGAAACTGTAACAATTACTCTTAGTACAGGTTGCATTTATGTATTTCTTTAATTCTTAAGAAAGTTTTAGAATTAGGGGGTGCCTGGGTGGCTCAGTCTTCAAGCGTCTGCCTTCGGCTCAGGTCATGATCCCAGGGAACTGAGATCGAGCCCCACATCAGGCTGCCTGCTCAGCGGGAAGCCTGCTTCTCCCTCTTCCACTCCCCCTGCTTGTGTTCCCTCTCTTGCTGTGTCTCTCTCTGTCAAATAAATCAATAAAATCTTAAAAAAAAAAAGTTTCAGAATTAAGATATATTAGATCCAGATTAAGTATGTACTCTGGGGGCTCCTGGGTGCCTTCGGCCTGGGTCATAATCGTGGAGTCCTGGGATCAAGTCCCATATTGGCGGGGGGGGGGGGGGGGGGGGGGGGGGAGGAGGAGGTCCCTGCTCAGCAGGGAGTCTACTTCTCCCCCTGCCTCTGCTCCTTCCCCTTTTTGTTCTCTCTCTCTCTCTCAAATAAATAAATAAAATCTTAAAAAAAAAAAGAAAGTATGAACTCTAACGTAGGAACGTAGTATAAGAAATATAAATTATGCTTCCTTTTTTTTTTTAAAGATTTTATTTATTTATTTGACAGTCAGAGATCACAAGTAGGCCAAGAGGCAGGGGGCGGGGTGGGGGGAAGCAGGCTCCCCGCTGAGCAGAGAGCCCGATGTGGGGCTCAATTCCAGGATCCTGAGATCATAACCTGAGCTCTGAAGGCAGGGGCTTTAACCCACTGAGCCACCCAGGCGCCCTAAATTATGCTTCTGTTTATACTTTCACTCTCATAAATTATTTTTATTTAAGGCTTTCTGTCTTGTGTACCTTAAAGGTGTTCATCTGAACTGAATAAATGAGTGGATACATTATATTTGATAGCATAGCACAGTTGTATTCCCTCATAGTTTTTAACCTGAAGGTAATTCATTTGAAGCTGTTGACAGTAATGAAAGATAGTTTATGGAAATGAAGTCTTTTTGCTTTAATTTCAGTGTTGCTTCATGTGTGGGAACGGGCAAGAGCAGAAAAGAAAATTAGCTTATGTTCCATCATGTAATTTCTACTTTTATCCCTTAAAAAAAAACCAAAACACCAGCTTTTAAAGATTTAATTCACATACCATAACATTCACCATGTTATTTTTTTTTAATTTTGGGGGACAGGGGAGAGAGAGAGAGAGTGCATGAGGATGATAGAAGGGCAGAGGGAGGGAGAATCTTAAGCAGGTTCCACGTCCAGCTTGGGGCCCAACAAGGGGTTCAGTCTCATGACCCTGAGATCATGACCTGAATCAAAACCAAGAGTCAGACACTTAACTGACTGAGCCACCCAGGCGCCCCTAACACCCTTTTAAAGAGCACAATTCAGTGGTTTTCAGTGTGTGTGCAGACCTGTGCAGCTATTACCACTAATTCCAGAATATCCTCATCACCAAAAAGAAACCGTTGGCAGTCACTCCTCATTTCTCTGTCCCTGCAGCCCCTGGCAGCCACCAGTTTACTGTCTGTCTCTGTGGATTTGCCTATTCTGGACATTTTATACAAGTGGAATCATACAGTGTGTGGTCTTTTGTGACTACTGGTTTCTTTTACTTAGCCTAATATTTTCGAGGTTTATCCATATTGTAGCAACAATCCGTGCTCCATTCTGTTTTATTGCTGAATACTATTCCATCATGGGGGGGTTACCACATTGTATTTATCCGTTTACCAGTTGACGGATATTTGGGTTGTTTCCACTTTCTAGATATTACAGATAATGATGCAGTGAACAGTTGCGTACAAGTGTTTGTGTGGTGCATATTTTCTGTCTCTTGGGGCTATTCCTGAGAGTCAGTTCCTGGACCATATGATTAACTGTGTTTAATGTCTTGAAGAACTACCTGACTTCCTTCCATAGTGGCTGTGTAAGGGCCTATTCAGCCACAGCGGCCCCATCCCGGTTGAACTGCCATTTTGTTGTAAAACTTAAATTGACACCCCCCCCCCGCCCCGCCCCAGGGAACTTACTTAAAAGCAAGTCTGGGAAACCAGTCCCAGGTAATAAAGTCCAAATACAAGGGTGGGTCAGGCCAGGTGGAGGTATTCAGTCAGTGGGGGTGCATACTGTCTCCTAGCTACCAAGGAGTATGGGCCCCGCCCTTTGGGCACCTTTTGGGCGCCAATTCTGAACTAGGTGATAGGCTGGTTCAAATGTCTACTAGGGTAAATTGTAATTCAGTTGGTCACCTAGCATCACTGTGGAGTTTCCTGTGTGTGTTACAATCTCATTGGCCACCTGTGTGTGGCCATGCCCAACCACATGGCCTTTGCTCTATAAAAGTTAGTCTGGAAAGCAGGGAGGGGTCATCCTCTCTGTAGGGTCGGCCCCGACCGGTCTATTTGGCTGTTGGTCTGATTCCTGATGCTTGGCTCAGAAATAAAGCTTTGCTTGACCTTCGCTTTGTATCAGTCTCGCTCCTTTAATCACGGACCCATTATTGGGGTACCCAACAGCTATACCATTTTACTTTCTTCCTGGTGGTGTATGAAGGTTCTGATTTCCCTACATCCTTATTAATGCTAATTAGTATTGGTCTTTTTAATTATGACTATCTTAGTGGCTATGAAGTGGTGTCTCAGTGCTTTTCATTTGTGTTTCCCTGATGGTTAATGATGCTGAGCATCTCTTGATAACTTGCATATCTTCTTTGGAGAAATGTCTCTTGAGATTGTTTAGCAATTTTATGTTTAGTTTTTCAAAAATTATTTTTTAAGAGTTCTTTATTCTAGAGATAAGTCCTTTGGCATGATTTGCAAATATTTTCTTCCATGCTGAAGGTTGTCTTCTCATTTTCCTGATCTTGTCCTTTAAAGCACAAAAGTTTTAAGTTGTTGTATATTTCAATTTATCTACTTTTCATTTTGTCATTTGTGTTTTTGATGTCACAGTTATGAAAGCATTGCCTGACTGTGGTCAGAAAGATTTGTTCCTAGGTTTTCTTCTAAGAACCATATAATTTTAGCTTTTACCTTTAGGTCTTCGATCCACTCCCATTAACTTTTGCATGTGATATAATGAAGGACTTCGACTTCATTCTTTTGCAGGTGGAAGTGCAGTTGTCTGGCACCATTTGTTGAAAAGACTGTTCTTACCCTCAGTGAATTGTCTGGACACCCTGGGTGAAAACCAATCGACCGTAAATGAGGGTTTGTTTCGGGACTGTCAAGCGCTGCCGTTGCTCTGCGTGTTTATTCTTGTCAGTGCTGCCGTGTCCTGATTACTGTGGCTTTACTTCTCTCTGTTTAATACTCACGTTACAAAAGTGGGCATTTATATTGCATATGGTGGTGGTGTCTCTTATTGGATTAGGTAGTAAAGTTTGTGGGAAAGGCGCTAAACAAACACAGGTGCTATTACCTGCAAATACTTAGGAAGGTGCAATGTTGGAGATCAAGCGCCGTTTTTCACTGGTTCAAAGCAGGCAGTTTTTTACCTGTTTCCTTTGTTGAGCCCCAGCTGAAGGAATTGGCTTCCATTTAGGGGCTCTGCTATTTGAAAAACACTTACCTTCAGGGACACCTGCGTGGCTCAGTCATTTAAGCGTCTGACTCATGATTTCAGCTCAGATCATTGTGTCAGGGTTGCGAGATCAAGCCCTTGGGCTCCTAGCTCAGCAGGGAGCCTGCTGGAGATTCTCCCTCCCTACCTTTGCCACTCCCCACCGCTCACTCAGGCTCTCTCTCTCTCAAATAAATAAATACATCTTAAAAAAAAAAAAAAAAAGAAAGAAAAATGCTTACTTTTAAGCACTAGAGTTTCAGTACACATTGAAATTGGGTCCAAGGCAGATGCCCATCTCCTTTTGCAAGCCCTCACTGTACATACACACTCATGGACTGGATGGCTCGCTGATCTGATGACATGACTCATTTCATTTGTTTTTTTCTCCCATCTCTTCTACTTGTTCTTTGCCTTCTGCCTCTCTCTACTTCCCTCTCTTCCCCCTCCTTCTTTCTCTTTCCTTCTTCTCCTTTATTTCTTTCTGACCCCTTTTTGCCCCCAAGGCCACCTTGCTGAATTTCTGAATCTTCATGTGGCTGTGATGTGACTGTTATAACCCCAAATCAAAATGTATACCACATGAGCCAACTCTCCGTCTTACAGTTTTGATTTTAGCAGTTAAAGTAACTCTTTGGCAAGCAGTCAAACTTTAGGCCATAGTAAATACTTTTGAGGGTTCCACCGCTGGTGGCTGGGCAGTGGAAGTGATGTTTTAACCATCTAGTACTCTTTTTTTTTTTTAAAAGATTTTATTTTAATAATCTCTGCACCCAACATGGTGCTTGAGCTCACAACCCCGAGACGAAGAGCCTACCTACTGAGCCAGCCAGGTGCCCCAACTATCTAGTACTTTTGAAGAGATAAACCCTAAGATTTGTCTACACTCAATTAGCCAGTTTGTTGGGATTGCTCACCCTTCTCCCACACACTTCTCTTGGTCTGCCTTTTGGTGACTTCTTTCCCAGCCAATGACATTGTTCATTTATCTTGATTTCACCGAGATGAGGCTCTTTTGAGAGGTGTATGGTGGGGACAGGAGAGTGCACAGTGTGACCTTTCAGTGTAGCCCTTAGGAACAACTATTAAGCAGTTTTCTATACTTTAACATTTTTCTAGAGTTTAGTTCCATTCTGTCAGCATTTATTGTGCCAGCATCAGATTACCAAGATCTTCAAGAAGATCACTGGCCAATGGGAGAAGGAAGAACAAATAGATGATTAATAATAATAATTATAATAATAATAATAAAACAGTATGGAGTTTCCTCAAAAAGTTAAAAATAGGACTACCCTATGCCGCAGCAATTGCACTACTAAGTACTTATCAAAAGGATACAAGCATAGTGATTTGAGGGGTCACCTGCACCCCCGTGTTTATAGTGACAATGTCCACAGTGACCAAACTATGGAAAGAGCCCGATGTCCACTGACAGATGAATGGATAAAGAAGATGTGGTTTCTATATACAGTGGAATATTACTTAGCATCAGAAAGAATGAAATCTTGCCATTTGCAAGGATGTGGATGTGGATGGAGCTAGAGAGTTTCATGCTAAGTGAAATAAGTCAGTCAGAGAAAGTCAAATGCCATATGATTTCATTCATGTGTGGAATTTAAGAAACAAAACAGATAAACATAGGGGAAGGGAAAGAAAAATAAGATAAACCAGAGAAAGAGGTAAATCATAAGAGACTCCTAACTATAGGGAACAAAAAAAAAAAAGAGTTTTTGGAGGGATGAGGGTGGGGAGATGGGTAATTGGGTGAAGGGCATTAAGGAGGAAGCTTGATGTAATGAGCCCTGGGTGTTATATGCAACTGATGAATCACTAAATTCTAACCCCGAAACTAATAATACTATAGGTTAACTAACTTGAATTTAAATAAAATCTAAAAAAAAATACTTTGCTTATTTTCCTGATTAAACGAGTATAACCTAATCCTTGTAAAAAAAAAATGTATGAAATTCAGAAAAGTGTTAACAAAAAAATAAAACATGGGTGATATTGCCTCCAGGGGGACAAAAAAATTGTTTTCTTTGGGGCTGGGGACTAAAATCTTAGATATAACAATGGTTTGTGGCCCTCTAAAGGGCCACAGTATATATACAGGTATTTAAATTCTATGAGGGAAGTATCATTAGGAGAAAATGTCTAAAAAGGCTCATTGGCTGGTAGGGGATTGCTTCCTCCTCAAATTCATATGTGGAAGTCCTAACCTCTAAAACCTTAGAACGTTACTGCCTTTGGAGATAGAGCCTTATAGACATAATTAAAACAAAAATGAGGTTTTTAGGAGGGTTCCTAATTCAAGAGACTAGTGTCTTTATTAGAAGAAGAAATGAGGACCAAAACAAAAGGGAAGACTGTGCAAAGGCACTACTAGTCTTCAGTAAGTTGTATGCTCCACGTGAGCTAAGGCTTTCTTACTCACCATTCAGTTTTATATTCTTACTAATAAGTACCATTCACAAAGTCATTTATGCTTCCACATCAATATCCAATTTGAACTTCAAAATTGCTCTATACAGTGATTAGGTATTAAGATTCCTATAATATAGATGCCTCTGGGCCTTTATCCTGCCATTCCCTCTTCCTAGAAAGATATTTCCTTTCACCCACCCCTTTTCTCTGTTAAAATCTTTTGGGACCTAGCTTCCTCCAGGAGTCTTTCCTTGACCTTCCAATGTGTGTTCTTAGCACTAAGTATTTCCTCCCATGGTGCCAACCATACTGTGCTGTGATTGCCTGATTATTATCTTTTTCCTCAGCCAGACTGGCAGTCCTGTGAGTGGGGACCCTGTCTTTCATCACTGTATTTCCAGCATCCAGCAGAATGCCATGATATTTTGTTGATTGATGAATCAGATCATAGTGCTAATAATTTGAACTTTGTTTGGCATCTAAATTCAGTTTTTTCTCAATTGTATCATGCTGCTGCCCTAATAATTCATCTGAGTTATTTGTCACAATGGGTGTGGTTTTCTCTCTGAATACAGAAGAATGCCGGTGGGTTCTGCCCTCTGCACTATGCTAGAGGCCTCTTTCACACTCTCACAGTGGGAGGTGTGTGTGTGTGTGTGTGTGTGTGTGTGTGTGTGTGTGTGTGTGTGAGAGATAGGAGTTAAGTACCCCGTGACTTGTTTCATGCCGCAGTGAGAAAGCCTTTTGGAAGTCGTTTTATAGTTTTTCAGTAACCTCTTACTAGAGATTATGATGCAAACAGATTCCTTCCTCCTTCTAGGACTTGCTAGAGATGGGTATTGGACACAGAACCCATATTATTGTATTGTATACCTGGATCTTAATTGTTTCATTTCTTTTTTTCACTTAGACTTCGATGGTGTTAGGTCCTGGGATACAAGAGTGAATAGGAAAGGCCTCCACTCACATGGAGCATACAATTTATTGAAGGCCAGTTACGACAACAGATGAGATTTACCCCGGTGGGGTAGTGCTGTAGCAGAGATCGGGACAGAATGCTACTCTCCCTGGGGATATTTTGGGAGTTATCATGTATGAGCTGGGTTTTGAAAGGAGAGTAGGAATTTGTCAGATGAAAAGAGGGAAAGAAATATACAAAGCCATGAAACTATGGGAAGATCTGGTCTAAAAATGAATTTGTGTATGGTAAGGAGTTGAAGAACGAGTATCTCCAAATCAGCAGTTGGTGTTTTATGGTTGTGGAACTATGAGGTTTCTCTTTCTTTTTTAGAATTAATGTTTTTGCTCTGTTGTTTTTATAACAAAATAAAATGAAATAGAAGCCTATGACTATTGTAGCAGAGTATTAGAGTGAATTAGTTTATTTCCTATTACTTATATTTGTACTTAATTTTTAATATCCAGATTAAAAACTAGTAATACCCAACTGACTACATTGTTATTAGGTTTTTAGGAGAGGGTGCAGAACAGGATACCGTTTGTTTCTTTTTTTGATAAACAGACCCCAAGTTTCCTTTTCCCTTGAGTTTCCATTGACTGGGTTTCATCTGGAAGGCCAGGATAGGCCTGGTGGGGGAAGGGGGCAGGGTTACCATTTATAGAAGTTTGTGAGGAAAAGGTGTCTGTAGCCTTGTTGAGCAGAGTGTTTACCCTGGATGTAATTACTAGAGTGCGTTCAACCTAGAAGGTGAGACAGAGAGGTCTGGCTGGGAGGGATCTGGGAAAGAGCAGGTAATTTTAGTTATAAGAGAACAATCCACAGAGGGAACTTTCAGAGGCACGGCAGGTCCAGAGAGTGGAGTGAGAAACACTGAGTAGGTGAAGTCGGGCTGTACAGGAAACGACTCCGCAGACACTTGGCTGGAGGTAGAAGGTTCTTTTATGTGCAGTCCAGCGAGTCTTGCCAGGGCAGGGGAAGCCGTTCACAGGCACCGTGCCGGATCTAACACCAGGCTCTGGACGTTTTCCCAAAGCAACTTTAGAGTGAGGATGGGGAGACCGCTCTTCAGTTTATTGACGATTACAGCAGACTTGAAGGGTATATATATGTGTGTGCGCGTATATATATACGCGCACACACAGACACACCTGTTTTTTTGTTTTATTTGTGGAAGGAGGATTTTTTAAAAATATTTTTAATTCATTTTTGAATCATCACACTTTTTTTTCCCTTCAGAGATTATTTTTCTCTGTTCCTTTTACCTAATAATTGTTTATTTCATCTGAGTCAAAACCAAACTAATTTCTAATGTCTTCTTCTTTTTCTTTTTCTTTTTTGTTTTTGCATTTTTTTTTAAGTAAGCTCTGCACCCAACATGGGGCTCAAACTCAAGAGTCACATGCTGTATGGACTGAGCCAGCCAGGTGTCCCTCTAAAGTCCTTTTAATTTTTTCTTTTAATCTTCTCTTTTTTAAAAATGTAAAAACTTCAACTTCAACTATGCAATAGATGAGTTTTCTTTTTCCCAGCAACTGAAGGCAGGTGTAGGTTTACCACTTGCATAGTTTAATAATTTGAATGATCAGAACAATAGTGCTAGGAGAGTGTCATTGGTAGGACAGGAGAGGCAGGATAAGGACAATTGCAACCTTGAAACGCTGTTTTCTAATGGCTTATAACTGGTGTTGTTAGGTAAGTATTTAATATATTAAAATACCTTTCAGAACTACATTAAAAGAAATGGCAGTAAAAACAGGAAGGAATTACCTCAAAATGGTAACGTTTCCTGGACATATGATCATTCGTCTGGCCCATAAAATACAATTTTTTTTCAGAGATGGCTTAAAAATTCTAAATCATCTTAAATTATTTGTAGGCAACCAAGTACATTGGCTCCAATATTAAACTGCAGCAGGTTTTCTTTTGTCTGAAGAGCCTGCTGTGGCGTAAGTCCAAGGATCAGATGTCACCTCTGCCTGAGAAGTCCCACATAATTTTTAATTTTTCTACAGTGCTGTTACAATGCACACATGTTACTGTGTGGGCGACTAGAGATTCTTGTCTGTCAGATACTCTCTGATTATAAACGGAAGAGTAGCTTCCACTCTCAGAGAGCCTCCTTTGAACTTGAGTATGGTACATGCTGTGGTAAATGGTGGTAGTTTGCCAACTCATTAACAAGGTCCATTTTCTGAATGCTATAGTTAACAAAATATAAGACCTTCTCCTGTCAGCAAATAGTTTCAGTAGCAAAGTCAAAATGATAAGACTTAAAATATTTATTGCTTTTTTTATTTTTAAGTAGGCTCTATGCCTAGAGAGGAGCCCGACATGGGGCTTGAACTCACGACCCTGAGATCAAGACTTGAGTTGAGATTAACAATTGGATGCCCAACGAACTGAGCCATCCAGATACCCCAACATTTATTACTTTTAAAAGCACCCATCCATGGGGCACCTAGGTGCCTCAGTTGGTAAGGCATCTGACTCTTGTTTTGGCTCAGGTGATAATCTCAGGGTCGTGAGATCAAGCCCTGCATTAGGCTCTGCACTGGGCATGGAGCCTGTTTAAGATTCTCTCTCTTCCTCTTCATCTGCACCTCTCCCTCTCTCTAAAAAATAAGAAATAAAGCACCCATCCTTTAGTGACCAGCACCCAGCACACCACACCTTTTTAAATAAAGATAATGATGTATTTAGAGATGCTCTTTTCTTTTTTTTTTTTTTAAAGATTTTATTTATTTATTTGACAGACAGAGATCACAAGCAGGCAGAGAGGCAGGCAGAGAGAGAGGAGGAAACAGGCTCCCCGCTGAGCAAAGAGCCCGATGTGGGGCTCGATCCCAGGACCCTGAGATCATGACCTGAGCTGAAGGCAGAAGCATTAACCCACTGAGCCACCCAAGCGCCCGAGATGCTCTTTTCTTAATAAAAGAAAAGAAATTCTAAAATACATCATTTCTCAAGCTACATTAGGTCTTTACAGCGTTTTCTCTCTTATCCCAGTTATCTAATTTCCTTAGATCAAATTAAACCCCTGCACGATATCTTCTGTTTAACTTCTTTAATAACAGCAACATTTTGTGCTTAGCACTACTTTGCCTAAGACTCACCTGGATGAACTATGGAGAGTGTATCACATATAGTTTTATTTTTAATGATTCAGGTACCTGTTCATCGTGACAGCTAGAAATACAAAGATCTCATTGAAATAGAATGCTCAGGTAAAAGGCCTAACTGGTTTTCTGATAAATGCGTTTTTTCCCCTGCTTTTATTCTTTCAGCTCTAGTAGGTACATATTTAATGTTTATGGTATAATAATGACCTCATGAAAAGTTAATATGTTAATTTAAAGCATCAGTATAACAGATTTAACAAGACAGTAAGAGTCAAATTAATTCTATGAAGTCATAAAGGAAAAATATTGTTGGCTAGATGGTAAGGGAGAGCTTTGGGAGGACTGTGGGATTTTTTTGTTGTTGTTCATCTTTCCATTCATCACATGTTTATTGAGAGCTTACTACGTTATTTCTTGGAACCTTTCTGTATGTTGAGACTAGAGCAGTGGACAGGATTCAGCGGTTCTCTGCTCTGGAAGCATTTACATTCTGGTGGGAGAACAAGATACAAAGAGAAAAAAATGAATTTAACAAGAAATGTCTGAAAATGGCCATGCAGGGGGTGCTTGAGTGGCTCAGTTGGTTAAGGGTCTGCCTTCCACTGGGGTCATGATCCTGGGGTCCTGTGATCCAGCCCCCTTCAGTCTCCCTGCTCAGTGGGGAGTCTGCTTCTCCCTCTCCTCCCTGATAATGCTCTTACTATCTCTGTCTCTCTCTCTCTTTCAAATAAATAAATAAAATCTTTAAAAAAAAAAAAGAAAAAGGCCCTGCAGAACTTTACGACAGGGTGTTATGATAGAGTGCCTTGAGAGGATACTTTAGATTGTTGGCCAATATAGGCTGCTTTAAAGGGGTGACATTTAAGCTGAGACCTGAATGACAAGAAGGAACCAGCCATCCTGTGATCTGGACATTACAGGCAGTGGGGCAGCCGCTGCCCAGACCTTTGGCCAGAAAGAGTTTGATCTGTTGGAGGGACAAAAAGATGCGATCAGGAAGGTTGGTAGGAACCAGATCAGTGTAGGACTTTTTTTTTTTTTTTTTTAATGAGTTTGGATTAAATGCTTACTGCAATGGTAAGCCATGGGAAGGCTTTGAGTAAAGGAGGGCCATGAGCTGGTTAATTTTTTAAAATTTCATTCTGGATGCTGTGTAAAGAATGGATTTAAGGAAGGCAAGAGGAGAAACAGGGCTACTAATGAGGGGTGACTATAGAAGTCTAAGCAAGAAACTTCACTGTCTTTTACGAGGAGGATGGTAAGGGGGATGAAGTGAAGTGGATAAACTTGGGGTGTGTTTTGGTATAGAGTCTACAGGACCTGCTGATGGCTTTGAAATGGGACATAGGGGAAATAGAAATTAGGGATGACTTCTAGGTTTCTGGCTAAGCAACTGGGTAAATGGTGGTGAACTTTGAAGAAAGGCTTGGGTTTAGAGGGAAGGAGCTAGGAATTTCGGTTATGGAGGTAGCAATAGACATGGCTTATGGAGTAGGCATTTTAGATTGGGTGAAAACAAAGTTTTTACTCCGTGCTTCTAAGAACAGAGGACATCACATTCTCCTTGATAAATTAAAAACTGTTATAAATATGTAGTTTTTTTCCTACATCGTGAGTTGTCTGGAGAAGTAGACCAGGAAGTGTGGGAAAATAAAGAGAGAGTGGAAAATAGAAGCAAGAGGAATAAGCAGGTCAGAGAAAGACACAGAGACGGAGATGTACAGAAAGAAAAATTACAGACAAAACAAGACAGACACTCAGAGTTAGAGACACAAAGGACATGCATATATCTACAGAGATTCTGCATTCTCCTGTGTTCCACACTTAGAGCTGAAGAGAGATAAAGGAGGCAGTTGGAAAGGAGGTTGGAACATTTTTCCTTTATTGTAATTTACTATAGAAGTGATACCAAGATACTGACTAAAAGCAAATGAGACGAAAACATTTTCAAAAGTAGAAAAATGGCCTTTGTTCCTTTTTGTTTGTTTGTTTGTTATTTAGAGAGGATCTTGTACCCTGAAATTTGTCCAGGATGAGAATGGTTTTTACAAGTTGTTTTTAGCCAAGTGACAGGTTGAATAATGACCAGTAGCAAAGCACAGTTATTCACTTTTGTAAAGAAAAGAGACACCCAAAGGGATTCTCTTTCTCCTTAATGGAAAAAGTGACAAATTAACTTTCAGTTAATGGGTAAAGTTGAGCTATGAGAAGAAACACATAGATAAGTACTCAGTGAATATGAGCATATACTCTACACCATACCATACCCTAAGCCCACCTAAATTTCTTGGTATAATAAATAGTCTCCATTTAGAATAGAAAAATACTTTGAGATTTTTTTGATTATTGTAAATATGATCTGTATTCATTCTAGACCCAATGTTTATTTTCTTTAAAATTGGTTATTGGTTAAAAATGTGTTTGCTAGAATTCCACACGAACCTACAAATGAATCAGTTCAGCGGGAGATATGAGGAACAAGATTTTAGATAAGTGTATTTTTAGAAGGCCAAGAAGATAGAATTTTACGTGTACTGTAAGATGGGGGTATATCACCAGGCCCTCCCCTTTCCTTCCCTCCAAAAGGCCAGCAAAAGTCTTATCACAAATAATGAAAATAACCAGGAGATTTTACTCTATGGAACTAAATTGGGCTGAACAGTCAGGAACTATGTATGGTGGGGGATTTTTCTTTATTTCCTTTTTAAAAATTTTTTTTAAAGATTTTATTACTTTTTTAAAGTAATCTCTACACCCAGTGTGGGTCTCCAACTTACAGGCCCGAGATCATCAGTCTCCTGCTCCACAGACTGAGCCAACCAGGTGCCCCAGGATTTTTCTTTTTATCTCTCCTCTTTCCTCCTTTTCTCTGTCCCTCCCTTGTTCTCTTTTTTCTCATCTTTTTAAAATTTCTTATATTTCCTCAAAAGGACATGTAGAGAACCTTAATTAAAACATTACACATGTTCTGTTATTCATGAATATGTCCTAGTGTTTTTGTGAAAAACTGGACTAGATTTCTAAAATCTATTTTAACGTTCTAAAATAATACTGTGAAACTTTCATTTATCCTCTTTTCCTGGCTTCTTGCCTTTTAGGATATTTGTGACGATGTTAATATTATTAGCGTCAGGGTCAGCTCTGCTGGCTTCAGGACAGAATGAAGCCATGGGCACTGAGAAATGTCTGATGAGATGACTGGGGACGTGTTATGATTTATAAAGACCGAGAAATTGTCACTACCTGTTGCTCGTGAATGAAATTAAATGTCTGCCACAGAGGAGTTCTGTGTGAATGGTCATTCAGGACAGGAAGCTAAAACAGACCAGAGTCTAGTTTGTTAGTCTGGAAAGTTTTATGCAGGAAGTATTACTGTTGGAGTTTGCCTTGGCAGCTTCAAGGTGAGTTTTGATTATTATGTATAACTTGAAAGGTTAGGTGAATGGATTACATATGAGGCAACTATTTTAAAGTATTGAAAGATAGACATTTTGACTTAATTACTGTTTAACACACACAGCAGCTGGTGCCAACAGGTTGCCACATAGCTGTGCAGTTTGGGTTTATGCGAGAATGTGGGTGGGTAGAGTGGAGTGCTGGCGCTTTCTTGGCCAAAAACAAGGCATGCTTCCTGACATACCTTGTCTGCAAACACTCTTACTCAGGTGACAGGGCGTAGAATAGATTTTAGGAGGCACCTTAAGAGAAGACGAGGGATGCCTGGGTGGCTCAGTCGGTTAGGTGTCTGCCTTCTGCTCAGGTCATGATCTCGGTCCTGGGATTGAGCCCCGCATTGGGCTCCCTGCTTAGCAGAGAGCCTGCTTCTTCCTCTTCCTCTGCCTCTGCACTTCCCCCTGCTTGTGCTTTCTCGCTCTCTCTCTCTCTCTCATAAATAAATAAGTAAAATCTTAAAAAAAAAAAAAAAGAGGAAAAGGTGAGAGTAGAGAGGGAGAATCTGAAAGATGTGTTGCCCATCACTAAATATTTGCCTTCCGTTTGATATTACTCAACTAGGAGTTCTTAAAATAGTAGTAGTATTGTTATTTTAAAGTTTATTTATGTGGCTCTCTCATGAATACCTTAACAACTCCCTTTTTTACCTTCAAGTGGGAATTACTGCCAGTCTGTGTTTGGCTAATGGTCATATCAGCTCCAAGCGTGATGGTTGGGGAGCTCCCTGGACCCAGAGCCAAGGAAACGATTGTTGTGTAAGCTCTCCTGCTAATCAGCTGTGTGCCCTCAGGAAAGTCTCTGCCTTGCTGGTACCAGAGTCTTCATGTATAACAGGGGTTGACAGCCCTTCTCTATAATAGACCAGAAAGTAAATGTTTTAGGCTTCCCAGGCCACCTGTGGTCTCTGTTGATACTCTTCTTTGGTTTTACTTGTTTGTTATAACCCTTACAAAAACATAAAAGCCATTCTTAGCTCCTAAGCCATACGAAAGCAGGTTGTGGGCTGGATTTGGTTCCCTTGCCTCAATTTGCTTGACGCCTGATCTATGTAATAGAAGGGGAGTGGGAGAAAAGTAACAAGGAAGAATTTGAGCTGGCTGTTTTTAGATGTAGGACTGTGAGCAGCAGCTGGCTAAAGAGTAGATTCTGGGCGAGGGTTTTTGTTTGCTGGTTTTGTTTTAAATATGCATTTTCATGATGTAATTTTTCTGATTATTTCCTTGGTTTTAAATTTGATTCCATTCTTATCTCCTATTCTTCAGGATTCCAAGCATATTATTACTTACCATTCTGTAGGATTCCCCAAATTTCTTTCTTATTAAAGATTTTATATATTTTTCAGAGAGACCGAGAGAGAGGGGACAAGTAGGAGGAGTGGCAGGCAGAGGCAGAAGCAAGGTTAGCGCTGAGCAGAGAGCCCCATGCAGGACTCCATCCCAGGACCCTGGGATCATGACCTGAGCTGAAGGCAGATGCTTAACTGACTGAGCCCTCCAGGCACCCCTTCACCAAAGTTCTTATTGGATACAGATTGTTGGGAGAAGGAAACAGGTTAGAGGAATGGCTTTTTTTGCAGACGGAGGTGTGACCTTTCTGCTTACAGAAAGGGAAGCAGCCATTGTATTGCTCCTGGAGGCCTGAGCAAAGAAATGAGTATGAAACAGGTAGGCCCCAGCAACTGTGAATTCTGGGAGTGACCTGGGAATGGCCAGGGGAGGCAGAGAGTGAATGTTAAGAAATACTCCAGTTCTTCCTTTCTGATAATGTTGAATGTTGTTACTCACATTTAACCAACCGTACAAAGCTCTGTTTAGAGTCCCCTTAGCCCATTTTGGAATGTGATAACATTTTGGTTTCCTGAAAGACAAGACCCCAAAGAGGGCGCTATGGACTCCATAACCCAGACTCTCCGCTTGCCCTCCACCTTCTCCCCTGCCAACACCCCCATGTCCTGTGCCTCCAGCTCTGCCTCTCCTCTTCTCTGCCTCTCCCACGTGATTCCCCCCACCTCGCCCCCCCTGCAGTCAGGAGCTGTCCTACCTCCCTTTCCCAGCGTGGCGTGGTGAGTCCCTCCGCTGGTGCCTTTGGTAGGTGCACTCAGTGACTTGCCTGTGGTCCAGTTACTGACTTTGGCACTTTGATTCCAGAACCACTTTGAACATTTCCTTCTGTCCTCAGGCAGGCACACCAGACGAGACAGCCTACACCAAGCTCTACATTTTCCCCTTCTGTTTCCTTCTCCAATGCAGTAATTTGGTAATGGCTCCTTCCACTCCACAAAAATGCTCTGTCTCTTTTTTCCTTTGGAAGGCTCACTGGTGATTTTGGCACTGATACATGGAATGGACACTTTTTCAGCCCTTTCCTAACTGAACATCTTTGTTGCGGGGACACTGTTGGCCACTGGCACACGTTGAAATGCTTTATTACCAGGTTTCTTGGCTCATTTTCGTGCTTTTTGCTGCTCCTTCTCTTAGAGCAGCACCCCTGTTTCACCCGCCACCCCTCAGTCCCCCCTGTAATGTTGCGCTTTACATGTTGCCCTGGCTTCTTTCTAAAGCCCTCTTCTCCTACATGCTCCCTTGAGATGATTTCATTTATATTTGAGGTGTTAACTGTCACCTCCATGCTTGCAGCTGTCAGATGTGCCATTCCCCCTAACTTCACCCTCCTATATCCAGATGCTTGACAGACATCACAGAATTCAGTTCACATCAAACTTACCCTAGTCCCTTCTCTTAAAACCTGAAGCTCCTCTTTTGTTCCCCATCTTAGTTACGCGAGTCACTAAGCCAGAAGTGTGAACATCTTCCTTGACCTACATGTTTCTTTTTTTAAAAGAGCTTTCTAAAAAATTTATGTATTTATTTATTTATTAAAGATTTATTTATTTGTTAGCGAGAGAACGTGAGAGCATGTGTATATGCACAGGGGGAGGGGCAGAGGGGGAGGGAGAAAATCCCCAGCAGACTCCCTGCTGGGTGTGGAGCCTTATGTGGGCTCGATCCCAGGACCCTGAGATCATGACTTGAGCCAAAATCAAGAGTTGGCCACCTAAATGACTGAGTCACCCAGGCACCCCTACTTGTATCTCTTTTGTTTGCTTCCTTCCCCACCTAATCATTTGTGAATTCTGCTGATTTTATCTCTTAACTGCTTCTCCTCTGCATCCCTCCTCTCTGCTACCCGGTTACTAATGCAGGCTCTCATCACCCCTTTCAGTTTTTTTTTCCAGTTTTATTTTTCTTAAATCCATCCTTCCCTGGGTTGCCATATCTGATATTCAAATGTGTTGCCATGTCACACTCCTTCACATTCTTCAGAGGCTAACAGAATGAAACCCGGACTCCTTAGCATGCCTACAGGACTTTATGACCTGGCTCTTCTGCCTCTCCAGACCTGTTTCCTGAGTCTTTGTCTACTTTCTCTTCTAGGGATGCCACATTCCTGGACCCCTGGAGCAGTGCATGCACTTTCATGTTCCCGTATTTTTTCTTGGGCTGCTCCTTTTGTCCTGGCTCATTTTTTTTTTTTTTCTTTTAAAATTTTATTTATTTATTTGAGAGAGAGAGAGCACAAGTAGGCAGAGGGGCAGGCAGAGGGAGAGGGAGAAGCAGGCTCTCCACTGAGCAGGGAGCCTGATGTGGGACTCAATCCCAGGACCCTGGGATCATGACCTGAGCTGAAGGCAGCTGCTTTGCTGACTGAGCCACCCAGGCGCCCCCGTCCTGGCTCCTTCTGTGTGTGCTTCAGCACTCGGCTGAGATTCATGCCAACGTGTATTGAAGTTACTTGTTGATATCTAGGTCTCCGTGGACTGGCGCTTCTCCAAGACAAAGAAATCCTGTTTCTCCCTCTTTGAGTCCCAAAGCCTTCCTCTGATTTAACCCTTACGACAACCCTGTGCAGTTGACATTATTGTACCTGTTCTATGGGGGAGGAAAGTAAAGAGCAAAAGAAGCTAAGTAAATATCTTGCTCCACATCGCGTAGCTAGCATAGCAGGAGTGTGGGGGTTCTGTGACTATTTACACAGACGAGTTACTCATTCGGAATGAAACAGTACCTTGCACTGATTGTAAATTTAAGAAATACTTTTACTGACATTATCTTGTGATTTTTGGGACAATGGAAAGAGCAACAGATTTAGTATCAAAGACCTAGGTTTTATACAATATTGTTCCAGCCGTTTCTAGCCAAACTTAGCGATGCCAGGTTACCTCCTCGGAGCTCGGCCTCCTCTTTAACGTGGGCAGGATAATAATCGAACAATCCTAAGTATGGAAGCGCTCAGTAAGGACTACATAAATGGGTACAAATACGGCTGCTTACTTAGCTTTCCACTTGAGTTTACAAATATGCATACGCCTCAGAGAACAGATTTTGGCCAAGTTACTTTTGTTTTTTTCATGGCATTGTCTTTTTTCCTTTCGTTTTGAGGAGCGAGTGAATTCATGTTTAGGATTGCCAGGAGAGTGCCGCTCTTAGAATGCACGGGACAGGTTTGGGAGTACAAATGTACATGCCTTGGGAAGCTCCTGCCTCCGCTGGAAGGCGGACGTGCTGTGCCAGATAAATTGGGTCAGTCTGTAAGCGCGCGGAGCTTGTGTTGCTCCAGCCACGGAGCGTCTTATCCTGCCTTTTGTGCGCAGTAAACATGATGCTTCCCTCTCCCGCTCAGCTCTGTTGCTGCTTTTGTTACCGGAGGGTTCACTTTGCAGATTTTTTTTTTTTTCTGAGTCCTATCACCTTTCTTGATAGGACGTCTGCTGTTAAGTTGCCACGTATGGGCATCATTTCCTGTAGGGAACCTAGCTGGTGTGTGTATGAGACTCATTCAGACAAAGTTATTTTGGTGAGGGTATTGCAGGATTTTCTGGTCTGCTCTGCTGGATTCCCAGCGGAATTGCTCCAAGTGCCTACCTGTAAAGGAAGAGCTTTTATTTCATGGGCTGATAGAGTTTCGAGTTACTCATTTGTATAAAAAGTTCTTAATGAGAAGTTTTAATATTAACTGTATGTCTTCACCTAAAAATTTTGTTTAAAAGTCGTTTCATTTGGGGTGTCTGGGTGGCTCAATTGGTGAAGTGTCTGCCTTCAGCTCAGGTCGTGATCCCAGGGATTGAGCCGCCTTGGTCTTCCTGGTCAGTGGGGAGTCTGCTTCTCCCTCTGCCCCTCCCCCTGCTTGTGCTCGCACTCTCTCTCTCAAGTAAATAAATAAAATATATTTTTTAAAGATTTTATTTATTTGACAGAGATCACAAGTAGGCAGAGAGGCAGGCAGAGAGAGAGAAGAGGGGAAGCAGGCTCCCCACTGAGCAGAGAGCCCGATGTGGGGCTCCATCCCAGGACCCTGGGATCATGACCTGAGCGGAAGGCAGAGGCTTTAACCCACTGAGCCACCCAGGCGCCCCAATAAATAAAATCTTTTTTAAAAAATGAACATAATTTCATTTATTTAACAAATATATTGAGCAGCATCAATGTGCCAAAAACTACTCTGGTGAGGGGATCAAGTAGAAACACATATGCCACTTCCTTGAGTTTATGGCTTAGTCTGGAAGGTATACTTTAAGTGGGTGCTTGTAGTCACATGTGATGCCTCTAGTGACAAGGGAGATGCAGGGTTCCAAAAAGCAGTAATGGGCTATTGTGGGGTCATCTATCTGGCACCCCTTTTCTAGGATCTCTACTTAATACCCAGTCATCCACCTACTTATTGTTAAGGCTGACCCAATGATGGGGCCATGGTTGATTGGTTCAAAGGTGAGCACCTGTTAAGCCAGGCCAATAACTTCTCTAGGAGTTTTTTAAATATAACAGAGGCAGGAAAGCCAAGGAGTTTCTGGATGTCTAAACAGTAATGGGAAAGCATAAGAGCTCTTAGGGTCACCCTAAGGCTTGGTGGAGGGGAAGAAGCCCCAGTAAGAGACTGGGAGGAAATGAATCTGAAACTCAGAGGTGTGGCAACCAGAGACAGACAGAAAGTTCTGGCAGCATTTGGGTTTCTGGTTAGAGTTCTTTGTGAGATCCAACCTGGGTACCTAGAATTTTTACAATGAATTTCCCTTTTTTTGCTTAAGATAGTTTTGGGTTGAATTTTTGTTATATGACACTGGAGAAGTTTTTCTCTGATACAGACGTGTATGGCATGGGAACCTGAACCAAATTAAGGAATCAGGGAAAGCCACTTGCAACATATGTTTACACTGTGCTTTATTTTTGGTTAAATTCCTGGGTTGCTGGCAAATGATTGTTTAACCCCTAGCATAACTAGAATTGGTTTTTGTTTCTCCTTAAAATGGGTGGATTCATTCATATTGAAGACCTACTATGTTCTAGGGGTTATACTATGCACTGGGAAGTGAAAATATTTATAATACACTGGGCCTCTGAGGAGCATTTGCTTTCTGCTAAACCTCTTACTGATGTTATCATATCCTCATGTATCATATGCAGACATGGGCTAGTCTGTGGAACTAACTTCTATATGACATTATGTCTGTGGTAAATGCATTTCCTAGTTAGTGGGGAGAATTTGTGCCCTTTAGCTGTTGCAGTTCGTTAACGCAATGAATATTTTTGAATACATTTTATGTGTCAGACACTGTTCCACACTCTGGAGACCGTGATGAAGAAGAGGCTTTGCTGGGCACCTGGGTGGCTCAGTGGGTTAAAGCCTCTGCCTTCGGCTCAGGTCATGATTCCAGGGTCCTGGGATCGAGCCCCACATCGGGCTCTCTGCTCAGTGGGGAGCCTGCTTCCTCCTCTCTCTCTGCCTGCCTCTCTGCCTACTTGGGATCTCTGTCTGTCAAATAAATAAATAAAAATCTTAAAAAAAAAGCTGTCATGGAGCTTAAATTTTAGTTTCAGGAGGTGGGCAATAAACTGAGCAAATAAGTGAACAGAAAAACAATATATGTGCCCTGAAGAAAAATAAAACAAGGGCTCCTGGACAGTGCAGCTGGCCAAGTGTCTGATTCTTGGTTTCAAGTCAGGTCATGATCTCAGGGTCGTGAGATCAAGCCCTGAGTCAGGCTCTGCTCTCAGCCCAGACTCAGAGAGTCTGCTTTAGATTTTCCCTCTCCCTCTGCCCCTCCCACTTGTGCTCTCTCTCTATAATAAACAAATCTTTAAAAAGACAAAGAAAAGAGAATGCTGTGGAAGTGGGTGACTGGGGAGGGGGCAGTGGAGTGTGCCTGGGGTCAGGGAAGATGTCACTTCAGAGGGAAAATTTTGGGTGAGATGCCCCTGATTCAGGGAAAGGAGGAAATAGGGTGCTTCTAGAAATGTGCCTCTCCATACTACCAACTGTGACATGGGGAGTTTTGGTTAGTCTTGGGCCCTGAAGAACAGTCTCTTTGGAATAGGCCTGGACTGGCTAGTAGCTACAGGTGGCCCTTGAGCACCCAACGTGACTCGTCTAATTCAAAATCTTCAGTAAGGGTAAAATGACACTGGATTCTGAAGACTTACTATGAAAAAGTGTATCCTTTTATTTTATTTATTTTATTTTTTTTAAATTTGTTTATTTATTTGACAGAGAGATCACAAGTAGGCAGAGAGGCAGGCAGAGGCAGAGGGAGAGGCAGGCAGAGGCAGAGGGAGAAGCAGGCTCCCCGTCGAGCAGAGAGCCCGATGCGGGGCTCGATCCCAGGACCCTGAGATCATGACCTGAGGTGAAGGCAGAGGCTTAACCCACTGAGCCACCCAGGTGCCCCAAGTGTATCCTTTTAATATTAATATTGACTAATGTTGATTACACAATGAGTTAATAATATTTTGACATAATTCTTATATAAAATATATAATTAAATTTTGTTTACTTTTTTTTTTAATGTGACTGCTAGAAAATTCCAAATTACATCTGTAACTTGTATTGTTTCTCTGTGGGACAGCACTGGTACAGATGAATTAGTCAGTGCTTTGGACTTAGACTGATGGGGGTCTGAGTACTTATAGGGTTTTGTAGTAGTTTCTGTGTTTGTTTATTTTAACTGTGGACAGTTTACTTGATTTTCTTTAGTCAGTTTTCATCTATTCAGTGGAGCTAATTATACTGTCTTGTAGAGTTGTTTTGAGGATTAAATCAGATTTGGTAGAGTGCCTTCTGTATGCCAGACACTGGGAAATCATGCTGGCCTCTAATTTAGAAATGTTAGTTCCTTCCCTCTCTGGTGTGATATAAGTTAGTCATGCCTGCCTGTGGGTGCTTGAATGTGTTTGGAGCTAAGGAGTGACTGTGTTGAGAAATTGCTGTGCAAGTTTATGACACTATATTAATTTGCATTTTTGTCTTATAATTATTCTTGTCTTACAAATAGATTATATTGTAGCCAGTTTGGCCTTGTAGATTTCTGTCAGCAGGTAGAACCGGGCCTCATGTTTCCTGCCTCCTTGCTAACTATCCTCTCTTTAGATGGCTGTCATTTTTCTCCACAAGGTAGGTGACTTCTTCCACTGGAAGCCCCTGAGTAGGAATTCTGATGCCAGATTCCATGCCAAAGTGAAGCCTTGTCTTCCGAATGTTTCTGATATTCTTGTTCTACAAAAGTGACAATACCAGAGTTCTGAAGACCTTGTTTATGCTTCAAGAGATTAGGTGACTAGAAGCCCTTCTGGCCCAAGGCCATGTACGATAGTGATTGGTTGGAAGAAAATGCTGATGCCTTTTCTTTTGGCAGAATCACAGAGGCCTTTACTTCCTAGGTGGTCTCTTAGTCTGTCTGTCGGTAATGTATGCACTGTGGCTGGCAGGCCCTGGGCTTCAGGTCAGGGACACTGGCAATGAAGATGACTTGGTTCCAATAAGGAAACTTTAAAATTACATCATTTGGAAGCCGGAATTTGGCTCCTTGTTAAGATCAGAAGTCAGTTGCATAGCGTGGAAAGGTTTTAGTTCAGTTGTTATTTATTAAATAAATTTAGTTAACTAAATAAACTAAACTAAACTAAATTAGTTAATTTAGTTAACTAAATAAACTAAACTAAACTATAACTAAAATAAATTTAGTTAAATAAATTTGTTAAATAAATTTTAGTTCAGTTATTATTTATTGAGCCTAATATTAGAAAAATGGTTTGCTCTCTCTTTTTTTTTAAGATTTATTTATTTGAGAGAGCACGCAAGCACTGCATAGAGGAGGGGCAGAGGGAGAGAGAGAGAATCTCAAGCAGACTCCCTACTGGATACAGAGCCCCACATAGGGCTTCATTTCACAACCCTGAGATCATGACTTGAGCTTCAGTCGAGTCAGCTGCTTTACTGACTGAGCTACCCAGGTGCCCCAGTGGGTTGCTATCTTATTAGATATCTGAGGGATTTGAAAATTGTATTTGGAAGATAACTGTTCTAAATGCATTGAAAACCGGGTTGGTTTATAGATACATGTTTTCTTCCACTAATTACTTGCTTCTTTCGAATCCTTGTGTCTCAAGTTGCTTACACCATCTTCCCTAACGAGTCATAATAATGTTTGCAACTCCACTCTATTGGCTACTGCACCTTTTGGTTGGAATTGTAGGCATAGAAAATACAGAAGAAATTTATATAATGATCTATGTATATATATTCATTTATATGTATTCCAGAATTCCATATACATTTAACAGAATAATCTGAAATCTTAAAATTTACAGTTCTTGTAATAAAAGCAAAGAAATGTAATGTATTTTGTGTACCAATTTATATATCCACCAGTAAAGGAAGAGGTACAATTTATCTATATCCTTATCACCACTCATTATTGACAGCTTGATTCTTGCCCATTTCATGAGTATAAAATCTTTCTTTCTTTCTTCTTCTTCTTCTTTTTTTTTTAGAGATTTTATTTATTTATTTGACACAGAGAGAGAGAGAGAGAGAGAGAGAGAGGAATAGAGAGAGTACAAGAAGGGGAGTGGCAGGGAGAGGGAGAAGCAGGCTCCCGTAGAACAGGAAGCTTGATGTGGGGCTCAGTGCCTGGACCCTGGGATCATGACCTGAGCTGAAGGTGGACACTTAAGAAATTATATTTCTTAGGATTATTGACCTGTCGAATATCCCCCTCTGTGAATTGCCTCATCATGAGTATTGTTCACTTTCAAGTTGTGTTTGGGTTTTGTTTTTTTCTTTCCAATTTCAAGGAAGTCTTTATATACTGTGGATCTTCTACCAGTTTTTTAGCTTTGTTCGTATTGTCTTCAGCCAGGAAGAAGTAAGGAAGCTTAACAGTTTCTTCCTTTGTGACTGGTACCTTTTGTTTCTTTTTAAAGAAATGGCATAAAGCTATATGTGTGTTGAGAATATTTTAAACAAGAGGTTAAAATGCATAAAATAAAAGTAATCTAACTTACAATGGTCACTTTGATGTCTGTATGGAGAATAATAGTGAGGGGGCAGAGACCAGGTAGGACACTCTTGCTTAGACAGTTGAAATTATAATGGTGTTATGGAGTAGTGAGAAGTAGCCAGAGTTTTTATATATTTCATATTTTTCCAAGGTAGAAGCAGCAAAATTTGATGGTGGATTACATGAGGAAGGTAAGAGAAAGAGAAGAGTGAAGGATGATGCTGAAGTTTTCTGTCTGAGCTATTGGAACGTTGGGGTTGCTATTTATTGAGATGGGAAAGATTTTGGAAGGGGCCAAGTTTGGAGGGGAAGGTCAGAGTTTCATCTTTGGACATTACATTTGAGATGTCTATTAGATATTCAAGTAAAGTTGGTAGAAGATTCAGAGGAATAGATGAGGCTGGGGTTCAGGGGAGAGAGCCGAGTTGGGAGTACACATTCCGGATGTCTCAACATATAGCTGGTATTTCAAGCCGTGAGACTGGATGAAGTTACTGGGGGATGAGTATAAATTATGAGAGGGAGAGACTCAAGGACTGAGCCCTGGACTACTTCAATGTTTAGAGGCTTGGGATATGAGGAGGACCTAGCAGAGCCTGAGAAAGTCTCCAGTGAGGTAGTGATGATGAAGTTCTGGAGCCAGGAGAAGTGTTTCAAGAAAGGAAGGAGCAGTGCATTTTGTGTGATGCTGCTCACAGGAAAAGGATGAGGAGGACTGAGAGTTGACCATTAGATTTAGCCGTATGAATGTCATTGGTGACACAGACAAGAGCGGTTCAGTGGAATGGTGGTAGAGACAGACTTAGTGGAATGGGTTTATGGGACACTAGAAGGAGTTGAGTCGGAGACAGCATATAGAGACAGCTTTTTTGAGTTTTGCTGTAATGTAGAGCAGAGAAATGGGACAAAAGCTATAAATGGAAACAAGAGAGTTTTTCTTTTCTTTTCTTTTCTTTTTAAGTTGGGAAATATAGCATGCTTCTATCTTCCAACATCTGCTACTGGATGGTTGAGTGGGATTACGTCAATTAATGATATAGGAACAGGGGAGGGGGAGAATTGCTGGAGCTTCTTTTTAGTGGCCAAGAGTGGATGAAGTCTCATGTACGAAGTGGGGTGGTTGGCCTCAGGAAAATGGAGATGTCATTCACCGTGGTAGGAGGGAAGAGAGAATACTGTACGTGGGCCCAGCTAGAGAAGTGAGTGCATACAGTGGAGAGAGCTTGTGCAAGTTCTCGCCTGACTGCCTCTGTTCCAAGGCTGAGAGGGAGGGTTCAGGGGAGGCCCTGTTGGAGGTTTGAGGAAAGAGAGAGAGGTGTGGAATAGATGTCTAGGAGAGTGGAAGAACGGGTAGTATGGTAGTATATTAGGATTGTCTGACTCCGCCAGGGACTCAGTTGCTTGAGTTTTGTGGTCATGAATTGAAAACATGATACATCTAGTTGAGTGTGTTTCTCTGGCCATGTTCAGACACACTGGTATGGTTGCGGGAGAGGGAAGGACTGGGTTTAGCTAGTTTAAGTATTTTGACAAGTGAATGGGATGAAATGAGAAGAGGTGTTAGGGAGGTGAAAGTGCATGCAAGGAAGTGATGATTACGATGGGGCCATGGATCTAAGATGGCTAAGAAGAAATTAGAGGGGGGAAAAAAAAGAAGAAGAAATTAGAGGACAAGAGAATAGTGAATGATGGTAAAAATGGTATGAGATCAGTGGTACAGGGGGTCAAAGAATTGTTAGAGATATTTGAAGGGAGAAAAGGAAGTGATAGAAAATTGGATTGAAGGGTTGCGGTTGTTGATAAATTTTAGAGAAGTGCATTTTCATTTTTGATCTGATTTTTTAGTGGCAGTTATTTTAAGGAAAGATCTTTGACTTATTCTTCCCTCTTGTTAATATTCTATACATCAACACTTAAATTTCTCTAAAGGAACCCTAAAATAAAATTGTATGGTTGTTTAGTTTTCAGACCATGAACGCTTTGCTGGACTTTGCTGGTCCTTGAGCTCATGAGTGACATATTCACACTTGAGTCAGGGAAGGAGCAGAGGCAGAGAATTTCAAGCAGATTGTGTGCTGAACACGGAGCCTGATGCAGGGCTTGATCTTATGACCTTAAGATCGTGACCTGAACCAAAACTGAAAGTTGGATGCTTAATGACTGAGGTACCCAGGCACCCAAAATATTTTTTAAATGCTCTTTGGCAAATCTAGTAAATTTCCAGTTTGAAGTTCTGGTACTATAAGCTGTCTTTGCACATTGACTTGACCAATATTTTACTGCCGCACACATAGAGTGCCTAGTAAAGTTACTTTGGAATTGAAGTGGAATTAGCTGGCACCTATGTGAAAAAAATATGAGAACCATGAAAGATGTAAAGTTTTCTTGGTTGAACAGCACAATAGATTCTGCTGTGGACAGGTTTGTAAAATCTATGTGATCTTCCATATTTTCTCATAATGAAATTTTGAAAAAAATTTGAAGTTTTTAATTTTTATATATGATGACATAAGTTTAATGTTAACTATATATGCACATACTTACACTATTTTGGTAAAAATGGAAGTAACTATTATTATGGTCTTTTTTTTTTTTTTTTTTTTTTTTAAAGATTTTATTTATTTATTTGACAGATCACAAGTAGGCAGAGAGGCAGGCAGAGAGAGAGGAGGAAGCAGGCCCCCTGCTGAGCAGAGAGCCCAATGTGGGGCTCAATCCCAGGACCCTGAGATCATGACCTGAGCCGAAGGCAGAGGCTTTAACCCACTGAGCCACCCAGGCGCCCCATATGTCTTGATAAATTCTATAAAGTGCTATCAACTCAAAAAGAACTATTAATTACTGAGGCTTATTCTGCTACTCTTTAAGAATAATTTTAATTGTCACAGATTTAGAGCACGATTGTTTTATTTTTAATAACTAATATAATTAAAGCTTCTTCCACTTAATAATAACAAGAACTTAAGGTGTCAACAGGTTAATTCCCAGAAGTCAAGAGCTAGTTTCCCAGGAGACCTCTATATTGACTCTTGATCCCCATCACCAATACCTATTCTTTACCAAGGTAAACAATATGAACTCCTGATGAATTTCTGCTCTGTTAATTACATTAAAACCAGCATTTGAAAAAAAGATTTTATTATGTGAGAGAAAGCGTGAAAGGAAGAGCAGAGGAGAGAGACAAGCAGTTGACCCGTGCTAAACATGGACCTGATGCGGGGCTGCATCCCAGGCCCTGAGATCACCACCCTGAACTGGAACCAAGAGGTCAGTTGCTTACTGACTGAGCCATTCGGCGCCCCTGAAAATAGCACTCGTGTTGACTTGGTGAGCATTGATTGAGGAGCAGGTGGCTGTTTACTTTCACTTGAAGGTATAGGTAATTGTGGACCTCTCTGTCTGAATTATCAAAGTCTGTTTTGAGAACTTGATCTTCATCCTTCAAGAGTCACACAGAAGACTTTGGGTAGTCTGACTTTTTTTCCATCTGACTAAAGTACCATTTTTTTAGGGCCAGGGTCTGCATTAGTATTTGATATTCTCTGTTTCATCCTGCTCCTTTATTTTCTTGAATGAATTTGGACCTTATAAATACCTGTTCTTTGGAACATGTTTTGATGCTGTATTCACCTGCCTTTGGTATGACTTTGGTCGAAACCACATTTTACCCAAGTTAAAAATAAGACGTGTCTGTGGCTTCAGAACAGTGTCCTTCTGCTGCCCGCATTGGGCATTTTAGGTTTTGGCATATTAACTGTTCCGAAATGGCTGGTTTCCATGATCCTCAGTGTCCTTTGAGGTTTGTCCCTAATAGAGACTGGCTCTCTTTTCTGTGACTTACAGGCTCAAGAAAAGGTAGGCTCTGTGTGGGTTAGCAGACATTGAGACTTCAGCAGGCCAAACCAACAGAGTTCATTTGTCACTCACTGGGCTAAATTAAGTGAGCAGCATGTTGGAAGTGGGACAGGCTGGCCAACGTGCATCATACAAGCCGTATGTGTTGCTATAGACTATGGAATGGTGATGTCTGTTGATATGAGCTGAGCCTATTGAAGCATATACTGTGGAAATCACATGTTATGTCATTTCTGGCACCAGATGTCATTCCGTGGAAACCAGTTGTGTGGTGTTTTTCCAATCAGATTATTTCTAGACAATGATGTTATTGTTGAAGACATAATTACTCATTATTATGTCAGAAAGAATTAACCTTGCTTGAATAGCATACCTTGATAAATATAATAATTGATTTACCCAATTTTAAGCAGCCCTAGATGCAAATTGTCCATTTGAAAAAGTGTGACATTTTAGTAACTAGAAGCAGGCAGTTATAGAATTAGAGTGGTTAACAAATGTAAATTAGTTAGTAATTTTGCTATCTCTTCCCACAAACCTGTCACTATAAAGATTTAAGGCTTTCCTGTTATGGTTTCAGCTGTGTCCCCAGCAATGTTCATATGCTGAAATCCTATCCTAGTACTCTAGCATGCGGCTGTTTGGATGATAAGATCTTACAGAGCGATAATTAAGTTAAACGAGGATTTTTGCTGGCCCCTAATCCATCTTGACTGGTATCCTTGTAAGAAGAGGAAATCTGGGCATAGACATACACAGGTGAAAAACACGTGAGGACACAGGAGAAAGGTGAGCCGTGGAGAGAGGGTTTCAGAAGAAACCAGCCCTGATACCTTGATCTTGGACTTCTAGCTCCACAATGTGAGAGAATATAAAGTTCTGTTGTTTAAACCACACAGTCTGCTGGTACATCTGTTACAGCAGCCCTGGCAAACTATACACGTATCAGGTTGTGAGCAAAAGAATAAAAATATAAAATTTTAAATTTTGAAGGATGGGGGGTGGGAGGTTGGGGGCACCAGGTGGTGGGTATTGTAGAGGGCACGGATTGCATGGAGCACTGGGTGTGGTGCAAAAATAATGAATACTGTTACGCTGAAAAAAAAATTAATAAAGTGCAAAATGTCATTTAAAAAAAATATAAAATTTTATAAGTAAATAAATAAATGCAAATTTTCAAACCTTATTTGGATTACAAGGATCGGGGGGGACCTTCTCTTGCCCAGTGCCGGAGCCCCCTCTGAGATGATAAGTGGGGAGCACCATGGGAGGAAGGACCTTAGGATCCATACTGTTGCAACCATCCTTATTTACAGAGGAGGAACTGACACCTGGAGCACCAGAAGATTCCTCCAGAAGCTCGTGGTTCCATTATTGACACATCCACGCCAGGGACCCAGGTCTCTTACTTTCTGGGTTCAAGTCCCGACCCCTTTTCTCCTCAAGGCTAAACCTACCTATATGTCATCAGGTTCTGCTATTTTGGCAAATCTGATTTGAGACAGTAATCTGTTTTTTCTATTCCTTCTATGCTTGGTGTTGTTGTTAAGAATATTTTCCACATCAAAAAGGTATAAAGAATAGCATTAATAATTCCCTGTGCTTCAGCAATCACTTTAAGCTATTACCATATTACACATTGAGTCAAAGCCCCTTCCCTGTCATATTTCCCTCGTATCCCTAGAGGTGACTACTGACTTGAATTTGTCATTGAGTTTTCCTATATATATCTCTGTGCTTTTATTAAAATGGGTTTACTAAACAGTATATAGTATCATTGTGCAAAAATTAGACATCAGATACAAGGTATGTCAAATGTATACTTCTCAGTTTGTTTCTATTCTGTTCAGTCTTGTTTATGAGAGTCAACCTTGTTGTTGTATATATTCCCCCATTTCACTCATTTCCACTGCTATGTAGTTTTCCATTGTATGAATATACTATATTTCTGTATTCTTTTGCTGATATTTAGGTTGTTCTTATAGTTTGTTCAGAAATGATGCTGCTGGGCACCTGGGTGGCTCAGTGGGTTAAGCCTCTGCCTTCGACTCAGATCATGATCTCAGGGTCCTGGGATCGAGTCCCGCATCAGGCTCTCTGCTCAGCGGGGAGCCTGCTTCCCCCTTTCCTCTGCCTACCTCTCTGCCTACTTGTGATCTCTCTCCTCTGTGTCAAATAAATAAATAAAATCTTTTAAAAAAATCTTAAAAACGATGCTGTTTATGAATGTCTTAATATATTCCTGTGCGTATGTGTGAAAGTTTATTACGGTATGCCCTGTGGGTGGAATTGTGAAGTCATAGGTTGTGTACATTTTCAGTCTTTCCAGATACTGCCAAATTGTTCTGCAAAGTGGTTGCACCAGTTTCCATTCCTGCTTAGTAGTATGGGTTCCTGTTGTTCCACAGCCTTGCCAGCCATGATTTTGTGCCAGTCTAATGCATTTTAATTTCTCTCATTATTGAATGAATATCAGCATCTCTTTCATGTTTATTGGCCACTTGGGTTTTTTTAAGTTTTTTTTTTTTTTTTTTTTCTAATCACAGTTCTAGAGACAGAATGGACTGAGTGGTCCTAGTGTCCATCTCCTCATTTTACAAATAAGGAATCAGGGGGCTAGAGAAATGTAGTGACTAATTTAAGGTCCCCAAACAGACAAAAACTCAGGGGCTATGCCTCCCAGTCCTCTATTTTATTTTACCAAATAGTCAAATCATACATTTGGGTGAATTAACTTTTGGTATTGTTAATAACAGGATCTGGGGCTAAACTGGTTGATCAGAGGACTTTCATTAGTGAGTGTGTGAATAACATATGTGACATTGTTTTATCTGAACTTTCTGAAAACCCAAGCCATCATCTCCTTGTTTAAAACCCTTCTGGGGGGCGCCTGGGTGGCTCAGTGGGTTAAGCTGCTGCCTTCGGCTCAGGTCATGATCTCAGGGTCCTGGGATCGAGTCCCACATCGGGCTCTCTGCTCAGCAAGAAGCCTGCTTCCCTTCCCCCCCGCCTTCCTCTCCGTCTACTTGTGATCTCTCTCTGTCAAAAAAAAAAAAAAAAAACCTTCTGGGTTTCTCACTGCTCCTTGGAAAGTCAAAACTGCTTAGCTCTTTCTGCTGGATTGGTCCACTCCTCCCTCTTCACATTTGCTAGATCCCTCCTTCTCTGCCCTCCAGCCACACTGACTTTCTTTTGGCTTCACACTTGCCATCTCCCTTCCTTAGGCGGGCCATGCATTTCTCTCTCTGCCTGTAGCTCTCTCTCTCCCTCCCTCCCTCATTCTTAGGGCTGGGCTCTTGTCTCTTTCTTGTGGCAGCCTTCCTGAGCGCTCCTCCTGTCCCTACTCTGTGCTCATGAGACTCATACCTTCCATAAGCACTCATCACGTTGCAGGTTTACATATAAGTGTACTGTTATTTATTTATTTTAAGATTTTTATTTATTATTTTGAGAGGAGAGAGTACGCGAGAGCACTCACACGTGCTTGTGCGTGCACAGGAATGGGGGGGGGGGCAGGAGGAACTAGCAGAGTCCCTACTGAGCAGGGAGCTGATGCAGGACTCCATCCATGACCCATGCCCCCAGATCAGATTCATGACCTGATCTGAAGGCAGGAGCTTAACCACTTGAGCCACCCCAGGCCCCCCTGTATTAAGATTTATATTCACTACTCAAAGGATATGGCAGGGGAGAGGTAGAGGAGGATAAAAAGGAAAAAGAGGATCAGACATTAGAAGGAGAAATGCAGATCAGTACTGCCTGGATCAGGAGCCTGCGGAACGGGCCATTTGAACTTTCTGAGCATTCCTGGTGCAGCTACCTGGTTGGGTGAACTCCAGATCTGAGAGAGTCTGGGCAGTGGTTTGATGGGCCACTTACTAACTTAGAGGGGAAACCTGAACAGATCTTCGCTAGACCTTTCCTTCTATGATTCTGGTTTGAAGAACTCAAAACGAGGGTACTCTGTAAGAATGAAAGGCAGTTTTGCTCCCTCCCTCAAATTATTACTTTTACCTGCATTAGACAAAGACGGGTCATATTTTGTTACCTTAATCCTTAAGGAATCCTTAAAGAATAATAGAACTCCTAGCATAGTCCTGTGAGAGTGTGTGTCCAGGTAGAAATCTTGCTTTTATTATTAGATTTTTTTTTTTATTCTATGTCTTTTGTACATCTCGGCATTGCCTTGGGTAGAAGAAAAGAGGAGATATCCTTATCTTTTCATGAGTATGTCCATAGTTCTTAAAACATTACATTACCATAATTCTTCAAAGTTGTTCTTTTTTTTTTTTTAAGATTTATTTATTTTTTTAGAGAGAGAGAGGGAGAGAGAGAGAGCATGAGCAGGGGGAAGGGGAGGAGGAGGGAGAGAGAGAATCCTAAGCAAATTCCCCACTGAGCATGGAGCCCAACATGGGGCTCTATCTCACGACCCCAAGATCATGACCTGAGCTAAAATCAAGAGTTGGATGCTTAATTGACTGAGCCACCCAGGCACCCCACTTCAATGTTACTCTTAATTCATTATCAAAAGAAATAAGTTATTTCTCCATTGTTCACTTAGCAATAGGTAGCAAGCACATGTTTTCAGGATGGATGATAACAAACTGTCCCATTTTCTGTTTAGTTTTGGTATCTCTTTCTTAGCCGGGGAGCTAAAAACTTCCTTTAAAAGTTTTCACTTCCTTCCCAGCCCTGGGAACTCAGGGTTCTCAGTGGCATGAGCTCTATGCTTTTGCTAAAAGCAAAGAACAACTATGATGTTGCAAGTATGCCAAATAAGAACATTGAAACTAATAAACAGAACTATCTGTGCCCAAAAAAGTGTAACGTCTTTTATATAAAATAGAAGATATTTGCCTGGAGTATATTATTGATCTTTCAAATGACTCTTGAAGATATCTCTGAGCATCTGGTTATTTTTATTTTTGACAAAGTAAAAATAACTGAAACTCTGAGCTTGAGTTATTTAATATGGTAGGAGCAAAGTGCAAATAAATCTGTTCCCATTTTTAATAAAATGATAGGACTTAGCTGCAATTAAAAGGACCTATTTCATATGGTTGTGTGTGGGTAAGATGAAATAAATGTGAGTTTATAGGTTTGGAGATTGCTTCCTACATAATAAGTTCTATGTTAAAGGTGTTGGCTATTAATTATTTATTGTTAATACTATTATCTGATGCCTTTCAATATTGCAAACTTAGGTTGTCTTTTTCAGTGAAGAGACAGCGTCCTTTTCAACCTGTAATACCTTTGTTTTTTGTCAAAATTTATTGAGTCTAGAGATTAGGTAGAATATGATTCTAAATGTGGAATATCTATGATTTTTAAAAATATTTATTATAGTTAATTTTACTCCCATCTTTCCATTCTTGATACTCTGCAATCCCATCCCTGGAAAATCTAAATGCTTCTTCCAGAGCTTTGGGCTAGAATCCTTAGTAATCCTTTCTGTGATCTCTACCTTGAGGATTTTTCCAACACCAAGCTCTTGTCCTTATTAAAACCCATTTTCTGAAAAGTTGTTGGGTAGGTATTGAAGTTACTATGTTAGAGCTTGGTCTCCTATTGAAGGACTTTCAGGCCCAGGTAGAATGATGTGTAGGGCGTTTTCCTGGGGCAGTGTCCCTTCTGATATCCCTTGATGCAGCAACAGAACTATCCCTTCAAGTTTGTGCTTCTTGTCTTTTTAAAGCTCTTGAAAAAAACTCATTTGTTCCCAGGCCACACTTCCTCAAGCTAAATCCTCCCCATCCTTTAGATTTCTGCTGGAGTTGGGAAAGGCCCTAGGGGTCCTTAGAATTATAAACCAGAAATAGCTGACAGAGCACAGGAGATATGATAGCGGAGATATGAAGTTCATGTCCCACAAGTGGATCCTACTCTATAAAGAATTATAAGACTAAACTCTGGAGACGGCCAGTGTTTAAAAGCACTCGTCCTTACTGAAGGAGATTTGTACGTTTCTTGACCTTCTGACACTGTCAGTCTGAATAGTATATTTGGAAAGTTCCAAAGCTGGCAAGATTGATTTATTCCAATCTGCATACCTTTTCAGTATTAGCTGTGTGGAAATTTTCTCATCAGCCATAAGAAAGCTGTTTTATAGTCAGAGCAGGTCATATAGTTCCCTAAAGCAAATAGCAGGCCAGCTTATCTGAACATGGGGAGGGAAATCTTTATTCTTTTTTCCTCCTTTTTTCTTGGTTCCTCTGTAATAACTTGGTCTTTAATAATCGGATCTCATTTGGGTTGTACAAGAACATGAGAATATTTAATGAGCACTATTGAGCTGTGATGGTTGTCCTGGTGGAAAAGCACTAATATATATTCACTAGCGAAGCACAAGGCCTATTCAAGGCCAAGGTCCCTGCGTTCATCCTAAGGCCATGCAGCCCAGAATCTGCCTTAGGTGGCACCAGAGATAATTGGTGACACTTGCCAGCCTTGCACATGAACTTCTAATGGAAGCAGTGTACATAATGTTTTAAGAACATTAGTTCCTTCAAGGGCTATTGTGTTTATAATGCATTTAGAACAGTGTCTGGCACATATGTACTTAGTAAATTTTAACTACTATGATTACTTTTCTTCTCTTATTTCTTTTTTTTTTTAAAGATTTATTTATTTATTTATTTATTTGACAGAGAGAAATCACAAGTAAGCAGAGAGGCAGGCAGAGAGAGAGGAGGAAGCAGGCTCCCTGCTGAGCAGAGAGCCCGATGTGGGGCTCGAACCCAGGACCTGGGATCATGACCTGAGCCGAAGGCAGCGGCCTAACCCACTGAGCCACCCAGGCGCCCCATCTTTTCTTATTTCTACCTGACACTCTTTTCATCCTTTCTTTCCTTCTTTTCCATCTTGTCATTTCTTTAGCTTTTGGACCTGGCAGGGCCCATCAGCCCTGTCAGTCCCTTTGGTCTGTTCAGGGATATCACCTCTTGTAGAAATGAGGTGTCTTTCTCTCTCTCTAGTGAGTTTCTAAGTTAGAGTTTCCTCTTTAGATTATTGAAGGAGATGTTCATTCTGCTTCAAAGGTGAACACAATTAATTGTGCTAGCTGAGATAGGTATTTGCTGCTGGGAGGCAAGAAGAGAATGTGTTGACTCCAACAAACAAGTTATTTTAGGCCTGGGTCTCACACATTTGTATAAATAAATACTTTCCTCCTCAGGAAGGTACCTACATTTTAGTTCAAGTTAGGATGCAAACAATATGCAGTCGAGTTGCTTGCTAAATTTTTAGTCTTATTTAATAAAAGGGCCTATGAACACTGTGTCTGTAGACCCCCAGACTATCTTAGATCTAAAGATCCTGAGGGTCCTGTTTCTCTGGAAAGGTACTTATTTTTGAAGTTTTCAGAGGGAAAAGAGCTCTTTTGTTTTAGATGGAGTACATAAAAAATAGATAACTGTCATCCAGATCAGTTACTTTTGCCCCAAACGGGCTAGTTAGCTTAGTTGCCTACCTGCTTCCATTTTTCAATTACAAAAGGTAAAATATATTTATACTTGAGAAATATGGCAGACACCACCTAACCAAGTGATCAAGATTAACACTGCCACGGGACGCCTGGGTGGCTCGGTTGGTTACGCCGCTGCCTTCGGCTCAGGTCATGATCCCAGCGTCCTGGGATGGAGTCCCACATCGGGCTCCTTGCTCATCAGGGATCCTGCTTCTCCCTCTGCCTCTGCCTGCCATTCTGTCTGCCTGTGCTTGCTCTCTCTCCCTCTCTCTCTCTGACAAATAAATAAATAAAATCTTAAAAAAAAAAAAAGATTAACACTGCCAATAATACAACATATCAGTACCCCCAATACGATGCATGTGAAGGACACAACATTACTTCTCTGGTATTTTTGCCTAAAGTGCATAACCTCAATCCAGTCTTGAGAAAACATCAGATTCAAATTGAGAGAACATATAAATACAAATAACTCACCAGTACTCATCCAAAATGTCAAGGTCATGAAGGATAAAGAAAGACTGAGGAGGACCTGTCACAGATTAGAAGAAATCAAGTAGCCTTAACAACTAAATGCAGTGTGAGACCCTGAATTGGATCCTGAAACAGAAACAGGTTCATTAGGGGAACAACTAGTGGAATTTGAATAAAATATGTAAATTTAGTTAATATTGTTATACCAATGCTAATTTTCTGGTTTTATTTATTTATTTGACAGAGATAGAGATCACAAGTAGGCAGAGAGGCAGGCAGAGAGAGAGGAAGGGAAGCAGGCTCCCCCTGAGCAGAGAGCCCGATGTAGGGCTCAATCGCAGGGTCCTGAGATCATGACCTGAGCTGAATGAAGGCAGAGGCTTTAACCTACTGAGCCACCCAGGCGCCCCTAATTTTCTGGTTTTAATCATTGTACTGTAGTTACATAGGTTGTTAACATTAGGAAATGGTGAGTGAAAGTCATATATGAACTTTAAGATGTTTGCCACTTTCGGGGAACCTGAGTGGCTCAGTCAGTTAAGCATCTGCCTTCAGCTCAGATCATGATCCCAGGGTCCTGGGACTAAGACCTGCCTTGGGCTCCTTGTTCGATGGGGAGTCTCCTTCTCCCTCTCCCTCTACCCTTCCCCACCGCTCATGTCCTCTCTCTCAAATAATTAGATAAAATCTTAAAAAAAAAAGTTTGCAACTTTTATGTAAATTTGAAGTTATTTCAGTGTTAAATATAAAAAGGAAATTTAAATAACAAGTAAATTTTTAAAATGTAATAAGTTTTGGAAGATAAGTTGAGGAAAACTCCCAGAAAGTAGAGAAAAAAGAGAGAACATAAAACAAAATTAGAGTATCAGTAGTAGAGACCCAATATCCCAATCACAGGGAACCCACCGAGAAGGAGAAATGGAAGGGAGAAAGTCATCAAAGATATAATTCAAGGAAATTTCACAGAACTGGAGGATGTCAGTTTCCATATTGAAAATGAAGCCCAGTGAGAACTCAGCACAACAGATGGAAGTGAATCCACACTGAAGCTTAGGTGTGGCATTGCAAAATACATGGGAGAAAGAGAGTATCTGAAAAAATTTCCAAGAAAATGGAGAGAAGAGGTTACATACTGTTAAGAATCAAACTGGCATCAAGGGTCTCAGCAGCACTGGTGAAACACATGGGCACAGTAAAGCAGTACAAAGAATAGAGGAAGAAAATGAAGTGATGCCTTCAGAATTCTGAGGGAGGTATTTCTAGCCATCCCCTGTGCCTGTCCTCCCTGAAACTCTCAGTCAGGGTAGCAGAAGCAGAAGTCCTGAACATAGAACCTCTCCATCAACGCCACCCCTGCCCCCGCCTGTCCCCCTCCCATCCCTGCAGTCCAGCTCACCTGCTCCTTTCTGGCTGCTTCCTTTTGGTGATACTATTTTCTCTGACAGAACAGGAAAAGGAACAAAATAAAGTGAAACCCAATACCAAAAACAAACAAAAAAACCCACCTTTAGTATATGAGGGTGAAATAAGTACATTTTCATACATTCGAGGTCTCAAAATTTTTACTTCTAGCAGATTACTAGAAGAGTATCTTCATCAAAGTAAAGATGTCAGAGAGAAAGAGAGAGAGAAACCTGAAAAGCAGGAAATAGTGGCTTTAACACAGAAGTGAGGCAAAGGGAATGAACAGGGTATTGGTGAAGGAAAATCTCAAAGATGACAACTTAGTGGTTAGCCTTGAGAACAAAATAGTCCAAATTTGAATAGGTCCAAAGTCTTCAGGGACCATGTTGCCAAGAAGATGAAATTGAAAGAATTTTATATTTAACTTATTAAGAGAAGATGTAAACAATTTGTGGAAAATTTTCTTAATAATTGTAGTTAGTTACATTTAAAAAATTAAAAACAAGACTGTCACTGAGTTTGGGTTTAAGATAGGAACAGGAGTTTTTCGGAAAAATATAATCATAAGTGTAGCATGTGGTCAGCTGGAAATATTTATGTAGTAATAATGTGGACATTGAATATAGAGCCATACAAAATGATAATAACTCTAGTGGGAGGATGGGGAGTGGAAGTTTAAAAGATAGTAGACTATTATAAATAAAAAATCAAAAGCAGCAATATAACATTGTTTTTGGAGATATGGAGTCAATGGCAAAATAAACAATTAGAAGGTTTTAATGTGTTTGCCTCTGGGAAGTGGGAAAAATGGGATGGGGAAGGCACTGCTGTTTTGTGTAATGAGCCATGTAGAACGCTTTGGTTTTTAAAACTACTTTTATATGTAACTTCGCTACTAAAGGAAACAAATATAAAAAAGCAAAGTAAGTAAAAATAAAAGTAAAAACTAACTCCAAAAATGTAAGTTATTTGAAAAGTTTAAAATATTTAATTTACCTGAAGAGAACATAGTTTTTATGGCCCCTGGACGGTAACTTTAAGAGGAGAGAAAGAAATAAAAAGTAACTGAAGGAGTTACTGTTAGAGGAAGCACTGACTTCGTGTACATGACAATTTGCCGTTTGTCCTGGTTATCTAAACCTTCTCGAAAACCTTTTGTTTTTTTGAGAAAAAAGATACTCATGAGCCAAAGTACCTAGACCATGTTGCTTAAATTCTGTGTTTAACAGAGTCCTTTACTCTCCCTCACCCCCATTTCTTCTGGCTTGCTGGGGATCAGGTATGGTGATTATTTATATCGGGTTATTGGCTTTTTAGATTAGTTTCAATTTCAACAGTTAGGCTCCATTAATTTTTGGTTTGAAATATGGTCACTGTAAGTAAAGGGGTTGCATCTAAGACAAAAAAAAAAAAAATCCCAAATAGTTGGCCTGTGTTCAGTCTAGTTGTCATGTGAAACTACCGTGTGGAGGTCAGTGGGATCCTAATGGGACTTTGTTCTAACAGCTTGAGTCGATTAACTTAGTCTCTCTGGATTAATAAAAATTCTTGTTTCTAAACTTGATCTTACCCAAAAATCAGGGAAGCAATAAAGCAAATTCTCGTTTCTACTATTTTCTACTATGTATTTTTTTTTTAAAGATTTTGCTTATTTATTTGACAGACAGAGATCACAAGTAGGCAGAGAGACAGGCAGAGAGAGAAGGGAGGAAGCAGGCTCCCTGCTGAGCAGAGAGCCCGATGCTGGGCCCAGGACCCTGGAATCATGACCCGAGCCGAAGGCAGAGGCTTAACCCATTGAGCCACCCAGGCACCCCCTATTTTCTACTATGTATTATTTAAAATGTTGGTCTTTCTGTTTTTATTTGACGAAATTTACTGTCTTATTGTTCTAATTTATGTCTATCCTAGTGTGTGTTGATGAGTAAAAATATCAGTTATCTTTGGTTGCTGATCTTTTCAAAGTGCTAAGTGAATTATCACCTAAAATTGCACCAGTTTAACTGACAAATGCAAAATCAACATGATGTCTGATGACAGGCATTAAGGTTTTTTTTTTGTAGTTTGTAAGAAGCTATTTGGAGGTTTAACTGAAAAAAAAAAAAAATGAAGATCTTTTCCGTGGGACATTTCTCATGATCATAGAAGAGTTTTATTAGAAGCCATGAGAACATGTTTCTCCATGTTATCCCATTTAAAAAATAATCCCTTTTTTTGGCCTCCTTTTAAAGGAGAAATGAAGTTGCTAAGATGGTTAAATAAAATTTGCTGTATTTCATTGCCTTTGACACTTTGAAAATCATGTGAATCCTTTCTGCCTCATCTCTGTTCTGTCCCAGTACCCTGACAGCATCCTATCACAGCATTTATCTCAGGGGTATGTTTGCTTCTCACACCAAACTATAAGCCTCTTGGAGATTGGAGTTGGATTCTGTTCTTTATGGTATCCTCAGTGACTAGCTTTGTGCCTGGGGATAAAATTAAATTAATACATGACTAAAATGTTTATAAAACAAAGCATTTTTTTCTGTGAACTGATCACTGGAGGCATTTGCCTACTGGAGATCTCCAAAGCTGTTCTAGTATAAATAAAAGCATTAGAGACCTTCCATAATAAATTTCAGAAAAGACACTCTTCCCTTTTTAAAAATTTATCTCCCGAGGGTCATTGAGTACAAAATGGTTATTGAGTGTAGGATCAATTTGGAATATGTTCAACTATAAATAACCAGAAACCTAACAGCAGCTTAAGCAGTAAGGACTTTATTTGTCTCACATAGTAGAAAGTCTGGGGTAGGCATCCCATGGCTGACCTGCTGGCTCCGTGATGTCACCATAGACTGAGGCGCCTTCTGTTCTTCCATTCGTCCTTGTAGGTCTTGTACCCGGGCTTTCAGTAGGCGCATGTTGCGGCTCCTGGCATTATCCCCACATTTCAGGCAAGAAGAAAGGGGAAGAGTGGTAGAGGGCTGTTGGGACATGCCAGGAGGCTCTTGCTCCTTTAAGACCCTTTCCTACAAGACTTCCGAGTGACTTTTGCTTACATTTCATTTGCCAGAAAAAGCTGCAAGGGAGCCTGGTAAGATAAGTATTTAGCTTCTCAGCAACTGTAGGAAGGCGAAGAATAAGTAGATTGTGGATCATTTTCAGAAATGAATTCCAGAAACTAGGTCTTCCCTTAAATGTTTGCTTCTTTCGGGCGCCTGGGTGGCTCAGTGTGTTAAGCCGCTGCCTTCGGCTCAGGTCATGATCTCAGGGTCCTGGGATCGAGTCCCGCATTGGGCTCTCTGCTCAGCAGGGAGCCTGCTTCCTCCTTTGTCTCTCTGCTTGCCTCTCTGTCTACTTGTGATCTCTCTCTGTCAAATAAATAAATAAAATCTTTAAAAAAAAATGTTTGCTTCTTTCTAAATAACTCTTCTGGAGCACTGTTAAACTGTAGGGCGAGACTCAGTAGAGTTTCGTAAACATCAGTCTAGTCAGTGGCTACCAGAATTAAAAAAGAATGAAACAGTAAAATAGAAAAGAATAGAAAATATCAGGGTGTGTCTTACTCGGTTACGGCAAGTATTTTGTGAAACGCTGGGTGACTATGTAAGGTATTTCTTACCTGTACATTCCAATAAAAAAATCTGGAAATCTGTTGTTCTGGAGAATCGTCGATTTCACAGTATTTATTTATTATTATTATAAGCAGCTGGGGAGTATATGAGAAAATGTGTGCATAAATACTCATAAGACAGGAAGAAAGCTGTCTGTGCTGTTAAAGGTACCAATAAAGTGCTGTGGAAGGTCAGTGGAATTCAGTTTATAATAATTCGAACAGGGGTAGGGGATGTGAGTAGAGGTTCAGAAAGATCTTTGAATGAAGGGAGTGGCCTTTGAACTGAGACTTGAGTCTTTTATCTGCCCCTGTAATGCATTGGGCTTTGGTCCTATCTTCGTCAGAGCTGATCGTGCTCATTTTAGAACCTGCACTTCCATACAACCAAATATTTTAAAGTTAGGAAAATTTTAAGAATATGTTTATTTCACTCTGGAACTATTAATTTTGCCTTTTTCTTTTTCTTTTTTTTTTTAGATTTTATTTATTAGAGAGAGAGAGAGCGAGCATAAGAGTGGGGGAAGGTCAGAGGGAGAAGCAGACACCACGTTGAGCAGAAAACCCGATGCTGGACTTGATCTTGGGACTCCAGGATCATGACCTGAGCTGAAGGCAGTTGCCAGCTGCCAACTAACCAACTGAGCCACACAACTGCCCTAATTTTGCCTTTTTCAAAAATAACTGCTTTTTCTTTTCTTTTTTTTTTTAAAGATTTTATTTATTTATTTGACAGAGAGAGATCACAAGTAGGCAGAGAGGCGGCAGAGAGAGAGGGGGAATCAGGCTCTCTGCTGAGCAGAAAGCCCGATGCTGGGCTCGATCCCAGGACCCTGGGACCATGACCCGAGTCGAAGGCAGAGGCTTTAACCCACTGAGCCACCCAGGCGCCCATAACTGCTTTTTCTAAATCCCCAAATATCAGGGAGACTTTTGGACAAGTCATCCTTACTTCCAGGTCTCGGGTAATACTTGGCCGTTCTTATCTTACTGGAAAAATATGATCATATATGTGCTCCTTTATTTTTCCAGTAATAGCTTTGCTATTATGGAAATAGAAGATTGGTATTGTTAATAAAATAAAGCAAAACTTGTTCAAAAAATCAAAGTGCTCCTGGAGTCATAGCATCTTAAGTTTTGGAAGATGCTTCAGAGATAGGGGGCCCAGCTTCACCTGATTTCTACTGAAGAAATGGATGTTCAAACACAAAGAAATGAAGCCTAAGCCAGGAACCCAGCCTGGATCATTGTCTTCTCAGGCCATTGCTGTTTTTATTACCTCCAGCTAGTAATGTTAAGAAGGATGAGAAGGTAAGAGGCCAGGAGAATGCGATTCCAAGCCTCTCTATTCTTGCTAGATACAAGCTGATTTCACACCTTGAAAATGATTTGGTAATAATGTCATCAGAGCTAGCAGAGTTCATTGTTTTCATCCCACTGTTCTGTTCCTCTGGTCAACATTCTGTGGGTTCCACAGTCATTACAATTCTGAGGTTACTGCCGAGGATACAGTGACCCATTTTCAGAATCAAAAAGATCAGCTCATCTGTCTCCTTGCCAGTCAGTGTTAGGTGTTTGCTGCTCCTTGTTTTCTTCTGCCTCTGCTCTTGAATAATTGCTTCGATCAGCAAGCTTAGTCATCTTCTCTATGTGGTGCAGAAGATGATAAGTTATACCAGTCCTATCCAGTGAGAAATAATAAGTTTTCTTTCTCATGTGCATATATAGATCTTGTCTAGTTCCTTGAGTCATAGGACTCCTGTTCTTTGACTCAGAAACATAGCAGTTATATTCTGGTTTCATAATAGCATAGGGGAAACGGAACTTCTATAAGAAAAAAATTAAAATTTTATCTTGAGTCTAGATATGGCAAATTAGACCCTTTACACAATCAACATGCATATTATTGTCTTCATTTCTATGGGGGTAGACATTCTTGTCTTCGTTTTATAAGAAATAAAGAACGGAGCTGTAATTCAATCCCATATCCTTCTCATCCTACTTTGTACGGCACTGTGGTGATCGTATAGGATTAGAAAGGGATCTGTGCTTAATAGTAGATTTCTTAAAAGCACTGAATATTCACAGGCTTTGGTGCAGCAGTTTCAGTTCTCATCAAGTCTGTCAAACCTCTGCCCGCTACCTTTTTAAACTCCTTATTATAAATAAATGTATGCAATTTAAAAATATGTGGCAAGCAGAAACACTAACGTGAAAAGAAATATGCACCCCATGTTCATTGCAACACCATTTATAAAACCAGGGTAAAGAAATAACGTAAATATCCATTGATGGATAAGCAGATAAAGAAATTGTGGTTTACATACACTATGGAATATTAATGAATTATAAAAGAAAATAAAATCTTGCCATTTACAACAACATGGGTGGGCCTCAAGAGTATTACACTAAGAGCAATAAGTTAGACGGGGAAAGACAAGTACCGTAATACTATATGCTCTCCCTTGTATGTGGAATCTTTAAAAAAAAAAAAAAAGGCAAGCTCATAGATAAAGAGAACAGAATGGTGGTTGTCGGAGGCAAGGGGTGGGAGAAATGGCTCAACTGGGTTTTTGTTGTTTAAATATATTGAATAAAAAATATTTTTTAAAATTGCTTCACTAGGGGAAAAAAAGATGTAAGGTCAAGTCAGCATGGGAGCTTCTGGGAAAGATTTTCCTCTATGATAAGGCAGTGAGCCTTAAAACTAGAAGATCCTTTTTACCACCACACCTTCCTTCCTGTTTGGGAAATGCGTTTGTGAGGAAGGCTGAGATGCTTGGAGCTGTGGCAGCCATTTTGTGACAAGGCTTCTTCCCCAATATGCTGGGGATGGGGGCAAGGAAGCACAGAAAGAGTCTGAGTCCTCCATGACATTGCTGAACTCTAAACCAATTCTGAAAACCAAAGACTTTTTGTTATGTAGGAAATGAAATGCGTTTATTGTTTAATCCTTTGTTAGTTGAGTATTCTTTTACCTGTAGCCCAGAGCATCTTAAATAATATGGCTTCTTTTTTGTAATGATACCTCTCAGAGAGATGTCCATCCCCAGAGTGTAACATTTTAAAAGATGTTATTTTTACTATGGGCAAAGGATCTAGCGTGCCTGAGTGACTCAGTCGGTAAAGAGTCCAACTCTTGGTTTCAGTTCAGGTCATGATGTCGTGGGCTGTGGGATCGAGCCCCGTGGTGGGCTCCACTCTCAGCAGGGAGTCTGCTTCAAGATCCTCTTCTGCCCCTCTCCAACTTGCTCTTGCCCATGCACACGTGTGCTCTCTCTCTCAAATAAATCAATAAAAATAAATCTTTTTTAAAACATGGGCAAAGAGATCAGTTATTTAGAAACCTCTTTAACCTGGAATGATGACTTTACCCCTAAGAGTTCCACAAAGTATTAAATTATTATGTTTGATTGCACCCAGAGTCATATGGTCTGTGACATATGCCATCTCTGCATTTGCACACCAGTTTAATGCTTATGATTTCCAGTCACAGACAATGTTGCAGAATGGCATTTTGAGCCTCTTTCTTCCTCTTTGGTTGTCCGTCATCTCTACCCCTATAGCAAGTTGGACTGGTTTATTTGCCTGGTGAGTACAGAGTTAAAAAAATTTTTTTAAAGTGCCATAGTATGTCTTTGACTCTTTCCAACGGAGTGGATTTTTAATTTTTAAAATTGCTTTTCCATAAAAAATAGCAATACTTTATGAATATTGAAATTGTATCATTTATTTCTATCCAGCTGACAGATTGTCATCATTAATGACAGCCATTATGATAAGATACATCAACCATAGACTAGTCTTCAGCTGAATCATAAGGAACTGCAGAGATTACCCAGTCCACCCTCTTTATTTTGTACAATCCAGACTATCCCTTTTCCTGTCCTGCCTGTTCCCAAGTTCTTTCATTTGCTCATTCTTTACTTCATTCCTTTGTTCATCCCTTCTTTCCTTCCTTTATCCAGAATGCTTACTGAGTATCTGTCACATGCTATGCACTAGTTTGGATCCTGAGGATACAGTGATGAATACATTTTTTGACTTCTGTGTGCCTAGAAATCTGTGGGAAGAAATCAACTCACATGTTGCTAACTGTGATACAATTTAAAAGGTGGAATAATGGAGCCATAGTTATGGGAGTTTTGAGAACTCATTAGTTCATTCTGACTAAGTATTTTCATCCATTTCAGGGGTGATTAGGAAACTTGGGGTTTATTTTTGTTTTTATTCACAGATACTTAGAATGTTTAAAGTAGAAAAAGATCAGAAGCAGCAGGTTACTTAATATCAACAGGGAAGTAATATAAGAGTGCAGTCACTTCTCAATCAAGTTCTTTTGTATAGTGACAGTTGTACGTCCATAATCAGAGAATGAGGTCAATCTATATTGTACAGTGAATTACTTTTTATTCAGCTCCACAAAATACTCTCTATATGGGCCATTCATTGAGAGATGAAAATAGATTTTCAAAACATGGGGGAACATAGCCAGGATTTATTAAGTTCCTGCCATATGGCCAGAAGTGTGTTAAGATTCGTCACTGTCACCATTACGGTAGCTAACATTTATTGAGAGCGTTCTCTGTGCCATTCACTGTAGGAGGCACCTCACATGCTTCGTCTCATCTAATTCTCACAAAAACCGTACATGGTGTGGTGGTCGCGATGATATCCTCATTGTACAGATAAGGAAGCTGAGGCCTCCAGGTTGTGTAACTGGCCCATGACATGACCCACCAGCTCCTGAGTGGCAGAGTTAGGACTCTCTCTCAGAGCCCATGTGTAGAAGAGCTGACAACACTGACTCTTTGGCCCTCCATTTTGTTTGTGCCTTCACGTGAGCCCCCTTGGGGCTTCATGTTGCAGGCCCAGTGGAAGTTAATGAATGCCCTGACCGGAATGCAGAAAGGGTTGTTTTGATTGTGCACAGAAGGCCCCACTTTAGGTAAGTAGTAGAGATGGCTGGCACACCTAATGGGCCACTTTAGAGAAATACCCCGTGACCTCACCACCATGCCCCTTGCTCCATTATAGCTGTGGGTGAAGGAGCGGCCTGGGCAGAGCCTGGGGCAGAGAATGGCTGCATAGTGCCCGGATCGTCCAGCCCCTTGAGTCCTCTGGCGGTCAGTTACCCTGAATGGAACTGTAAACAGTATGGAGTGGCTCGCTTCGGTTTTCTGTCCCAAAGTGCTTTCTCAGTCCGGAAGATACTTTACTGACCCTCCTCTACCTTCTAACACCGTGTTCTCAACAACTTTTCTGGATAAAAGAAGTGAAAGATGGGGATCTATACTTTAGGAAAGCTTTATGCATTTTAATCACATGGTAAAATTTTAAGCAGTGATGTGAAACTGCATATACTCCAATTCCACTCTCAGTCTTTTTCTTCCGTGTGACATCCTCTCCCTAAGCCGATCTCATGCAGTCCCCTGGTTCTAATCCCCATCTCTCAGATGGTGACGCCTAACACTGTATCAGCGAGCCCCACCTTTCCTTAGGGCTCCAAACTGCTTTTCCACCTCTGTTGGACGTATGCATACGGTTGTCCCGTAGACATTCCATGCACAGGGTGCCTAAAGAAAAACTTAGGAGCTGCTCGTCTGTGTCTGCTCACCCTGTTCCAAAATTCATTAATGGCTTGCCATGGAGGCCCTTCTTCGAAGTACAAGCATCCAGGGTCGCTGCGGTTCGGAGCTTATTTCAAGCTACTGCTTTTTGCTTTTGTAGCACTTTGTATGTTTCTCTGTGATCTCACTGGTCACGTTTTCACGTGTATTTGTTTATATTTATCAATCCATTGACTAGCAGAGACTTTGCTCCTTTGGTTTTGTCTGTGAGGCCCAGCCACCACCACCAAGCACACTGCTAGACACACAGCAAACATTTACCAGTGTTTGCCATTCAAGGAATGAGTCCCATAATATTAAAATTGAAAGTTATCCACAAATAGGCTAGGACAACATAATTTATTTTCTAAGGAGTTATCAAATTATTCTCTATTAGTAAACAGTTGATGAAATAGTTTTAGAAAATCTTAGCCTTTTTCACGTGAATTCACACAATATGAGTTATTAAATCTCAATATAATTTCTCTGCTTAAAAATCTTGAATGGCAGGGCACCTGGGTAGCTCAGAGGGTTAAGCTTCTGCCTTCGGCTCAGGTCATGATCTCAGAGTCCTGAGATCAAGCCCGATGCGGGGCGCACTGAGCCACCCAGGTGTCCCCCAAGTATCCTTTCGAATCTGATGAGAAAGCTTTAGGATTTCACTCTGAAAGATTCTAAGATCTGATGTAAAAAACAAGATAGATAATATGTCATTGTAACTAGGGGAATGGTTATAAATGAGCCATGGTTCAGTAGCATTAATGCCAGAAATTCACAGTTTGGTCTCTTTTCCTATTTCTTTTGTGAATGACCATTATCTGTTTGATTAGTGTTGTCCTGTCCTTTCTTTCTTTCTTTTTTTTTTTTAAAGATTTTATTTATTTATTTGACTGAGAGAGAGAGAGAGATCACAAGTAGGCAGAGCAGCAGGCGGGGGGTTGGTGGTGGGGGGAGCAGGCCCCCAGCTGAGCAGAAAGCCTGATGCGGGGCTCCATCCCAGGACCTGACCGAAGTCAGAGGCTTAACCCACTGAGCCACCCTGGCGCCCGTCCTGGTGGCTAGACCTTTAGAAAGGTCTAAAACATGTTTGATTTCTAAAACATGTGAATATCACAAAATAATAGAGATTTGTTTGTTCCTGCATTTGATAGCTAGAACCCAGCACCAGTCAGCACTATTGGCTCTGATACTTATTCTCAGGGTCTTGGATTTTTTAATGCCAAGTGCTAATGCTAACTGCTAAGTGGAGTTAATCGCAGAACAGAAGACTATCAAAGACAGTGGTGTATCTGGTGCATCTAACCTGGGATTCGTCACTTTTTAACACCCCCTCCTCTATGCGACATAATTATTTTTTGTTAATAAGTATTTAATATCAGGAACAATCATTATTTTCTACATAGTAGTTATAATATCAGTAAGTCACTCTCACTGAACAATTACTAGATTGATACATATTTATTGACATATATTTAGTTTACTGATATATATCTAGTTTTGAAAAAAGTTATAAACAGTAATAAATTCTGATTTAAAAGATATTATTCATATCCATTAAAATATTTTCTGTGTAAGATAAAATCTGCATTTACCAAACAAAAATACCTCACCTGGTAGTTCTCCATGTGCAAGTTAAAAACTTCAAATGGTCACATACGTGACAGAAAGGAAGCAACTAAAATTCGGCTTCTTCACTTTACAATCATCAGACTATCGTTGTTTATTTGAATGTGCTCTTAAGGGCAGGAATGTGTAGAATGGTCGGCTCCACCAACTGTGAAGGCACGAGCAGTTTTGAACCATTACAAACTTGCTCTGAGAAATGAATCTGTGTGGCCGAATCTGCTTCCACACGGATATAGGCGGGTGTTCTCCAAACTCATTCCATGTGGAGTAAGTGGTTAGTAGAGACACAGATTTTAAAATGGACTAATTTGAAGCTTATATGTATATTATTAAAATTCAGCAGTGACCACAGTAATTATTTGGAATTTAGATGAACAAAAGATTTTTGTGGAGGGGAATATTCGATCAGTGATGTTGTTTTGAATTGCCAGTGCATGATGATAGTCAATAGCGGACTGAGTTTTAGTCGGTCCATCCATATTTGTGTATTCTCTTCAGATATCACATCCCCTTATTTTCTATACCTGGAGCAGACTACTCCCACGGCCCCGCTCTTGAGATCTACTGACCAGTCTTGAGTTATTGTTTTGATTTCCTACTGATGCTAACCTACCCTGAAAACATGCCTTGTACCGTCTGCCGAGGTACCTGAACTCTGTCTAGGATCGGGTCGTGTCCCAGCACCTCCGGTGTCTTGCATCGCCTTCCCTTCCAGCTTTTGCTCCCATCCCCCGCAGCATCCACGCTCTCACCAGATCCTCGCTGTCAGAGAAAGAGGCAGGAGGTTGGCCCTCTTTGTTATGTCCCAGCTTTATTATATTTCAAAATCTCAACACTTACTGGTGAATCAACTTCGTTGGTATTTTCCAGCCCTGCTTATGATGATGTGACCTTATATTCACAGATGAGTATCAGGGATGTACTGCCAGAAGACAAAATACACTGCCAGATAAATTGGTTCAGTAAAGGACAGCTTGGGGTGACATCTTGCTGTTTGGCATCTTGGTATCTTTTTTTGTCAATTCATCCTGAAGGAACGTAATGTCTCCTCAAACTGTTATAAGCATAGATTTGTCACAAACAAATGCCACAACCATTAAAATTTAGGAAATCTGGAATGGTATTAAAGCATTTAATAGCTGTAAGTAAGACAGTGTTCACATGAGATTTTCAGTGGCAGTGGAATGGGAGTCAAATTTCCTTTTAATATGATAGACTGATGAATATTGGTATTAATGGCTGACATTTGTTGAATACTTACTATATGTGAGGCACTGTTATTTTTTTTTATTAAAAATTTTTTTTAATATGTTATGTTACTCACCATACAGTATATCATGCGTTTTTGCTGTAGCGTTCCATGATTCATCATTTGCATATAATATCCGGTGCTCCATGCAGTACGTGCCCTCCTTAATATCCAGGGCCAGGCGTGAGGCACTGCTCGAAGTCCTTCATAGGTACTCTGAGGCAGGTGCTCTTATTATATTCCCATTTTATGGATGAGGAAACTGAGAGGTCAGGCAGTTTTCTCTGTATCGCACAGCCAATAGGTGGCAGAGCTAGGGACTCCAGTGTGGGTGATCTGATTCCAGAGACCACACCGTTAATCGCTACATTCTTGGTGATACTTAAAAGTACCCTTGGGTATCACTGAATTCTAGAGAGGTATTCAGTAAATGGTTACTGAAACAAAATCAGTTATTAATAGATCCAGAAGCTGGGCAACCATACACCTTAACTGACCACAATTTCTCCATACCTATTACTAATAGGGCCTCCTTACTTAAAAAAAAAAAAAAAGAGAAATTCTTGGGGCGCCTGGGTGGCTCAGTGGGTTAAAGTCTCTTCTGCCTTCAGCTCAGGTCATGATCCCAGAGTCCTGGAATCAGGCCCCACATCGGGCTCTCTGCTCAGTGGGGAGCCTGCTTCCCTTCCTCTCTCTCTCTGCCTGCCTCTCTGCCTACTTGTGATCTCTGTCTGTCAGATGAATAAATAAAATCTTAAAAAAAAATCTTTAATTATGGAAATTTCCAAACAGACAGAGCAGTGGAGAGGGTAGTATAATAGACACTTGCGAATTCATCACCCAGGCTGGACAGTTTATCAATACATAACCAGTCTTGTTTGCTCTGCATCCCCTTCCCCCACCGCACAGTTGTAATACTTGAAAGCAAACTCTAGACTTCATACTATTTTATTCATAAATTCTTCAGTGTGTATCTTATTAAAAAGGACTCTTGGGGCGCCTGGGTGGCTCAGTGGGTTAAGCCGCTGCCTTCGGCTCAGGTCATGATCCCAGGTCCTGGGTTCAAGCCCCACATCGGGCTTTCTGCTCAGCGGGGAGCCTGCTTCCTCCTCTCTCTCTGCCTGCCTCTCTGCCTGCTTGTGATTTCTCTCTGTCAAATAAATAAGTAAAATCTAAAAAAAAAACATAAATAAAAAAAAATAAAAAGGACTCTTTAAAAAATATAATCTCAATCATGTCACACCTCAAACTTAAAGATAACCTCTAATATCTATTGAGTGTTTAAGTTTTCCTATTTAATAAATGTATTTTTATGGTTGGTTTGTTTGAATCTGAATCTGACTAAGGTTATTACATTGCATTTAGTTGATATGTTTCTTAAGTCTCTAAATCTGTGAACATTCCTTTTCTTCCCCCTTTCCTCTTACCATTTGTTGAGGAAACATTTGTCCTGTAGAATTTTCTGCATCATCTCACCCTAACTTTGGGTGAGGAAGAGTTGCTTTCATTTCTCTAAAGCCTAGGAAGGGACAGTAGAACAGTTGTGGACTGAGATATCCCTAAGTGGAAACCATTGGCCACAGGGGAGCAGAAAGGGACAAGAGCCAGCTTGACAGTCCTAGTGTGCTGTGTGGGGACCTACTTTGTGCGGGTGATCCTTTCATCTTTTATGTTCATCTGATAATAAATAGTCATATAAATCAGAGGAGTACCTTCTGAATCCTCAAATAATTATCAAATGATGCTGAATGTATATTAAGTGATATGTTCTACTTCTTCGAAAACTGGTAAGTTCACATATGTTGGAAAAAGTTAATTCCCATCAACCACGATATCATTTATTTTTATTTTTTATTTTTTATTTATTTATTTATTTTTTTAAGAAAGATCTTTGTATTTTTTTTATTTTTTTTATTTTTTATTTTTTTTTAAAGATTTTATTTATTTATTTGACAGAGGAGAGATCACAAGCAGGCAGAGAGGCAGGCAGAGAGAGAGGAGGAAGCAGGCTCCCTGCTGAGCAGAGAGCCCGATGCGGGGCTCGATCCCAGGACCCTGAGATCATGACCTGAGCTGAAGGCAGCAGCTTAACCCACTGAGCCACCCAGGTGCCCCATCCACGATATCATTTAATTAGAATATCCAGTGCTACGTTCATTCTTAAAATGTGATTCAGGGAATGAAAGCTGCGGTAGTAAGGAATATGTCAGGTGATAATTTTGAGACCATGTGAGTATCTTACTCCCAGTGGGTTTTTTTTTTTTTTTTTTTTGGTTTGTTTGTTTTTACATCCATTGATGATCCTAAATCACCTGTTAATGGGGGTAGCAAAATGGTGATTTTTCTAATTTTATTGCATCTTCTACATTATTAGTTGGCATTCTTCTGCAAAGAAAAGCTTCTTGTTTTTCTCCCTTGTCTTTTATTTGCTCTCATTATATACCTCTTTTTCTCTTATTGTTTTGTTCTCATGGACTTTACATTTTTAGAATTTGTGATATATTACTCTCATATTTTTTTTTGAGGTTCATATTGCACAAATTCGATCAGTGGAGACCTTTCAAACCTGTTCCTGTCGACGTTTAACATGATGCTTTAGTCTTTGGTAATTCCTTGTTTACTAGCCCAACAAGATGTCCCAGGGTCACTTTACTATCCCTATCCCTACCCCTGCCCCAGACTAAAACTCAGCCATTTATTTAATTCCCATTGCTGTTGTGGGGAATGGTATTTTAACAATCAAGATTTGGGCACTAGGTGTATGCAAATACTTTCTTCCATGCCCTTTTGGACATGGCCCTAAGTCTTCAGCTGAGGGTGGAGGGAGGATATCTGGACTTTAAACCCTGCTAAGAGAATCCCTTAGTCTCTCCCAGGTCCCTTAAAATTGTTGACAGTAGAGTGAACAGTATTTCTAGTTTTTCCATTCTCTGAGGATGAAAATTTGTAGCTGTTTTCTACTCCACTTGACTTAAAATTTACTTACTCTGTTGTTACGGAGGAATCATGAGATTATAGACTCTCTACAACTTTGTGCTTAGAAATTATCTTAACCAATGCTTCTTACCAAGTTTGAAAAATCTGAATTCTAGCACTAGAAAAATACTCTTCCATAGGATATTTTACATAGAATTTTATGGGGTTCTTGTACTTCTAAGGTTCAGTTGTCACGATGAAACCCCACTAAAGATCCCAGTTGTGTTCCAACTCTGCTTCCCTATGCGTAAGGGAGCTTGGATCAATGAAGGTTTAGGTGACTTCCTTAAGGTTACACACTAGCAGAAACAAGACAGGAGCCTAGGGTATTTTGTTTGTTTTTTATTCTCACGAAAAATAACTACCCCCATTTTTAATCTCAGCGTAAGTTCTGGAATGTAGTGAGAAAAGGACCTTCAAATAAAAAGAATGGTCTTATGGAGTGGAAAGAGGAGGAATAAATTTTTATTTTAAGAATAAACGTTAATTAGAAGCAGGGCACCCGAATTTTCCAGTTTAAAAAGAATAGGATTCGGTTACTGAAATCTTTTTTCTCAAATTCCCTTGTCTCACTTCTTCCACCTCCCAGTATTTAGTATGAAAAGTGACTGACGCTTTTGGAGGCAGAGGCTACACGTGGCATTTTGGGAAGTGAATGAACTGTGGTACTTTCCTACCGATGAACCCGAGCTTTCCCTGTTGTAGAGCATATGTTACCTTACAGTCTGTTAAGATAGGTATCTGGGTCTGTCTGGCTGGCTTTTATGAAATACTGTTATTGGTCAGGATTGTCTTTTATTAGTAAGTCTCTGTTGTCCATTAGCCATATGTAGCTCTTTAGTTTTATTAATGTAGAGTTCTCTGTAAAAACCCTCTTATTCGGTATACCATTGTGACCTTCAATCTGGTAAGCTTCATTACATCTCGGCTTTGCTCCACACAGCCAAAGCTAGCTCCAAGGCAGCACATACTGAAGCTGTCTGTAGGCTTCGTTTGCACAATGGGACACTTCTATTATACTGTCCTTGGTATCACAACGGATGGAAGAGGGAAATGTTACTGTCTTTTCTCCAGTATTTTCTTGTAGTTGAAGAGATTGATTGAGACACAGGCAGGCACTAGAATTTGAGCAAAATAAAATGGGAGTTGTCACTGTGTCCCATCTTATCAGTTTTTCCTTGTGAGCGTATGGGGGTGGTGTGGTATGGTACAGAGGGGCTGGAAGTTAAACGATGCAGGAAAAATACAGGTTGCTTAAACTGTAGGCAAACGAGGGGATAATTTTAATCCAAACTCGCTAGACTGAGGGTCTATAAAATAGTAGATGACTTTAAATTTATTGTTTTTTGTGGAGTATAAAGTCGTCTGTAAAGCATGACCTACAGACCACTGAGAACATGATTGCAGAGCTTTTATCAGGATGAAACAGGGTTCCTGTTTCTCTTTGTGTGTAAAGGAATCCTTAGTCACTGCTGATTCTGGAATTCTTTAGTCTGGTGCTTAATTAATTTGTTTGCTGGGCAGATCCTTCATGCCATCAGTATATGCTTCTTAACAAGGGTGATCTGGTCATTTTCTGTTGTTTTGAGATGCACCCAAACTAGAAAAGCAATTAGGAACATGTTCCAGTGTTTATTTTTATGAAATAGATGGATAAATAATAGTTCAAATAAGGTATAAAAATATTCCTTAAGTTTCTGTACCTCCACATAAAATGTTCTCTTCTACATTTTTTTTTTTAAATGAAAGGCTCTACTCTGATCACTGAAGAGGAGTTAAATACACATTAAAATAAATAATAGATTTGGCTGTAGTGACTGTCGTTGTTTGAGTCAACAAGAAAAAATACTTGTGAGGTAAAATTTTTTAACTGGTATCTATTCAATAGTCTTATTTTAGGAATCTGTTAAAAAAGCTAACAATACTAATTGTTCTGTTTATAAAACTTCTTGTAATGTTCATCACAAGTGTTATTGGCTCGATTCTGAGGAAACAAAGGTCAAGCATTAGAACTGTGTCTGAGCTGGCTTTTTGTTGTATGGATTTAGATGTTGAGGTGGAGGAAGAAGTGGAGGGAAAATGGGCGGGGGCTGGAGTCTGTGAGGATTTACTGCTACTTTACAGCTTTTTAGGCTTGCAAGACAAACTGCACTAACTCCTTCCTACCTGGTGTGCTGCACCACGGGGCTTCTGCCACCAGGGGGATGTTGGTGCCTAGGAATGGCTGCATGGTCCAAACTGGAAGGCATCTCAGTGATTCATTAGTTCGAGAAGCATTTATTCAACTTCGTATGCATCGGGCACTGTGCTATGCACTGGGGATACAAAGATGAATAAGGCACAAAACCAGTAAAGTGATAAAGTTAGGCATCCAGTTCTACAGAAGGACAAAAACAAAGCAACCTTATTTGATGGAAGATGTCCTGAAAGGAACTTCTCTGTGAACTATGTACCTTGAGGGATGACTAGGACTTTGGTTAAAGTAAGGATAGTTTTGCGGATAAGTGATTCTAAGAGAACATAATGTACATAAGTAATATGTAACTAATACAAGTTACATTTTCCAGTAAAACTGCAATCATATATTCAAATAAAGAAGCCATAAATCCTTATTACTAAAAATAATATTTAATACAGTACATATAGGAATATTATTTGGAGCAAGATTTAAAAGAATATAAATATAAATTCTTAACCTAATTTTGTTTTAAACCACCTTAAAATTACTGTAAATCTTTAAAATCAAAATCCAGCGGCACCTGGGTGGCTCAGTTGTTAAGCAGTTGCCTTCGGCTCAGATCATGATCCCAGGGTCCTGGGATTGAGCCCCCGCATCGGGCTCCCTGCTCAGCCAGAGCCTGCTTCTCCCTCACCCTTTCTGCCTGCTTTGTTCCCTCTCTTGCTGTATCTTTCCTTGTCAAATAAATAAGTAAAATCTTAAAAAAAAAAAACAAAATCCAATGGATCCTCCCTTCCCCACCTCTTTTTGTCTATTTGTCTACTTATGTGTATCTTATTATCTGTCAGAATTAAAGACTTCCAGGGAGCTCAGAATAAAAAAAAAAAAAAGACTTCATTCTGTTTAATTTCTCACCTGCTAGCTGGTTAGCGCATAATGGACAATAATTGCATAGTTGTTTTCTCTCCCTGTGCCTGAGACAAAACTGGCTTTCTGCCAACTCCACTTTCATTTTACCCCCTGAAGCTGCTTTTGCCAGGGCACTGTCTCCTTGTTCCTAAATCCAGGGGATGCCTCAAACACCTCAGTCTTCACAGCTTGAAAAGATTATGTCACTTCTCTGCTTAAAACCATTCCATTTTCTTACGGCTTTTAGGATGGAGTTTAGACTCTGTAAATGGCCACATTTAACCCCATTCTTGCCTCCAGCCTTGTCTCTTACTGTATTTCTCCACTGCTGTCAACATCCCAAATAATTGATTTTCTTTTAGTTCTTTGAATGAACCGTGATGCTTTCTCTCACCTCTGGGAACTGCTGTCCCTGTGTGTTTCTTCCTCTACCCCTCTGCTGGCCAATTCTTATTCAGCCTTTAGGCCTGACCTGAGACCTGTGTCTTCTTTTTAAAGAAACAAAACCCCAATCAAGTTCTAAAAAGTCCATCCACTTCCTTCAATCTGATTTTTAGTACCTCTTGTCTAAACAGTCATTCTTATATGTCAGGTCTACTCTGAAACCCCCAGCTGCTGTTTCTTACTCTTGCCTCTCTGCATAATCCATTCCCCACACAGTCACAAGTATGAGATCTTAAAAATATAAATCAGATTGTGTTGCTTTTATTTAAACCCTTCGGTGGCTTAGCGTATCATTCAGCTCAGGTGGTCAGGCATTTGATCACTTTGCAGTTGCAAATCCCACTCTCATTCTCGTCTACCACACTCACTTATAAAGTGGGCATCCAGGTGATCCAGAATGTGCTTATATAATTTCTAAGGAATGTTACTAAAATAAAAATACGAAAATTCTTAAAGACTGTGTTCCAACTTTTGAGGCACCTTTTGTCTTTAAGAAACACTAATGCAAGGGGCGCCCCGGTCGGTTCAGTCAGTTAAGTATCTGACTTGGTTTCCGCTCAGGTCATGGTCTCAGGGTCATGGGATAAAGCCCCGTTTTGGGCTCTGCACTTGGCGTACAGTCTGCTGGAGATTGTCTCCTTCTCTCTCTCTTTTTGCTCCTTCCCATGCTCTCTCTCTCTCTCTCTCAAATAAACAAATAAAATCTTTTTAAAAAGATACACTAATTCAAGCCTTTCCCTGGAAAGTCTTTTCTGGCATCTTGGTGCATCCCCCTCCCCCAGCCCTCCCGTGTGATGAACCTCTTTTCCGTGCTGTTTTCCTTAGGACTTATCATTTGTTGGGTAACTGTCTTTAAGCTCCTTGAGGAGTTCTAGATGATAGTAATGAAGAACGTGTCTATGAATTTAGTTACATTTTAAAATATAATTTAAAAATTAGAAACAGTGGTAATCATATATATTTGGAACATGGCAGTATCTTTACGTGAAATGCAGTATGGTGTTCAGACAAAGTTTGGTTCTTATACGAACTTACTGGAATCCTTGGAATAACTCTGTTTCCCACAAATGTGGAACTACTGCCCTAGGGAACTAGCTTAACTAGGGACTTTCTAGACAGACCAGTCACCCAAGGGTATGCAGTTCGTGGTAATTAACACCTTCCAGAAGCTTCAATAAAGTGGTTGTAATAAATGTTCTGTTAGATGTATAACAACTGTGGGATGCCCTTTTCCTGGCCTTTAGCGATGACAGCAATTTTAGGGGCTCTTTTAAAAAACTAGGACATACTGAAAAGCCACTCAGGAGAGTCTTAACAGGTTTGATTTTGCAAACCATCTGTCGACGGGTTGTCCTGTTCTGAGGGAGATCAGATTCAACATGGACGTTTGAAAGTAGTTCAAGTAGATTGTAACTTTTGGGATTTGCCCTCTTTCCTGAGCATCCCCATTTATCTACCACTTTAAGTCCTATTTTCTTTTCTTCAAGACTCAGCTCATCCATGAAACACTCCTCTTACCCTTCTCTGTTCTGACTGGCTATACCACAGACTCTCACACTTCCTCACATTCCACTTTCTCTTGTTCTCTAATGGCTTCTCTATCACTCAGTCATACTTACTACAGACTGTATTATTTCAGTATTAATCACTCCTACTATCGGGCTTCTAGAGAACAGAAATTTTTTACCCAAAGAACCTGGTCTAAGACTGGACAATCATTAGTCACTTACTAAATACATATTTATTAGGCACTCACTGTACTTTATTTTTCTTCCTTCCCTTTCTAATCAATTAGCTAATAAGTCTAAATGTGAGCATCTAAAATAAATGTATGCTGTAGTGCTACTGAGCTACTGAAGGAAAGTCAAGGGACCTCTACGAGTCCGAGATGCACTAGTTGGCATTGGCTCTGGATAGCAGAGAGCTCGAATGTCTGACCCATTTTGCAATAGCAAACACAGCAGAAAGCTACTGGAGGTCTGATTGCCCTTGTAGCTTGCACTCTTGCTGAGTCACTGTTTCAGAACTCTTTTAGCTTGACTGGATTCTATTTCCAAGACTTCCTTGTATCTCCAATGTGAAAGCCTATTTTACATTAGAAAGTGATCATTTAGAAACAAGAGCAATCAGTGACAATGCAAATTATCACTATCATATAATGCAAATATAGTATACGAAAAAGATTAGTCATTTGTAGGTGTGAAAACTTCAAAGGACAAAGTGTGGGTAAAGGAGAAATTTTCATCATTTTACTGTTCTCTTCAAAAACAAATACATATTTGTTGCTAATGTTTTGATTTTAGTTATTCTGAAACTAAATGATACTCTAATTTTAAGTTCATCTTCCACATCTCACTCTCCTCCTGTCAGTCAATTAGTCAGCAAACAGATATTGATTAGGTGTAGATATAAATTTGTAAGAGAAATGTAATTCAATTCAACAAATATTCGCGGAGAATTTTTTGTGTCAAGTTCCCTGCCAGTGGAAGAGATATAGTCTTACTAAGAGCCGACTCCCTGTCTCCTGGAATTTATAATCGGCCTAAAAACAAGCAGTAAACAATTTCAAAGGTGATCCAGGTAAAGGCACATAAAAATTAAACTGAATTGATACAAAAGAAATATTTGACATAGCCCTTCTTTTAAAGAGCTTGTAATTTAAGTGTCAAAGAGATATAACAACATTCTAGGAATGACAAGCAGAATAAATATTGTAGAAGTAATAGTACTTTGGGGCCAATGCTAGAAAATGATAAATTGGGGCCCAGAGAATTATGGAAGCCTCCATGAATAGGAAGGCACCCTGGAAAGGTAGATATTTTGACAGTCACAAAAAAGAAGGTAAGGCATTTGGATGTTGGTGCTAGTAGTTAGTCATGTCCCATCATCTAACCCTATTGATGATGGAGATTAAAATATATTATCAACTATATTGCTTATCAAGCTGGATTGAGGAGTGTGGCTAGGACCCAGGGCCAAAATGGGGGCTACAGCCTTTCTCCCTTCTCCTTGGTTGCAAGTGTCTATTTGTTGGAGGCATAATAGCTGGAAAACTGCATCCCGCCTTCAAGAGGAGGATGTGCTCTGCTGATGGGCAAGCAGCTCCGTCCAGAGAAGCTAGTCAGAAGCTGGCTCAGCCAGAGCACTGAACTTTCTCCCAGTCATATTGTTTATCTTTGGGGGGAGGAAATATAAGTAAAGAAACAGGCAATTTTAAACGATAAATTGCATGATACAAACTGGAAATTCTTCAGAGATCAAAGATCATGGGAAGAGGAAGGATGTCAGCAGGTCCTAGAGTGGTCAGGGAAGGCCGATTGCCTGGAGAGGGGTAGAACCTGAGAACAGAGTCACACTGGTTTTTCTTTTATGAATATCATGTAAGTACGTCAGTAGAAAACAGGCTGAATTACATGTTTTTTTGCTTAAAGCCATGGGGCAACTCAGGCAGTTTCTTGGAACAGTGCATCATTGGCAAAATGACAGATGACTTTGGGAGTTGCAAAGCATTTCCTCATAGGAGGGTACCGAGGTAGCATAAAAGCAACAAGGAAATGCCAAATGTCCATCTTCAGTGCTCCCTCCACCCCAACCCCCCGGTTAGTGTTGACCAAGTGTCTGCTTTATTTCCTGACCTTTCACCTCTATCAATATTTTTTGGTAGAGGAAAAGAGGTATCTTATTTTAAATAGTATTTCATGGGGCCTGCCTGAGTGGCTTAGTGGGTTAAGTGTCCAACTCTTGGTTTCACCTCAGGTTGTGAGATCGAGCCCCACCTTGGACTTTGCACTGGGCATGGAGTCTGCTTGAGATTCTCTCTCTCCTTCTGCCCCTCCTGTCCTCTCTCCCCTCTGCTCACTTGCTCTCTCTCTCTCAAAATAAAATAATATAGTATTTCATGGATAGATGTCAACACCATGAAGCCGGGGCTCCTATCATCCTTTAAAAAGGTATATTGAGTGGGTTGGGAATGAGGAAATAGAAAATTACAGGTTGAAGGACAGTGAACAGTTGAATGCTCAAGGTGCTTCTAAACATTTTTATTGAAATAAAATTGATTGAAATTTGATGAGATTTGTCAGATGAATACACTTGAAATTTCCCTCTACACACTGCCTTAGCATCTCTCAAATGTTGATATGTCATGTTTTCATTTTTATTCAGTTCAAAACATTTTCTGACTTTGTGGTTGATTTCTTCTTTGTCTCAGAGGTTATTTAAAACGATTTTTTAGTTTTCAGTTATTTGGATATTCCAAATATCTTTTTCCTATTAATACCTAATTAATTTTACTGTGGTTAGAAAACACGCTTTGTATGATTTTCAATGCTTTTAAATTTATTTGACCTGTTTTTTGTGGTCACTTGAGAGTAATACATTTTTCTATCATTTAGTCAATAGACCCAACTAGGCCCGATAAACAAGGTTAATTGTTGATAATGTTGTGTATTTTCTGTTGTCTTATTGATTTCTGTCTACTTGTTTTATTAATTATTGGAAGAGGTATTGAAGTCTCTGATTCTAATTATAAATCTGTTTCTCCTTTCACTTATAGTTTTTCTTCTTGTATTTTGAAGCTCTGTTATTAGGTACATAATTATCATTTTGAAATGATCCTCTTTATCTTTGCTAATAGTTATTGCTCTGAATTCTATTTTGTCTAATACTAGTATAACCATTCCAGCTTTTAAAAATGGGTTATTGTGGTACATCTTTCCCCATTTTTTTACTTTTAGTCTGTATTTGTCTTTGTATTTGAAATGAGTTTTTATTATTTTTTGTATAACCCAACAACCTCTTCTTTTTTATTTGGAATTCTTTTGATTACTGATATGGTTAGGTTTAAAGCTACCATCTATTTGTTTTTTATTTGTCACATTTGTTCTTTGTCCTCCTTTTCTTTTTTTCCTGACTTTTTGGGGCAGAATTGAGTTTTTTCGGGTGCGTGGGCAGAACTGAGTATTTTTTATGGTTCCAGTTATTTCCAATATTGGCACATTATATTCTTTGTGGTTGTCTAGAATTTATGGTATAAATCTTTAACTTATGATACCTCATATTCAGATAATCTTATACCACTTTACTTATGCTATATGAATCTTACATTAATATATTTCCATGTTTCCTTACTTAACCTTTATGTATTGTTTTCCTATATTTTACTTCTACATGATTTTAGGTCATAAACCCTATAATTTACTATTATTGTTAGTTTAAATAACTATCTCTTAAAGACATTTTAAATTTTAACAAGTATTTCATATTTAGTCCCATTTTTGCCATTTTTGGTCATCTTCATTCTTTTGTATAGGTCCAGATTCTCTCTGGCATCACTTTTCTTCTACCTAAAGAACTTCTTTTAGAATTTCTTATAGTGTTTTATTGCTGGTGATGAATTTCATTTCACCTTTGTTTTTTGAAAGCAAATTCTAAGTTAGTGGTTTTTTGTTTTTTGGGTTTTTTTTCCTTTCAGGTTTTACAAATATACTGCTGTTTTCCGGCCTCAATTGAATCTGTCGTTCTTTATTCTTCTGCATATATTGTATCTTTTTTCTCTGTCTCTTTAAAGATTTTCTTCTTTTCCACTTGTTTTCAATAATTTGATTTTGTTATACCTTGGTATGGTTTTCTTTGTATTTATCATGCCTGAGGATTTGTTTAGCAAAAATTGGGAAAAATTTCAACCATTATTTCTCTCTCTCTCTCTCTTTTTTTTTTCCCATTATTTCTTCAAATAATTTTTCTCTCTTCTCACCTTTATATTCTCCCTCTGAAACTCCAGTTATACTTATGTTAGGCCACTTGATATTGTTCTACAGCTTAGTCAGTCATTTCCTTCATTTCAGTAATTCTGCAGTCTTTAGTTTTGGAGACTTTTATTACAGTGCCTTCACTTTATTCATTTTTTCTTTCTATACTCTCTCATATGCTGTTAATCCCACCAAGAGTGTTTTTTATCTTTATAAGGTTGATTCGGTCTTCTTTGTATCTTCTCTTTCTTTCCTTATTATGCTCATGCTTTCCTTTTCCTTTTGGAACATATGGAGCATATTTTGTATCTGCTCAGGTTCAAATTAACAGAGTCTCAGGTTGTTGCCTGTTTTAACACTTCTGTCTACTAAGTCTTTTATCCATAATTTGTGGGTCTATTTCTATTGATTGCTTTTACTTCTCATTATTGGTCATGGTTTTTGCTTATTTATAGATCTAGAAATTTTTATTGGATGCTGGACATTGTGAGTTTTATGTTATATGGTGCTGGATTTTTCTTTTTTTAATTCCTTGAAACAGTTTTGGATTTTGTACTAAGATGTAGTACCTGGAGAAGTACCTGTAGTACCTGAGCTTATGGGAAAGTTGATATGTTCAAGCTTTTCTCTTGATCTTGTTAAGCAAACTGATTTACAGCCTTTAACTCGTTGTTCCATGTCCCCACTCTTCAGGCAATACTCTTGTGAGAGTTTGTACTCTTTGCCCTGTTAGAAAGTCTTTCCATTCTGGATGGTGGGAACGTGAACTAATCATGGTCATGTAAGAACGCCACTTTTGTGCCCTCTAATCCATGCTTTAGGTAGTTTGGCATGTGCCGATCAGTACTCAGCTAAAGACTGAATGATAATTCTCTGCAGATCTCCACACCTCCCTCTCTGTGTAGCCCTCTCCTTATTACTATCCTGTACCTGAATTCCATCTCCCTTGGTTTCCCTAACTTTCAACTCTCATCAGCTCAGATCACTGGGCTGCTCCTGGCTTCCTTCTACCTGCACTGTTGGCTATAAATTCTCTGCAGTCAGTAACTGGGCTCAACCTCTTATTTCCCTTCTGTTAGGGACCCCTGTCCTGCACTGACTGTTATCTAATGTATGAAAAGCATTGCTTCATATATTTTGTCCAAAACTTTTTTAGTTGTCTTAAGCTAAGAAGGAAAATCTGGTCCCACATGGCCACAAATCAGGCAACATTTTAAAGAATGAAAAAATGGAAATAGCTCTATTTAAAGAGTTTGTATTTTCAGGTATTCTTCTTTTTGATTTAATGGTGAGGGTAACCAATTGGATAGGCTGCTTTCTCCACTGAACATCAAGGGAATACTTTTGCATCAAGCCTACTTTAGCTGATGAAGCCTTTCCTTTGAATATATCTCTCAAAGGATTAGACATTCTAGTCTAGGTTTAGGTGACAGTGATCCCCAGTTGTCCTATTATTGGACTTGGTGACTTTCTCTGAGATTATGATCTTGAGGTTTAAATCATTGACATAGGAGATAGATAGCATGATGAAGGAATATTAAATCCTTGACACTTCAGTTCTCTGATTTTAAATTCAGAATGTTTCTATTAATCCAGACCAGTGACTGCACTCGAACTCTCTGTGAATAAAAGGACAGTTTATCATCCCTCTATCAGAATAGTCTGAAACATGATATTTGAAAAGGTTTGACCCTGCTTAATATTAGAAGAGATGCCTGTTCTAATTTCAAATGTTTTAACCTAGAAAACTGAAAATAACTTGTCCCTCTTTTAATCAACAAAGAAAATACATTTGATGACCCCAGTTTTCCATCCTTTCCTGAAGATGTCTTCTTATTTTTCTAGCAGCTTTCAAAAAGCTCTGATTATTTAAGCCTCCCGTAATAAGTATAATTTCAGTAGGTTTCAGAATTAGGCCAATGTATATAATAGTTCTTCTAAGGAAAGGCCTGCTAATGGCATGAAGAAAAGTGTTAGTGAAGTTGTTATGAAATCTATAAATCATTTGGTCCAAATGAAGCTGGAAAAGCCATTCTCAAGTTTGTTTTCACCAAAAGGTGCTCCCATTTACTTAATTACAAGTATCTTTAAGTGATAAAATCTCTTTTCCTCATGGTACTGGACTTGTGAAATTGCTCCAATATTTAATCATTTTCATTTGTCATAAATTACCATCATGCCACTGAAGCTTTCTCAGGAGCAAGAAAAAAAACCTTGCTTTACCTTCCTTCCTTTTGAGTCTGAAAGTAAGAGTCCTCTCTGTCTTTCTGCCTCCGTCCTTCAGTCTCTTTTTCATGACCACCTGGGAAAGAGTCTTGTTCCATTTCACCACATCCCTAGAGGCAAGGATGTAGAGGAGAAAAGTGATCCTCTTTAAATCTTGTAACTAGGGGTGCCTGGGTGGCTCAGTGGGTTAAAACCTCTGCCTTCAGTTCAAGTCATGATTCCAGGGTCCTGGGATCGAGCTCCACGTTGGGCTCTCTGCTCATCAGGGAACCTGCTTCCTCCTCTCTCTCTGCCTGCCTCTCTGCCTACTTGTGATCTCTCTCTCTCTGTCATATAAATAAATAAAATCTTTAAAAAAAAATCTTGTAACTAGAAAGCTTACAGCGCTTCCTTTGTTTTTTAATAGATTAAAAAAGATGAGGTTCTGAAAGGAAGGCTGAGGCCTCGTTCGGTCAGCTTTCCTCGTATATCACAGCCCCACATCTCCAACCTCCCTCAGAAGGAACGTCTGCACATGGCATTGACTATATGAGGAGGAAAAGTGCTTCAGCCTACCAAGATGATTGACACGTATCTGAACATGGCTTACATCCCTGGGAATACAGTGAATGTGAAAATTCAGTGGAAGAGGAAAAAACTGAGGTCTTTTGCGTTTTTCTTTTTTTGCACAAATATAATTATATATTAAAAAGGAGAAAAGTTCATAACCATCCCTCCAATTTTAACTTTTCCCTTTCTTTTTTATTATTTTATTTTCTTGTTCCCTTTCAATATTTGCCTACCTGCATAATGAATTTGAAATAAAATTCATAACATAAATAAAGCTTGGTATTCGAGTTTTTAAGTCTGCTTTACATATTATAGATTTTGCATGCTTTAAAGAATTTTTTTTGGATTCCTATACACTTGTTTTGTTTTGCCTCACTATATATATTTATAAAAGTATCATTACCAAAAGACAGAATTAGTTTTCTTCTCTTTTGGGGGGAAATGTATGTTTTAACTCCTTTTAGCATTTTATGCCTCAGCCCTCTTGCCCTTTTTCCCTTCTGTCCACAGATACTCTCCAAAGTTCATTTTAACTGAAATCTAGAAGGGCTAGAAATCTCTCAGGCACTTTCACTATGCATCAAATTTACCTTGTTCTTTAGCCTTTGCTCAGGATTATTGCTGAGACTGCAAATGATTCTGTGTGAATTTGGGAATCTGTGTTGGCTAATATATGCTGCTTCATTATTCTCATGCTTTTTTTTTGGTGTCCCATGCTCCATCTATTGTAGTTTCCCTTTGCTCTTTGTATTTTTTGAGAACCTGTCTCTAAAGCATGAATATATACATCACTAAAAAAGAGAGAAATCTTTCCTTATAAGTATGATTGATGGAACTTCTCTCTTCTATTGAATTTCTATATTTCTTATTCCTAATAGTATTTTATTAGACATAAATGTTCCCATATTATATAACTGCTGGGCACACAGACATTCCTATTCTCTGAAAATGTGTATTTATAGTCCCAGATAATGAAAGATAAATGAAAAACAATCCTAAACAGCCTAGTTAGCAATTCAAAGGGTTAGAGCTCTGAAACATCCCATTTCCTCCCTGTCAGCTCTCTCTCATCTTCATTTTTTTTTAAAGATTTTATTTATTTATTTGTTAGAGAGAGAGAGAGAGAGGGAGCGAGCATGAGCACAGGCAGACAGAGTGGTAGGTAGAGGCAGAGGGAGAAGCAGGCTCCCCGCTGAGCAAGGAGCCCGATGTGGGACTCGATCCCAGGACGCTGGGATCATGACCTGAGCCGAAGGCAGCCGCTTAACCAACTGAGCCACCCAGGCGTCCCTCTCATCTTCATTTTTATCCCATCCACACTAAGAGCTCATAGTCCCTTCTAACAGCCACTGTCTTGGCAGTATCCTTGCTCTTCCATAATGCACACCCAGTTAAAAACTAAACCCTGGACAAATTTTAGCTATTTGCTTTCTTCAGACCTATTCCTCGGCTGCTGAATTCATCTGGAAAATAAAAAAGTCATACAATCAAGCACGAATGAATGAATGAGAGAAAAGTACTGTTCACTGGTATATAAAAAGTTATGGTGGCACAGAATAATTGTTCTAAAGAAGTCAGAAGGAGGAATTCATTGTGGTTTGGGACAATCAGAGAAGGGATGAGGTTTAACTTTCCTTCAGTTTTCTGCCATTACTTCTGGTAGCTGCTACAAAGTGGAATTTTATGAAACCCAGACATTTAGTGACAAAATTAAAATTGTTTAAAACTTACATACCAGAGATAAACACCAGGTTTTTTGTTTTCTACCAAAGAAACAAAAGACTGACTTAACAGGAAATATACATTGGGAGTAATGAGAGACTGGAAGATAAATTTGGGCTGGTTGGGGCGCCTGGGTGGCTCAGTGGGTTAAAGCCTCTGCCTTCGGCTCAGGTCATGATCCCAGGGTCCTGGGATCGAGCCCCGCATCAGGCTCTCTGCTCAGTGGGGAGCCTGCTTCCACCTCTCTCTCTCTGCCTGCCTCTCAGCCTACTTGTGATCTCTGTCAAATAAATAAATTTAAAAAAAAATTTGGGCTGGTTGATGGAAAGGAAGGTCTTGAAATACTACTACATTAATACTAAATAATACTACAGAGGGATTTAAAACATACTGGAAATAATTCCCTTATAGTTACCTGCCATCCAGCAGTGACTTGCCTGTCACTAAATCTTTCAAGAAGTTACTCCAAGATGCCTAGCTGGCTCAATCAGTTAAGCGTCTGCCTTGGGCTCGGGTCATGATCCTGGGATCCTGGGATCGAGCTCCTCATGGGGCTTCCTGCTCTTCGGGGAGTCTGCTTCTCCCTGTCCCTCTGAATGCCACTGCCCCTAGTTGTGCGCTCTCTCTCTTTCTGTCAAATAAATAAATAAAATCTTTAAAAAAATTTAAAAAGGGGCACCTGGGTGGCTCAGTTGGTTAAACATCTGCCTTTGGCTCAGGTCATGATGCAAGGGTCCTGGGATCAAGTCCTGCTTCAGGTTCCCTGCTCAGCGGGGAGCCTGCTTTTCCTGTCTCCCTCTGCCGAGCTCTCTCTGTCTTTGTCAAGTAAATAAATAAAGTCTTAAAAAAAAATTGAAGAGTCCCTTAAAGATAATTATTTGACACTTGTGATATTTACTTGAGATATGTTACAGGTTTTAGCTTCTCTTATTTTGAACAAGTTTGCCTTACTTACTACTTAAGTAATAGATATTCACTGAAAAAAATCAGAGTCTAGGAAAAATTTTAAAGAATAAAATAGGGGCGCCTGGGTGGCTCAGTGGGTTAAAGCCTCTGCCTTCCGCTCAGGTCATGATCTCAGAGTCCTGGGATCGAGCCCCACATCGGGCTCTCTGCTCAGCTGGGAGCCTGCTTCCTCCTCTCTCTCTGTCTGCCTCTCTGCCTACTTGTAATCTGTCTGTCAAATAAATAAAATCTTAAAAAAAAAGAATAAAATAAAAATCACCCAGTTTCTTATACCCAGAAATAGCCATTGTTAATATTCTTTTGTCTATGTAAAATTTTTATAACAAAGGGATTATGCTACACAGATTATTTCTTAAACCTTTTTTCTTTTTGAAATATCATTAGTGTTCTTCCATATCAAAAATATAGATCTATATTATATTTAAAGGCTGGATAGTATTTTATTACATGGTTATGCCATAATTTAATCACTTCTCTAATTATAGCATTTGTGGTTGATTCTATTTCTTCATCTTTATTTTTTTGTGAAAATATTTCCAGAATGCCCTTCTGAAAACACCATTTTGTACTATTGATCTTGGAAGAAAAAGTCCCATTTCCCTATATCCGTCGGAAATCTGGGAATTATCAAATATTTTCCCAATTTACCTTTAAAAAAAAAAAAACAAAAATTTTATGCTAGGTATTTTATGTTAATTGGAATTGGAATTTTTCTCTAATTCTCTCTACTAGTCTTTTCTCTCGTGATTTTGGCTTTGTTTTCATGCTTGTAAAAGCCTGCTTTCAGCACTATAACATTTTCTTTTAGTATTCTGATGAGTGTTTAAAATATTTATTATTATTTTTAAAGATTTTATTTATTTATTTGACAGACAGAGATCACAAGTAGGCAGAGAGTCAGGGAGAGGGAGAGAGGGGGAAGCAGGCTTCCAGTTGAGCAGAGAGCCCGATGTGGGGCTCGATCCCAGGACCCTGGAATCATGACCCGAGCCGAAGGTAGAGGCTTTAACCCACTGAGCCGCCCAGGTGCCCTTAAAATATTTATTATTTTAAAAAATATTTGTTCTTTTAATCTACTTGTGTATAAGAACTCATAAAGTTTTCCCCAAATGTTTACTTGGTTGTCAGAAGGAAATTTATTCAACCATACATTCTTTCCATGTTAGCTTCAAATCCAAATGTTACCTATACTAAATTCTAATAAATTCAGATCTATTCATGTATTTTCTAGTCTGTCCCCATGATTATTTCTGGATATTCCTTTTACGGTAACACATTACTGAAATTTCAATGTTATATTCCATCTACCATCTGGTAAGGCAAGCCACTTTTCATTGATTTTCACAATTTCTTTTTTTACATATTATCAATTGCTTATTTGATTAGAAGAATATCAGGGGGCACCTGGGTTCCTCAGTCAGTTAAGCGTCTGCCTTTAGCTGTGGTCATGATCTCAGGGTCTTGGGATCGAGCCCCCCACCTGCTCAGTAGAAAATCTTTTTCTCCCTCTCCCTCTGCTCCCCGCCCCCCCACGTTCATGCTGACTCGTGTGCGCACCCCCCCTCAAATAAATAAATAAAAGCCTTTAAAAAAAAGAAGAATATCAGATTTTAAAATCCAATTCCAGACAGAAATTGCATTGACTTGGTTGGACTTGAGTTAGAGGTTACTTTGGGGAAATTTTCATTAAGTTCTGTATTTTATTTGTTAAGATCATTTTCAGGAGTTTTATATATATATTTTTTTCATTAATGGCACCCTTTTTTTCTTCTATTATACTTTCTAACTAGTTTATGTAACTGGAAACTTATTAAAATTTGCATTTAGTCCTAAGTAGTATCAAGGCAGATAACCATAAGCTGAAATGATTATAATTTTTGTTTCTTTTTCCAATGTTTTTACTGTGGCTTTCCTTTTGTCTTACTGCCTTTCAGCTAAAATATACAAAACAGTAATAGTCATTTTCACAGGCCTCCTGTCTCATTTGTTTTTGTTTCTGTTGATTCACCATTAAGGTTGAATTTTCTATTCTTTTATAATAAATTCTTTATATAAAGTTAAATATCTTTCTATTTTAAATATACTGAGTCAGTTCATCATGATGAATTTTGAAGTGTATCAAATATTCTTTATCATCTATCAAAACAATTATATAATATTTCTTTTCAGGTTTCCTAATGCTGAGTCATCCTTGTAGTTTTAGAGTAAACCTACCTTGATCACGATGTATTAATCTTTTATTAGACTGCTGGATTTGATTCACTAACATTCTAATTCAGATTTTACATCTATACTCATAGATGAGATTAACCTACAGTTTTATTGTGGGTGCTATCTTTTGTATCTTTGGTATCAATGTTAAACTTCATTTATTCTTTTAATAAACTTATATTGAACTTCTGTTATGTGCCTGGAATGTTATTAGGTACTGGGGATTAAATGGTGAACAAGAAGATAAAATCTCTGTCATCTTAGAGCTTGTAGTCTGTTGAGGAATGGAGTTAAGGGACCAGGAAATTAAAAGTCAGTGTTATTAAGTGCTACAATAAGGAAAGTACATGACCTATGGAGAAAAAAATAGGAAGATCCTCTGTCTCAGGTTTGGGGAAATCAGAAAATGCTTTCCAGAAGTAGTACTTAACCTGACACTTAAGTAAGAATGTCCACTCAAAAGAGGTAGTGAGGGTGGATAGTAGAGTGTTCCGAGAGATGGAAGAGCCTGTGGGAAGATTTGAAAGTGAGGGAGGACATAGAGCTTTTGAGAAAAGGAACTGACTAGAGCAAGAGTGGGAGAAGTGAAAGTTGAGAGATGAGACTAGAGTGCTTCCCAGAGACCAGAACTCTCAGAGCCTTGTAGAACATGTGCAGAGGTACGGACTTTCCTCCTGAGATTAACAGGGACCCATGAAAGGATTTTCGTCAGAGAAGTGACATGATCAAATTTCTTTATTAGAGAAATCTCACTTGTTGGCTAAGGAGGAAGAAAGAATGGAGCCAGACTAGTTGGAAGGTCATTGTGGTAATCCTAGAAAGGGATAACAGTGGTGAGAACCAGAGTAACTGGATGCCAGAGAGTAGAAAGTTCTTCTGTTCTAAGAAGATCTAATAGATTTTGACTGTACTTGGGCTACAGCCTATTAAATGGGAGTGTTGAATCATACATTTTTAAATTTCTTTCATGGTTATTAGATTATTCCTTTTTTGGGGTAACCGTGTGGCTCATTTGGTTAAGCATCTGCCTTTGGCTCAGGTCATGATCCCAGGGTCCTGGGATCAAGCCCCACATGGGACTCCCTGCTTGGCAGGAAGCCTGCTTCTCTCTCTCCCATCCCCTTACCTGTGTCCCCTCTCTCGCTCTCTCTGTCAAATAAATAAAATCTTTTAAAAAAAATTATTCCTTTTTCTACTTCTTTCTGAGTAAATTTTGTTAATGCGTATTTTTCTTAAAAAGCATCCATTTTGTGTATATTTTCAAAAATTTAAATACAAAGCTTATATACAATTCTCTTACCATTTTAACCTCATCCATCTGTGTTACATCTCATTTCTCATTCCAGATGTTTCATATTCATATTTTCTCATTTATTTTTGGTTATACACACCAGAGATATACCTGTGTCAGCATTTCCCAAGTGGTATTCCATGGAACACTATTACAAAGAATGCTCATAAGTAAAAGTGTTCATGCCTAAATAAGTTTGTGAGACTGGATGATACTACTTAAAAGAGTTTATAGGCGGGGCGCCTGGGTGGCTCAGTGGGTTAAAGCCTCTGCCTTCGGCTCAGGTCATGATCCCAGGGTTCTGGGATCGAACCCCGCGTCGGGTTCTCTGCTCCGCAGGGAGCCTGCTTCCTCCTCTCTCTCTCTCTGCCTGCCTTTCTGCCTACTTGTGATCTCACTCTCTCTGTCAAATAAATAAAATCTTAAAAAAAAAAAAAAATAGGCTTTAGGACCCTGAGACCATGTCCTGAGCCGAAATCAAGAGTGGGCTGCTCAATCAACTGAGCCACCCAGGTGCCCCAGGACTTTTCAGACTTTAAGTAATTAATATGCATTATGAATTTTTAAATTAACATATAATGTATCATTTGTTTCAGGGGTACAGCTCCGTGATTCATCAGTCTTACACAATTCACAGTATTCACCATACCCTCCACAATGTCCATCACCCAGCCACCCCATCCATCTCTCCCACTCCTCCCCTTTAGTAACCTTGTTTGTTTCCTGAGATTAAGAGTCTCTTATGATTTGTCTCCCTCTCTGGTTTCATCTTGTTTCACTTTTCCCTCCCTTCCACTATGATCTTCTATCTTGTTTCTCAAATTCCTCATATCAGTGAGATCATACAATACTTGTCTTTCTCTGATTGGCTTATTTCATTTAGCATAATACCTTCTAGTTACATCCATGTCATTGCAAATGGCAAGATTTCGGGGTTTTTGGATGGGTGCATAATATTCCATTGTATTTAAATATACCACAGCTTCTTTATCCGTTCATCTGTTGATGGACATCTAGGCTTTTCCCATAGTTTGGCTGTTGTGGACATTGCTGCTGTAAACATTCGGGTTCACGTGCCCTTTCGGATCACCACATTTGTATCTTTAGGTTAAATACCCTGTAATGCAATTGGTGGATCATAGGGTAGCTCTATTTTCACCTTTTTGAGGAACCTCCACACTGTTCTCCAAAGTGGCTGCACCAGCTTGCATTCTCATCAACAATGTAGGAGGGTTCCCTTTTCTTTGTATCCTAGCCAACACCTGTTGTTTCCTCACTGATTAATTTTAGCCATTCTAACTGATGTGGGGTGGTATCTTACTGTGGTTTTGATTTATATTTCCCCATTGCCAAGTGATGTTAAGCACTTTTTCATGTTTCTGTTGGCCATTGGTATGTCTTCTTTGCAGAAATGTCTGTTCATGTCTTCTGCCCTTTTCTTGATTGGATTATTTGTTCCTTGAGTGTTGCATTTGATAAGTTGTTTATAGATTTTGATACTAGTCCTTTATTTGATATGTCATTTGCAAATATCTTTTTCCATTCTGTCAGTTGTCTTTTGGTTTTGTTGACTGTTTCCTTTGTTGTGTGAAAGCTTTTTATCCAGATGAAGTCCCAATAGTTCATTTTTGTCCTTGCTTCTGTTTCCTTTGGTGATGTTTCTTTGAAGAAGTTGCTGTGGCTGAGGTCGAAAAGGTTGCTGCATGTGTTCTTTTCAAGGATTTTGATGGATTCCTGTCTCACATTGAGGTTTTTCATCCATTTTGAGTCTATTTTTGTGTGTGGTATAAGTTTCATTCTTCTTTATGCAAGTTTTATCCTTCTGGAGTGGCTGTCCAACTTTTCTAACACCATTTGTTGAAGAGACTGTCTTTTTTCCATTGGACATTCTTTCCTGCTTTGTTGAAGATTAGTTGACCATAGAGTTGAGGGTCCATTTCTCGGCTCTCTATTCTGTTCCATTAATCTATGTGTCTGTTTTTGTGCCAGTACCATACTGTCTTGATGATGACAGCTTTGTAATAGAACTTGAAGTTTGAAATTGTGATGCTGCCAACAGTGGATTTCTTTTTCAACATTCCTCTGGCTATTTGGGGTCTTTTCTGGTTCTATATGAATTTTAGGATTTTTTTGTTCCATTTCTTTGAAAAAAGTTGATACTATTTTGATAGGGATTGCATTAAATGTGTAGATAGGTAGCATAGACATTTTCACAATATTTGTTCTTCTAATCCATGAGCATGGAATGTTTTTCCATTTCTTTGTGTCTTCCTCAATTTCTTTTATGAGTACTCTATAGTTTTCTGAGTACAGATTCTTTGCCTCTTTGGTTAGATATATTCCTAGGTACCTTATGGTTTGGGGTGCAATTATAAATGGGATCAACTCCTTAATTTTTCTTTCTTCTGTCTTGTTGTCAGTGTATAGAAATGGAACTAATTTCTGTGCATTGATTTTATATCCTGCCATTCTACGGAATTCCTGTATGAGTTCTAGCAGTTTTGGAGTGGAGCCTTTTGGGTTTTCAACATAAAGTATCGTATCATCTGCAAAGAGTGGGAGTTTGACTTCTTCTTTGCCAATTCAGATGCTTTTTATTTATTTTTGTTGTCTGATTGCTGAAGCTAGAACTTCTAGTACTATATTAAATAGCAGTAGTGATAGTGGACATCTTCATTTTTCCCCATTGAGAATGCTATTTGCTGTGGGTTTTTTTTATAGATGCTTTTTATGATATCGAGGTATCCGCCCTCTATCCCTACACCAAAGTGTTTTGATCAAGAAAGGATGCTGTACTTTGTCAAATGCTTTTTCTGCATGTATTGAGAATATCATATGGTTCTCTTTTTTTTTTAACATTTTTATTTATTTGTTTATTTGACAGAGAGAGATATAGTGAGAAAGGGAACACAAGCAGAGGGAGTGGGCAAGAAAGAAGCAGGCCTCCTGCTGAGCAGGGAGCCCGAAGCAAAACCTAGTCCCAGGACTCTGGGATCATGACCTGAGCCAAAGGCACACACTTAACAACTGAGCCACTCAGGTGCCCCAAGAGTATCATATGGTTCTTGTTCTTTCTTTTTGATTACTGTAGTGTATGACAAGATTGATTTTTTCATGGTTGCAGCCCTGGAATAAATCCCACTTGGTCATGGTGAATAATCCTTATAATGTACTGCTGGATCCTATTGGCTAGTATTTTGGTGAGAATTTTTGCATCCATGTTCATCAGGGATATTGGTCTGTTATTTTCTTTTTTGATGGAGTCTTTGTCTGGTTTGGGGATCAAGGTAATGTTGACCTCATAAAATGAGGTTGGAAGTTTTCCTTCCATTTCTGTTTTTTGGAACAGTTTCAAGAGAATAGGTATTAATTCTTCTCTAAATGTTTTGTAGAATTCCCCTGGGAAGCTGTTTGATGCAGGGCGCTTGTTTGTTGGGAGATTTTTGATTACTGCTTCAATTTCCTTACTGGTTTTGAGTCAACTCAGGTTTTCTATTTCTTCTGGTTCAGTTTTGGTAGTTTCTGTGTCTCTAGGAATACATCTCTTGCTTCCAGATTGTCAAATTTGCTGGCATATAGTTGCTCATAATATATCCTTATAATTGTTTGTATTTCTTTGGTGTTGGTTGTGATCTGTCCTCTTTCAATCATGATTTTTATTTATTTGGATCCTTTCTCTTTTCTTTTTGTTAAGTCTGGCCAGGGGTTTATCAATCTTATTAATTCTTTCAAAAAACTAGCTCCTAGTTTTGTTGATCTATCCTACTGTTCTTTTGGTTTGTATTTCATTGATTTCTGCTCTCATCTTTATTATTTCTCTTCTCCTGTTGGGTTTAGGCTTTCTTTGCTGTTCTTTCTCCAGCTCCTTTAGGTGTAGGGTTAGGTTGTGTACTTGAGACCTTTCTTGTTTCTTGAGAAAGGCTTGTATAGCTATATACTTTCCTCTCAGGACTGCCTTTGCTGCATCCCAGAGATTTTGAACAGTTGTGTGTTTCTTTGTTTTCCATTTGTTTCCATGAATTTTTAAAAATTCCTCTTTAATTTCCTGATTGACCCATTCATTCTTTAGTAAGATGCTCTTCAGCCTCCATGTATTTGAGTTCTTTCCAACTTTCCTCTTGTGGTTGAGCTCTAGTTTCAAAGCATTGCGAGCTGAAAATAGGCAGGGAATGATCCCAGTGTTTTGATACCAGTTGAGACCTGATTTGTAATCCAGTATGTGATCAGTTCTGGAGAATGTTCCATGTGCACTAGAGAAGAATGTGTGTTCTGTTGTTTTGGGATAGAATGTTCTGAATATATCTGTGATGTTCATCTAGTCCAGTGTGTCATTTAAAGCCTTTATTTCCTTGTTGCTCTTCTGCTTAGATGATCTGTCCATTTCAGTGAGGAGGGTGTTAAAATCCCCTACTATTATTGTATTATTGTCAATGTGTTTCTTTGATTTTATTAATTGGGTTATATAATTGGTTGCTCCCATGTTAGGGGCATAGATATTTAAAATTGTTAGATCTTCTTGTTGCACAGACCCTTTAAGTGTGATATAGTGTCCTTCCTCATCTCTTATTATAGTCTTTGGCTTAAAATCTAATTTGTCTGATATAAGGATTGCCACCCTAGCTTTCTTTTGATGTCCATTAGCATGGTAAATTGTTTTCCACCCCCTCACTTTAAATCTGGAGGTGTCTTTGGGTCTAAAATGAGTTTCTCGTAGACAGCATATCGATGGGTCTTTTTTTTTTTTATCCATTCTGATACCCTGTGTCTTTTTTTTTTTTTTTAAGATTTTATTTATTTGTCAGAGAGAGAGGGAGAGAGAGCGAGTGCAGGCAGACAGAATGGCAGGCAGAGGCAGAGGGAGAAGCAGGCTCCCTGCTGAGCAAGGAGCCTGATGCGGGACTCGATTCCAGGACTTGGGATCATGACCTGAGCCGAAGGCAGCTGCTTAACCAACTGAGCCACCCAGGCGTCCCACCCTGTGTCTTTTGATTGGGCATTTAGCCCATTTACATTTAGGGTAACTATTGAAAGATATGAATTTAGTGCCATTATATTACCTGTATGGTGACTATTACTGTATATTGCCTCTGTTCCTTTCTGGTCTGTTACTTCTAGGCTCTGTCTTTGCTTAGAGGACACCTTTCAATATTTCCTGCAGGGCTGGTTTGGTGTTTGCAAATTCTTTTAGTTTTTGTTTGTCCTGGAAGCTTTTTATTTCTCTTCCTATTTTTAATGACAGCCTAGATGGGTATAGTATTCTTGGGTGCATATTTTTGTTGGTTAGTGGTCTGAATATATCATGCTCATCCTTTCTGGCCTGCCAGGTCTCTGTGGATAGGTCTGCTGCCAATCTAATATTTTTACCATTGTATTTTACAGACTTCTTGTCCCAAGCTGCTTTCAAGATTTTCTCTTTGTCACTGAGACTTGTGAGTTTTACTATTAGATGATGGGGTGTTGACCTATTTTTATTGATCTTGAGGGGGTTTCTTTGTGCCTTCTGGATTTTCATGCTTGTTTCTTTCCCCAAATTAGGGAAATTCTATGCTATAAGTTACTCCAGTATACCTTCTGCCCCTCTCTCTCTTTCTTCTTCTGGGATCCCAATTATTCTAATATTGTTTCATCTTATGGTATCACTTATCTCTTGAATTCTCCCCTTGTGATCCAGTAGTTGTTAACCTCTCTTTTTCTCACCTTCTTTATTCTCCATAATTTGGTCTTCTATATCACTAATTTTCTCTTCCGTCTCATTTATCCTAGCAGTAAGAGCCTGTATTTTATTTATTTATTTATTTATTAGAGCCTCCATTTTTTATTGTAACTCTTTAATAGCTTTTTCATTTCAGCTGGACATGGGACACTATCTCAAGTCCATTGGTCTCCTTGAGATTGCTGTAACATGTTTATACTCATTCTTGTTGTCAAAGTCATGCATACCTCTTGGCTTTGGTTTCATTGTAAATGTTTCCTAGTTCAAATGTCTTTAAGGTCTTTTGCCTTATAATTGAAAACTCAGGCTCTTGGCTCTTATTGATAGACTAACACATATCTCAGGAGATTACATAACAGTTTATGGTTCCATTGGAAATAACAGCTTGTTTAGCTAGTCAGCAGTACTTATTAAGCCTTAATTTTAAAGCACCATACTAAATAATAAGGGAATTCATAGAGAAATCTCATAAGAAGCCCAAATTCTTTTTTTTTTTAAAAGATTTTATTTATTTGACACACAGAGAGAGAGACCACAAGTCAGCAGAGAGGTAGGTAGAGAGGCAAGCAGAGAGAGCAGGCTCCCCACTGAGTAGAGAGGCCAATGTAGGGCTCAATCCCAGGACCCTGAGATCATGACTTGAGCCAAAGGCAGAGGCTTAACCCACTGAGCCACCCAGGAGCCCCAAAAAGTCCAAATTCTAATGGCATGTATTGAAAAATAGAGAAAAATCAAAGCAATTCTTGAACGCCCAGCTGAATGGCTATATTTGTAAGTCTCAGGTAAGCCCCAATGTAGTCATGTCCCCATTTGTTTGTGTGGAAGTTAAATAATTTATGAAGCTTCAGTATGTATTTTACATATGTAAAATGGAGAATACAGTAATGGTATCTGCTGCATAGGCTGGGAAAGTTTAAATGGGATAACATGTATTTGTGTTCAGTATAGTAGCTGGCAAACCGTAATCTTTCAGTAAATGTAGATTGTTGTTTTTAATAACTTTAAAATTAGGAAATGTTATATATATTCAGAAAGTACACAAATCATTATGTACACTTTGCCAAATAATGATACAGTGAGCACCAATCTGATGGCAAAGAATGGAACACTGCCAGCATCCAGAAACCACCCCTACTCTCTATGCGTCTTCCCCCCTCATAACCCATTCCCTCTCACCTTCCCTGCCTTGAATTTTGTGACAGTTATTTTCTTACATTTCTTCAGTTTTTACCATCTAAACAACGTAGTTTAGTCATTTTGAACTTTGTTAAGTGGCTGTATTTGCTTCTTTCATTCAATATTATGTATGAGTCCATCTTTGTTGATGAGTGTTACTCTAATTCATTTTTGTTGTGTGATATTTCACTATATAAATACCATAAACAAATTACTGGTTTCATCTATTATGGTGAATATGTAAGCTATTTCCAGTTTTTGATTCTCATAAACAGCGCCACATGAAACATCGTAGTACTCACATATAGGAGATTCTGTAAGAATGCTGTCTCTGAGTCGTTGGGAATATGATTTTTCCTAAAATGATTATTCCAGTCTTAACCCTCTCCAGCCCGCTGTGGTGGTTTTTGATACTTCATGTCTTCACAAATACTTGGTATTGGTCAGTCTTTTAATGTTTACAATCTGATATGTAGGTATATTATTGCAGTTTGTTGCTTTAAAAAAAAAAACCTCGAACTTACAGAAAAATTGCAGAAACAGTACCAATAACCTTTCCTTTCTTGAACTGTTTGTAAATAAGTTACTAACATGGTACCCTAACATTCCAGAATACTTCAGTTTGTGTTTTCTACAAATGAGGACATTCTCCTTGGTATCTGTAAGACAACAAAATCAGGAAGTTTACATGATTGTATTGTTACCATCTAATCTACAGATGCTATACAAGTTTTGCTGGTTGTCTGAATCGTGTCCTTTATGATAATGGATTCCAATTGAGATTGCATGTTGTGTTTGGTTGCTGTGTCCTTTGGTGTCTAATCTGGGAACCATTCCTCAGTCTTTCCTTGATTCTCATGACTCTAACACTTTTATAGATCTAACATTTTCATAAATACTTATTTTGCTGAGTATCTCTCAATAATGGTTGTTCAGTATCTTTCTAGGAACATCACAGATGATTTTCTGTGTTCTTCTCATTGCATTCTATTCAGTGACAGATGATTTTGTTTGATCCTGTTACTGATGCTGTTAGTTTAGAAAATTTGTTTAAGGTGGTGACTACTGGGCTTCTCCACTGTATCATTACTTTTTTTCTTTTTGTAATAAGTAAGTATTTCTGGCCAGTGAGAGCCACTTCAAAGGGACTTCTGTGTTTTTGACACATCAATATTTCCCAGCTTTCTGACATCAACTCCCCATGCTGAGCTGTCCTGCAGTGGGAATGCCCTCTCACCTACATGTGATCATTTCCAAGTTTATTGCTTGCTCAGATCTCTCCTCTGAATTCCATCTGTAGCTCTCCAACTCTCTTTCCTGACATTTCAGTTGGATATCTCACAGGTATCTTAAATTGTACCTGTTCAAAATAGAATTCCTGACTTCAGGCATTAAATGGATTCCTCCCTTAGTCATCTTCATCTTATTCAGGTGTAGTGCCAAATTCCTTCTTCCTCAGGCTGGAAACCTACCATCAGCCTTTAGCCTTTGCTCTCTTACCCACCACAGCCCAATTTTAGTCTGTGAGCAGAATTTATACATTTCACCTCCAAAATATGCTGCATGTCTTTCCACTTTTCTCCAGTTCCTCTTGGCTTGCTCTCTTCTTCCTCTTCATTGGTGTCTCCACTTTCGCTCCTGCTTCTCTCTAGTTCATTTCCACACATCTTATATTGATGCAAATCAGATCACAACCCTTGCTTGCTTAAAACCCTCAACGTCTTTTTCCATTCTTCGCAGAATAAAATCCAAACCAGTGAAGCTCCCCTCCATGATCTAACTTTTTCCTTGCTCATCAACTCCATTTTATGTTCCTCATTGTTTTCCTGAAGGGGGAGAGCAAGGGAAACATTCCCTTCTTTCAGTTACTGAGCATTCTAGGCTCTTTTCTACCTCAGGGCCTCACCTGAACAGTGTCCTCTTGCCCTTTACCCAGCTGTGCCTTATCCTACTCGGGTAAGAAAGGGTAACTGCCTCTTTCCAGTTAAATTCATCTCACTCCATACCTCATTCTCCGTTAAAATACTCTATTTTCTTTGTAGTACTTAACGTGATTTGAAGGCATTTGGTTATTTACTTATTGTCTTATTTTCCCCATTAGATTCCAAGCCTATAAGAATAGCAGCTCGTGTCCAAAGTACTAATATTAGAAGAGAGGAACTTCTCTCTTCAGTACTTATTCAGTAAGTACTTGTTCAGTACTTATTTTGCCAAAAATGAGCACAGAGCAGTTGCTTAGAAGAGGTAATGCATCCTTTCTGAGGTACGGAAAAGATTAAATGCTGTTGTTGATGGAAGAGAATAAAATGATTTTTAGAAGCTTCTTTTTCTAAAAACTACAAAAGACTGAGACAGGAAAACAGAATCAATGAGACTCTATTAATAAACCTCTATGAAATCTGCATTAATGAGTTCTTTATAAAACGAAAATTAGCTTGTCATACAAGGCCATCATTCTTCTAGGGAAGGTCATGGAAAACCAGTCTCCTGACTTCCATTTTGTAAACCACTGGCTCCTGCAGAGGATATACATGTAGAGTGGAAAAATGAGCTCAGGGAGATGTTCATCATTATCTCTAAGGTTTGTCAGGGGATGTAGTTCCTAGATAAAGGGGGAAAAAGAAGCAGTAGTAAAGAATAGGAAGTAAGTTACTCTTTCTTTTTTTTTAGAGAGGTTACTCATGAGCACGCATGGAAGGGGAGGGCAGTGGGAGAGGGAGAGAGAATCTCAAGCAGACTCCACACTGAGTGCAGAGCCAGCACTGGGCCCAATCTCACAATGCTGAGACCATGATGTAAGCCATGACTTAATCAAGAGTTGGAAGCTTAACTGACTGAGCCAGTTAGACATATTCAGATGTTTGGAGAATCTGCTGTGATGATGTGAGATACGGATCTATCTTATTGATTTTTAAAAGTTTTTCGAAACTATTTTTGTTAAAATTGAAATAATAATAGCTGTTTTAGTCAGCTGGTCTGTGGTAACAGATCGCCCTGAAATTTCATTGGCTTGCAACAACAGAGGTTTGTTTCTTGTCTACATTACACATCTTTGGCAATTGGCATTAGATCTGTTACTGCTCCCTGTGCCCTTTTTTTTTCTGTTTAAGATTTATTTATTTGTTTATTTATTTTAGAGAGAGTGTATGCATGAGTGTGGGGAGGGACAGAGGGAGAGAGAGAATCCCAAGTAGACTCCATGCAGAGCCTAGTCCAATGTGGGGCTTGATCCCCATACCCGTGATCACAACCTGACCAGAAACCATGAGTCAGGTGCTCAACCAACTGAGCCACCCAGGTACCCCTCCTTGTGTCTTTTTGTCCCATAATCCAGGTTGAAGGAACAGTCCCTATTTTGGACATAGTGTACTCATAGTGGAGGGAAAAGAGAGAGCCCGGAGAAGCATGCATTGGCTATTAAAACTTCCACTCAGACAGTGTATATATCATATCTAATCATGTCTACTTAGGTGCTAATGTCCAGTGGATTGGGGATAAATAATCCTACTACAGTATCCTGCAAATGACTTGTAGCCAGTGAAGATACCAGAGGGTATCATGGGGCTACTTGAGGAACCAGGAAGGAGAAGAGTATTTGGGAACATTAGCACTGTGTCCTACACTGGCAAAAATTGGCTGAATACTATTTGCCAAGTACTGTTTTAGGTGCTTTACATTTATTAGCTCATTCCATCCCTACAATTATCCTATCAGATAAGTATTATTAATTACTTCTCTTTTACAGATGAGGAAACCGAGGCTCAAGTTCACATCGTTAGTAAGTAGCAGAGCGGGGCTTTAAATTTAGGCCATGCAGGAAACAAAAGACAAGCTGTGAAATCATGTAATCAGCGCTTTTAATGAAGCATTGAAAATACTGTTCTTTGTCTCATCCCTTCTAAGTTGCCATGAAGAGTTACTGTAAAAAAATTTGTGGAGAAAAAGTCCCTGATTTAAAAAAAAAATATCTTTGAAAATCAGACTTTACTAAAATCATGAGTTCTTTAAGAATTGGGAATATGTCTTATCATACCTTCAAATCCTTATCACACAACTTGATTCTTAGCATCTAGAAGAAGCTTAAGAAATGAATTACTGGATGAATGAGTATCTTCTCTGGAAGACTGTCTGAAAGGAATGTGCCCCGTCCACTCGTTTTTGAATTCCTGAGTCCTGTCAGTCAGTCTGCTGGCAAATAGAATTGCTGAATAAAATCACCTCAGTCGCTTAAAGATGTCCTTCATGAAGCTGAGTTTTAATGTCTGTCCTGTTGTTGTTGTTCTTGTGTTTGAGTGTGTATTTTTTTTTTAATCAAAGGGTGATCAGGAGGAAAAAAGAAATCAGTTATTGCATTTAACAAGAAGTTTTGAGGGCAGTGTCTACTGTCTCGATTCAGTGCCCCCCAAAGAATGCTTCATCTGAGAATTTCCTTTTAAAATTCAAGGCCGAGAAAACTTTGCTTTTCTGAGGAGTTCTAAGCCTTTTCCTTTCTACTAATGAGAATGATGGGACTAATTGTGCCTCTCTCTTTATTTTGACTTCTTAGGGCCCCAAAGTCTAACTTGAAGTTTAATTATGGCATGCATATTTGTGTCTTTCATTTCAGTGTCTTGAATTTCTACTCTCACTTATGTTTTCCCTGTCTGGACTTTAAAATTTCTGTTAATATTTTATAGTTATTTGGTTATAACATATACTTGTCAAAAGCCACCCCAAATCTCAGTGGGATGAGGCCAATTGTAAAACAAATACACATGCATACATGCATTCCTACAGTCCTAAAACAACAACCAGAAAGGCCTCTAAAGGTGGTTATTGACATTTACTACAGATACTCTCTTTTTTAAAAGATTTTATTTATTTATTTGTCAGAGAGAGAGAGAGCACAAGTAGAGGGAGCAACAGACAGAGGAAGAAGCAGGCTCCCCACTGAGCAGGAAGCCCAAAGTGGGGCTTGATCCCAGGACCCCAGGATTATGACCTGAGCTAAAGGCAGACCCTTACCCAGCTGAGCACCTCCAAATACTCTCTTTTCCACAGATGAAGTAGAAATACCAAATGCTGTTTCCCTGTTGTTCCTATGGGATAAATATGTTCTTTAAAATATTTGGATTATGCAAGTACAGCCTTCTGAAAATGAGTGGCCTGTTTTTGTGTTCTTTCAACTTGTGAAAATAGCGCTTTTGCCTGAAAGGCTCTTGGTCCTTACAGAAAATCCTATGAATAAATTGGTGTCTTTTTTTTTTTTTAAGATTTTATTTACTTATTTGACAGAGAGAAATCACAAGTAGGCAGAGAGGCAGGCAGAGAGAGAGGAGGAAGCAGGCTCCCTGCTGAGCAGAAAGCCCGATGTGGGGCTCGAACCCAGGACCTGGGATCATGACCTGAGCTGAAGGCAGCGGCTTAACCCACTGAGCCACCCAGGTGCCCCAAATTGATGTCTTTTGTAACTCCTTCGAGGCGAGAACGAAGGTCATCCAGCTTTTGCCTTCTTGGGTAAGGTAGACCTTGTTCGTATTCTGCCTGTTCCTCTCAGGAAAGGACATTTTGGGGAGCTGTAATCATTGCAGCTCAGTTGGCAACTATTTTATTAGTATTTCGTAGAAGATGATAAATCCCTGCTTAAGACCCACAACTTGTCTACCTGGTATTTGTTTTAGGGGAAAATAATACCTTATCTTTATGGCTGGCTATCACCTATGTGATATGTTAACATGGAGAGTGAAGACTGTGTATCACAAGGTGACAGCAAACTGCCACATCCATCAGGGTGATGTCACTGAGCTGACACCACAATCAATCAACTCTTTAAAGATTCTGTCTGAATTCTAATTTTGCATATTGATGGAAGCTAGAGAACTTATCCAGGACAGATCCTAGCGCACAACCTCTTTTTCAGCATTGTTATTTGAACTCCAGAGAGACACAGGCTTGCATTCTCACTCCTCTGAACCTTTAAATCCATTTGCTCTGCTCTTGCTTCTCCAGCTGGCAAAAAAATCGCTTTCTTCATACCTACTCCAAAGTCATTTTCTCAGTAGAATGTTTCCCACCTACTTATGCAGAAGTAGTTATATGCTGCATGTGATGGGAGAGCAGGTACCACTCATAGGGTTGCAATAGCTCACGTCCCTGGGGACGGTGATCACTCTTAAAGTCCTGGCATGGGCAGGTGGGGGGGCGCCTGGGTAGTCCAGTTGGGTGGGCATCTGACTCTGTTTCAGCTCCAGTTGTGATTGTGGGGTGTGAGCTGGAGCCCATCCGGCTCCTCACTCAGTGGGAAGTCTGCTTGAGATTCTCCCTCTCTCTAAAATAAATAAATTAATTAAAAAAAAAAAAAAAAAGGCCCCTGGTTTAAAATTATCATGAAAAGGAAAAAAAAGTTATCATTAGGGGCGCCTGGGTGGCTTGGTGGGTTAAAGCCTCTGCCTTCGGCTTGGGTCATGATCTCAGGGTCCTGGGATCGAGCTCTGCATCGGGCTCTCTGCTCGGTGGGGAGCCTGCTTCCCCTCCTCTCTCTCTGCCTGCCTCTCTGCCTACTTGTGATCTCTGTCTGTCAAATAAATGAATAAAATCTTAAAAAAAAAAAAGTTATCATTAGTATCCACAGAGGCAAAAAAAAAAAAAGTCCTGGCACTTACTTCTGTATCACACTTTTCTCCTATTTCTTGAGGGAGGGCCCGTTTAGGGAAGCCAGGTAAAATCTTTCTAGCCATGGTCACACTGTGCAAATGCCGCCATCACCAGGACTAACTAGTCCCAGTAGCCTCTTCTCCAGCCTGCTGGGTACATGGTATCTGGCCTCTTCTCCTTGGTTTTAAAAAATATTAAAATCTTAAAAATAACTTTAATTGGAATTAGGGTTTCTGTAAAAATTGATGCCTATTTATTATAGAAAACCTAGCAAAAGCAGCCATACCAGAGAATTCATAGCGAAGTCACGCCTGTATTTTGATATTTTAACCATCCCAGATTTTAAATAGGGTCAGATTTCATACTATTTTGCTACCTAATTTTTAAAGCAAGCTACTTATAAAGTTCATGTTAATATGAACAGATTCTGCACAAGACATATCCTTCTTCGGCAGAAGACAGGTGCTGCATGACAGGTAATTAAGGACACCCGGTTAAAGTCACTGCACTGCATCCAGGTTTGAATACTCCCTTTGCCCCTTGGCAGCTAAGTGACTTTGGGCAAGCTGCTTAAACCTCAGAAACCTCAATTTCTTCACCAGTAAAATGAGGACCGTTATGCCTGCCTTTCCCAAGCAGGCATAAATTGATTTGTGAAAATAAAATGATTTGATGTGCGTACATGCAGGATGGTTTTAGCGTGTTCACCTTTGCCTGCCTGTCCTGCTTTAACTCTCAGTACTCTCTGCCCCACGTGCTCCTGCCCTTGACCCTCCTGCAGTTTGTAAGGTAGACCAGAATACGGGTGAATATATCCTCATTACCTTTTATCCTGAAGATGTGCCCTAGAGTAGGAGGGAGACACACAGGACCCCAGACAAAAGCTTTATTGAGTCTGGATAGGGTAAGAAAACCATAGACGTACTCTTCATCCTAGGTAAGATCAATATTTAAAAAAAAAAAAAACCCAAAACCATTAGTGTCTGTAAGGAAAATAATTAGCTGAAAAATGTTCATTATCCCTGGTAATTGTAATAATTAGTTCTCAGCCTTTCGATTTGTAGGGGTAACTCAGCGTGAGATGTTTGTTTTTATAGGAAGATAACAATAAAAGTGATTCCGTCAGGGGCGCCTGGGTGGCTCAGTGGGTTAAGCCTCTGCCTTCGGCTCAGGGTCCTGGGATCGAGCCCCACATCGGGCTCTCTGCGCAGCAGGGAGCCTGCTTTCTCCTCTCTCTCTGCCTGCCTCTCTGCCTACTTGTGATCTCTGTCAAATAAATAAATAAAATCTTAAAAAATAAAAGTGATTCCGTCAGGAAGGACTAAAATAGCACTTTGCTTTTGCATAAATGTACGTGTTTTGGCAATTTGTAAAATTAGGAGGGACCGTGGAAAGAAAAAACTCTATTCTCTTCTGGCATTTGGAGATGAGAAAAAACAAAGTCACACAGATTGATGTAATTTGGGGCCTGATACTGTTACACATGTCCACCAGACTCTTCATACTTCTGGCAAATGAAGTCTCTTCCTTTTTAAAATCTTGATGCCTATTTTTTGGTTTGGGACACTTCTGCTTATCATTCTTTTACCTGATGTTACCTACAGCCAAACCAGAGCAGGTGAGACTACAAATACCTACTTTGTTGAAAAGGACAAATTTCGATCAGAGCTGTGTAGGTTTTATTTTAATTTTAATTTTTAAGCTTGGATTTTTAAATTGTTTATATACTAAATTATATAATAAATATTGTTATAAATCTGTATCACTTGCTACAGCAAAGATTTTTACGTGCATAACTTTTTCCCATCTGTTAGATTATTTCCTAAAGATAAAGTCATATATATTTTTAAAGATTTTATTTATTGGGGCACCTGGTGGCTCAGTTGGCTAAGCATCTGCCTTCAGCTCAAGTCATGATCCCAGGGTCTTGGGATCCAGCCCCTCATTGGGCTCTCTGCTCATCAGGGAGCCTGCTTCTCTTTCTCCCTCTGCCTGCTGCTCTGCCTACTTGTGCATATGCTCTCTCTCTGTCAAATAAATAAATAAAAGCTTAAATAAAAAAGAAAATTAGACTACCTTTAAAAAAAAAGATTTTATATATTTATTTGAGAGAGAGAGCGCGCGTGTGTTTGGGGGGCGAGAGGGGAAGAAAGCAGACTCCCTGCTGAGCAGGGAGCTTGACAGCATGGGGCTCAATCATGGCCTGAGTCAAGGACAGTGCCTAACCGACTGAGCCACCCAGGGGCCCCAAGATAAAGTCATATAAATGGAAAAACTAGGTCAAAAGAAGTAAGTTAAAGGAAGTAAGTATTTTATGACTCAGAATGTAAACTGCCTTTCAAACTATAGTAATTTCCATTTCCATTTACAATGCATTAATCTTTGCAGTCTGAATTCTTTGCTCACTAATTTAATAAGCTAATTTAATTAATGATTAATTATTAATTAATGATTAATTAATTAATTTAATTAATGATTAACTAATTTAATAAATCTCATTTTGCTTTATTTCTTTGATTATAAGGTATAACATATTTATGTTTGTTAATTCACATTTCCTTCTGAGAAAAATGATCTCTTAATGTTGCTTAACCTTATATCATGAGGTAACATTGTTTCTGCATAAATAGGATAGATTTCTTTAATGTTAAAGGCATTTCCTAGGCCTCTAGTACTGATATTCTGGGACTATGTAAGTACAGCCTTTGTGCTGACCAGTACCCTACAGTGTATGGAGACGGAATGGCTAAGAGCATGGACTAGGGAGCAGTTGGCCTGAGCTCCTGCTGCTTGCTAGCCCTGTGTCCTTGGACCTATGTGTGCTTCTTAACTCTCAGGGCTTCAAGTTTCCTCACCTGAAGATGAGAATGATAATAATAGCGTTTGCCCACTTAGTAGCTGAATGAATTAAATGTTGGCCCACATAGCACCTGGCTTATTGTAAGCACTCAATAAATGTGAGCTATTAGCCATCCTTTGGAATGTGAGCTCCAAGAGAATAGGGATCTGGGTGATGTTTGCTGCTCTGTCACTGCCCAGCAGTTGGTAGACTCCCAGTGGGTGTTCTGGAAATACTGGCTTTAGAAACAGTTTTGAATGCAGTAATACATAACCTAAGTTAAAGCGTCGGCGGTTGGCAATTTCTATTTTCCCAGGCAGTTTGAGGCAAAGATATGAGTGAGACAGATCGTAGCACAGAGTGATCTAATTTACTGAAACTTCCTTCACACAGTGAAACAAGAGCCTCTCAGGAGTCTGTGAAGAATGACAAGAAACCGCCTGTTTTGGACAAGCTTATTGAGGTCTAATTTACATACAGTAAACATTACCCTTTTGGAGGTACAGTTTGGGCCTGTGTATAGTCATGTTGACCATACCACAGTCGAAGTGTAGGACGTTTCCATCATTCCATGTGACAGATCAAAGAGTTCCCTCAAATCCCTTCCTCCTGGTCCCAGCCCCTGGCAACCACCGATCAAAGGTACGGCCCATAGTTTTGCCCTTTCCCAAACGTCATAGAAATGGAATCACAGGTCCTAGCCTTTTGTACTTCTTTCCCTCAGCATAACGCTTTTGAGATTTGTCCTTGTTGTTCCATGTAGCAGGAGTTCATTCCTTTTTATTTTTGAGTGTGCAGTTGTTTGAGCAATTTAAAAATTATCTTCTTTACTCCCTAAAAGTAAATGTCTGCCTCTTCCTGCCTGTTTTTTCTCAGAACCTCCATGAGTGTCAAACTGCTCATGAGATACACTCAAAGAACTTTTATAACTCAGAAAACCTAAATAACAGGAAGATACTCGACGTGTAACTTGATGAGGACATAGTACAATGTTTCTGAATTATACAGATTTTTTTATTTCCCATCATGTTAAAAAAATGAAAATGTAAAAGTTCTTTGGTCCCAAAGGAAAATATAATGTAACATAAACTTTATTTTATTTTTATTTATTTAATTGAGAGAGAGAGCACGAGTGGGGGCAGGAAGGGCAGAGGGAGAGGGAGATGCAGACTCCCCACTGAGCAGGGAGCCTGATGAGGGGCTCAATCCCAGGACCCCAAGACCATGACCTGAGCTGAAGGCAGACACCCAACCAACTGAGCCACCTAAATTTTAACAGTGCTTCATAACAATAAAGTATGTGGCAATCAAATTGATAAAAATTTCTAGTTATTAACATAAAGGTTTTCCTATGTAAGCAAAGAAAAGATTGACTTATTTACTCATCTCCTTTGGGACCAATAAAGACCAAGTACCAATTTAACATTAAAAAGAAATGACATTCAGGGGTGCCTGGGTGGTTCAGTGGGTTAAGCCTCTGCCTTCAGCTCAGGTCATGATCTCAGGGTCCTGGGATCCAGCCCCTAATTGGGCTTTCTGCTCAGCAGAGAGCCTGCTTCCCCCTCTCTCTCTGCCTGCCTCTCTGCCTACTTGTGATCTCTCTGTCAAATAAATAAATAAAATCTTTAAAAAAAAAGAAAAGGGGATGCCTGGGTGGCTCAGTTGGTTAAGCAGCTGCCTTCGGCTCAGGTCATGATCCCAGCGTCTTGGGATCGAGTCCCGCATCGGGCTCCTTGTTTGGCGGGGAGCCTGCTTCTCCCTCTGCCTCTGCCTGCCATTCTGTCCGCCTGTGCTCTCTCTCTCTCCCTCTCTCTCTGACAAATAAATAAAATCTTTAAAAAAAAAAAAAGAAAAAGAAAATAAATTACATCCAGCTGAGTAAATGATAATATATAAGCTGTCTCATTATTTTTCACACCACCATATTATATAAGGAAAAATATTATTTAACAATATTTGTAGCTTTAAAATTGAGTCATTGGGGTGCCTGGGTGGCTCAGTGGGTTAAAGCCTCTGCCTTCGGCTCAGTTCATGGTCTCAGGGTCCTGGGATCGAGCCCCACATCAGGCTCTCTGCTCAGCAGGGAGCCTGCTTCCTCCCTCTCTCTCTCTGCCTGCCTCTCTGCCTATTTGTGATCTCTGTCTGTCAAATAAGTAAAATCTTTAAAAAAAAAAAATTTGAGTCATTGACAGAGGTTAAATGCCTTACTCAAAGTCACATTGTCTTTTTCTCATCCTCAAACTTCTCGAGGGCAGGCTCCTTTTATTCCTTTTGCAACCTTATATCTACCTAGCAGTCTCAATATATCAGACTGGCTGGATGAAACAACGTAATAGCATGGAAGTAAAGAGTATATGCCTTAGAGCAAGAGCGTCTTTTTGCAGGTATATTTTATTGGAAGATGGCCATGCCCATTCATTAGACTATTGTCGGATACTTTCACTCTGCAATAGCAGAGTCAAGTCCTTGCATCAGTGACCATTTGATCCTACAGCCTAAAATACCTACCGTCTGACCCTTTGCAGGAAAACTTTGCTGATCTCTGCCTTAGAATCACCCTGCCTTAGAATCACATTGTTCAGGTACAAGTCTCTGTTCTTCCACTTTGTGATGCTGGGCAAGCTTCTTGATTCCTCTAAATTCCAGTTTCTTCATCTATAAGATAGAAATCATAAGAGTAGTGGTTTTTGAGGTGTTAAAACTCAACCCCCTACGAAGACCATCAAATTAAATAGGACTTTGGCTGATTATTTCTAGATTGTAAACTGTCTATACTAGATTTTAAACTCAACAGGTCTAGAGTCTTGAATTCCTCATCTTAGTTGTCCCTAGTAAGACTTGGACATGGTTGGCTTTGATAAACGTGGCTTAAATGAAAGTAAAGTTGTATTAGATGGGCACTTAGTGAAATTTATCTCTAAGTATCAGCCATAGCTCTTAACTCCTTACTTGTTTCCGAGGATAGAAGAATTGTGAAGGTGAAATTTGAATGATCCTAAATGTCTAACAAAAGAGGAAAAGATAAGTAAATTAAGAAATGCTCATTTAGGGGAGTGTTTATGCAGGCCATTAAAATGACGGTAGTGAATACAATTTAGTAACATGGAAAGATGCTTATTATAAAACGTTAGCTTTACAAATTGAAAAAGTGGAGGGGGGTGCCTGGGTGGCTCAGTCGGTTAGACGTCTGACTCTTGGTTTCAGCTCAGATCATGATCTCAGGGTCATGAGATTGAGTTCCATGTGGGGATCTGTGCTCTGCACAGAGTCTGCTAGAAGATTTTCTGTCTCGCCCTCTGCCCCTCCCCCCAAGCGTGTGCACTATGTCACGCTTTCTCTCCCTCTCTCAAAAACCCTTTAAAAAATGAGAATACAATAATGCATGTAAACTATAATTACAACTTTTCTTAATTTTTAAATTTTAAAAGAATTTAATCCCAGTATAGTTAACATTCAGTGTTATGTTAGTTTCAGGTGTACAGTACACTAATTCAGCAACGCTGTACATTATCAGTGCTGATTCATGATATATGTACTCTTAATCTCCTTCACCTATCCCCCCACCCACCTCCTTTCTTGGGATGGCCAGTTTGTTCTCTGTTCTTAAGAATTTGGTTTTTTGTTTGTTTGTTTTCTTTGTAAAACTTTTTTTAAGGTAGAGAAAAGGGCCTTCAAGTAATGGTTATCCAACTTCACCTATAACTCTTGTAAGGCTAAGACTGCATATTTGGAATTTTTTTTTTTTTTTAAGATTTTTAAATTTATTTGAGAAAGCAAGAGATCCTGAGCAAGGGGGGTAATGGGCAGAAGGAGAAACAGACTCCCCACTGAGCAGGGAGCCCAACTCAGTCCCAGGACCTAGAGATCATGACCTGAGCAGGAAGCCAGACACTTGACCAACTGAGAATTTCTGATTTAATAAGTGTGTGATGGTGCCCTAGACTCTGCCTATTTGACAGCATGTTTGGTGATTGTGGTGTAGACACTCCATGCACCAGACTTTTTAAGAATACTCTCTTGAAAGAATTTTCCCAACATAGTTTTAGTGACACTATGGATAATTTTTTTCACTTCTCGATTTGCCTTTTGTGGTGGTTGTTGTTACTAACTGCTTTTATGATGAAAAAAGGAAATTTTAAATTTACCTTAAACTATTAAATTACGAATAAATTTATAAACTATTTTAATTTTTAAATAAAAATAACCCATGTTATCTCCACATAGCTATTAAAAAGAACATGTCTGATGTATTGCACTGATATGCAGTGATTACTAACATGTCTTGTTAAGGGAAAACAAATGTGAAGGACAGTGTGTTGTATATCCAATTTTTATGTTAAGAAAACGGAGAGGAGAAAGGGTGAGAACATGTACATACATGGTTGTATATGCAAAGAATCCCTGGAAAGACACAGAAGAAATTGGAACCATCCCTTCCCAGCCTTCTGCTAGATCAAGGGGATTCGGCAACACAGAAAAACTTTGGATCCTTCACAAATGTGGATAATTAGATGTGAGAGCTAGCCTGAAAACCCAACAATCATTTGTCAACTAGTTTCTAGGAAGACCATCAGTATTTCAACAATTGATCTTATAAACCAGCACATAAGACAAATCACATCCTTTTTAAAAAGATTTTATTTATTTGAGAGAGAGAGAGAGCTCAAAAAGGTTGCGGGGAGGAGTAGAGGGAGATAGGAACAGGGAAGACTCTTGATCAGGGAGCCCAATGTGGGACTCAGTCCCAGACCCTGAGATCATGACCTGAGCCCAAGACAGTCACTGAACCAACTGAGCCATCAAGGTGTCCAACAAATCATATAGTTTAAAAAAATTTTTTTATCATGAAATGACAGGAATTCAGTTGTATCTTCAGGCTCCACTTCTAATTCTAATTTCCGCCACATCTGCAGTTACTTCCTCCACTGAAGTCTTGAATCCCTCAAATTCCTCTGTGAGAGCTGGAATCAGCTTCTTCCAAACTTCTGTTCATGTTGATATTTTGACCTGTGAATCACAGATGTTCTTTTTTTTTTTTTTAAATATTTTATTTATTTATTTAACACAGAGCGAGATCACAAGTAGTCAGAGAGGCAGGCAGAGTGACAGGGGGAAGCAGGCTTTCTGCTGAGCAGAGAGCCCGATGTGGGGCTCGATCCCAGGACCCTGAGATCATGACCTGAGCCAAAGGCAGAGGCTTAACCTACTGAGCCACCCGGGTGCCCCAATCACAGATGTTTTTAATAGCATTCAGAATGGTGAATCCTTTCCAGAAGGTTTTTCATTTACTTGCCCAGATCCATCAGAGGAATCACTATGACCACTGTAGCTTTATGAAATGTATCTGTCTTCTTTTAAATGAAGCGTATTTCTTAAATGATAAGACTTGAAAATAGAAATGACTCTTTGATCCATGGACTGCAGAATGGACGGGTGGATATTGTATTAGCAGGTATAAAAACAGTATTAATTTCATTGTCCATCTCCATCAGAGCACTGGGTGCATTGTCAATTAAAAGGCTTTTCTTCCCCCCCTGAGTAGTAGTCTTAGCAGTGGGGTTAAAATAGTAAACCATGTTGTAAACAGATGTGCTGTTATCTAGGCCTTGTTGTATCATTTCTAGAGCACAGACAGTAGATTTAGTGTAATTCTTAAGAGCCTTAGGGTTTTTGGAATGGTAAATGAGCATTCGCTTCAACCTGAAGTCACCAGCTGCATTAGCCTCTCACAAGAGTCAGCCTATCCTTTGAAGCTTTGAAGCCAGACACTGACTTCTCCTCTCCAGCTAGGAGAGTTCTAATTGGCATCTCCTTCCAACAGAAGGCTGTTTTGTCTCCATGAAAATCTGCTGTTTGGTGTGACCACCTTTATGAATTCTCTCTCGGCTGGATGTTCTGGGGAACTTGCTGCAGCTTCTCCATCAGTACGTGCTGCCTCACCCTGCGTCTTGTGTTCTGGAGATGGCTTCTTTCCTCAGACCTCATGCACCAGCCTCTGATGGCTTCACACTTTTTCTTCTGCCCCTTCCTTACCTCTCTTGGCCTTCACAGACTACAGGAGTCAGGGCCTTGGTCTGGATTAGGCTTTGGTTTAAGGGAATGTTGTGGCTGGTTTGATCTTCTGTCCTGACCACTAAAACTTTCTCCATGTCATCAAGAAGGCTATCTTGCTTTCTTACCGTTTGCGTGTTCAGTGGAGTAGCACTTTTAATTTCCTTCAAGAACTTTCCTTTGCATTCACATCTTGGCCAACAGTTTAGTGCCAGAGGCCTTATGTTTCAGCCTGTTGCTTTTGACATGCCCTCCTCCTAACCTTCATCATTTGTGGCTTTTGCTTTAAATTGAGAGACGTGTGACTCTTCCTTTAACTTGAACACTTAGAGGCCATTGTAGGCTTATTAAATGGCCTCATTTCAATATTGTGTCTCAGGGAGTAGGGAGGCCCCAGGAGAGGGAATGAGTTGGGGGAACAACCAGTTGGTGGAGCAGTCAGAACACACACATTTATCTATTAAGTTCACCATCTTCTATGGACACAGTTCATGACTCCCTAAAACAATTACAGTCCTAAGATCACAGATCACCATAACAAATATAATGATAATGAAAAAGTCTAAATTGCGAGAATGACCAAAATGTGACTGACACGAAATGTTGGATAAGTGGCACTGATCGTCTTGCTCGACGCGGGGTTGCCACAAACCTTTGGTTTGTAGAAACTGCAGTCTCTGTGCAGCTCAGTAAAGCATAGGGCAGTGAAACCGGATAAGCCTGTGCTCTCGAAAGGAAAGAAGCCTCGGCCATCTGTCTCAAAGCTGTAACTTCCAGAGTTGGTGAACAGATGTACAGGTTCATGACCCCCTACCAGGCTCATCCTTTCATGCTTGAACCCTAGATTTTTCTCTAAAAATATAGGAAATTAATAGCTATTTGGAGGTTGCAGTTTATTTCCTAAGATGTACTCATAAACATTTACCTTTGGGGAGTTGAAAAGAAAGCAATAGATTAGTTTACTCATCTGTAATTAGGACAACCAACAGAAGTATACATCTGGTGAGCTACTTTACTGCCAAGAATTGAATGTGTCCAGTCTCATAATCAGGTTCTGTTTGTACTTTCACTGAGCAGCAGAACAAAAAACCCTCCCTTTCCCCTGTTTTTCCTCCTCCCCCCTCCATAATGGAACAACCTGATACCATCTTTACAAACATAGAGGACCCTTCATTTCTCGGCTTGTGACTCTCCGTCTCTCATGGTTTCTGGTTTGGTGGAATGGTGGTTCCTGGTGAAATCCAATTAGCCACCAAGAGTGAAGCTCTCTGTGGGGCTTATGGATATGCTGTTGCTTTGTTGGGAGTGGTGATCGTGAATCACAGTGTTAGTGGGAATGTTAACTGGAAGGCTCAGGAAAGATCACATATTTTTTTTCTATGCTGGTCATTGAAAGTAAGGAAGCTTAGATTTGAGAGTCATCACGGATACTTGTGGGATACAAGGACGCTGATTTGCCCAGAGTAGACAATTTGTGATAGCGGGTGGTAGGTGTAGGTAATAGGAAGGGGTTAGATGGGTTAAGTAGGGCCAGGTTTAGTGGGGAAGTCTTGAATGACAGACTCAGTTTAGAAATTTGTTCTGTGAATAACAGGGAGTTAGTGCATGTTTTGTAGGAAGGGAATAACTTAATGCGAGAAGAGTTTCCCAGAGTAATCTGGCAATACTGTTTAGCACATAGCAGAGGCTGACTAACTAAATAGCATGATGTTGTAGCAAGTCAGGCATGACTAGATGAGAGCCTGAATTAGGATGGGGACAGAGAGAATAGATTAAAGAGACAATCAAGGAAAGAAACAAGATTTTTAAAAAAACTAACCAGGCCTGGAGAATAACAGAGAATGAGTAAGGAAATGACTGGTGTTAGTCTTAGAAAAGCGTGCTGTCATTACAGCTGGTAAGAAATAGATATTTGCTTTGCTTTGAACATTTATCAGAGAGGAGAAAAATATGTAGAGTTAGAAGCAACGAGGAACATACAGTTATAAAGGAAACTAAAGAAGCAGAAAATTTTAAATTGTGGTGTCCAGTTAACATCACACAATAGGGGGCTGCAGCTGAGAGAGTGTTGAGTGTCAAGAAATATATTAAGCAAAGGCTTTTATTTGGGAGTCACAGGTCATTGTTGATTTTCAGAAGTGCGGTTACTTTAGCCGGATTAGGAATGATTCAGGGGCCAAGGAGAGAAAAGTGCTGAGATGATGGAGATAAAAGGCATAGAACACTTGCCTCTGAAATTTAATAGTGACAGGAAGATGAGAAATGAAAATTAATACCAGCAGCAACCTTTCAGATTACCAAAACTTGCAGTTTGGCTAAGAGGTCTTTTTTGCGCAGAGGAATAGTAGAAAATGGTAAGATGTGGGAGGCGCTACATTTGAACCCTTCAGCCTGACTCTGCAGATAAAACATCTGTGCAGATGTGGCCATGTGCTCATGGCTTTAGATTTCCCTCTCCTATAGCTCCAGCCACACAGTGTTGGGCAGGTCGTTTGCACCTGCACGTTCCTGGAAGTTCTGTTGGAACATTAAAGGCAGACGAGGGCAGGAGGTGAAGGAGCAGAGTTTCTGTTCTCCTCTCGCTAGTGCATGCATGAGGAGAAGCAAGGGAAGGAGCTAATTTATATTACTTCCCCCCAGCCTTACCATATAATTTCATATCCAGTCCAAACTGGAATTTGGGGTTCTTAACCCGAAGTCCAGATATTCCTGCGACACTGTGCTGTCAGGTTGGAGGCCTTGGAGAAGGAAAAGGAGAACCATATCCCAGGATGGGTCCTGCTGTCCACTCTGAGCCACCTAAACTGGAGTCATAGCTTCTCTTGCCAATTGTTGTTGAGAAAGGGTGGAGAACACGCCTCTCAGAGTGACTGGGTTGTGCCTGTGCGCAGAGTGGACGCTTCCCAAGGAGAAACCCAATTCCACCTGGCCCAAACCAGCAGCACAGTTACTGCTCCTAGGCAGAAACTTTCTGAGTAATTCAGCTGTAGTTTCTCTGTTACCATCTGTTCTCAAGTGGCAGGTCATAGACATCATGCCTTGCGGAAGTAAATGAATCCTGGAGATATTGTCCTGCCCCCCCCCGCGTCTTCCTCACTGTTGGATTGATAGCTGGAACTACAAGCATCTGACTCTCAGCACTTGTTTTTTAGGGCGGACTTTCACAGACAACAGGGGCTGTGGAACATCCTATTTATGGCTATGACAAAAGGAAAAAGTCGATTCATCAACTTGTTCCGAGGAATTTACCTGGATACACCTACTCTGAGCCCACTGAAGGATCCCATTGTTCTTCCCTCTCCCTCTTCCCCATCAGTCCCAGGGTGTGATACCAGGCATATATTGCCTCATTAGTGCTGATTTTTTTGTCGTATCTGAAAAAGAGACCCAGATGTAATTATTCTTGGTTCAAAAACTATTAACAGTTGAAGTCTTCTGCAAAGTTCCCCCTGAAGAAATGAGAAAGGAAATGAATAGAGATGGGACTAGGGTTCCAAATAGGGCACGTTGTAGCTTGCTACCTGAACAGTAAGTGGGCTTCCATGGAGCTAGCGTAGTTGAGCTGGGAGTCACAAGATTTGCTGGAGTTCCACTGGTTTTTTTTATCTAAGTGGGAAGATATTTAAGAGAGATAAACCAGATTTTGGACCTGGTACCATACATACAATGCAGTCAGTACTCATTATTTGTGGAATCTGTGTTTGCCAATTTGCCTGCTAACTAAAACTTATTTGTAACCCTAAAATCAATATTTGGGGCATTTTAGTGGTCATTTGTGGACACGCGCAGATCAGCGAAAACTTTTAGTTACCTGGTGTGCATGTTCCCATCTGAGGTCAAACAAGGCAATGTTCTGCCTTCCTGTTTTGGCTCTCATACTGTAAATAAGTATCCTTTTCAATTGGTCAATTGTAGTTTTGCATTTTTGTGGAGGTTTTTTTGTTGGTGGTGATTGTGCTCTTTTTTTAAAATGCGCCCCCCCCCAGCCTAGTGCCGGCCTGCTATTTAGTGTTCTCTAAGTGCAAAGAGGCTGTGGTGGACTTTGCAGAGAAATATGTGTGTTAGACAAGGTTCATTCAGGCACGAGTTATAGAGCTGTTGTCCAGGAGTCCAGTCTTAACAGATCAACAATATGTATTTAAAAAGGTGTCTTTCAGTAGGAGCCCACATGAAATGTCGTTATGTGGATATATTGATTGCTTGATCAAAATGTGGCCAGAGGCTCTCGGGAACCTAACCCTATACTTCTCCTAGGAGCAGTGGTTCCATGGTCACTGATTCAGTATCCATGGCAATCTAATAGAGCATGCCCACTGTACATAATAAGAACTGACTGTTCATAAAGCGAATACTTCCTTTAGAATGAGGTATATTTCACTAATAATTTGGGTTAATGGTGAATATCAAACGCCATCCCAGTTGACTAATGAGAATTATAAACATTGTGAGATTTGAGCTGGGCTCCCAAAGCCTAAGCAGCACAGGTATTGGCATCTCTGGTCAACGCCCAGATCCTGGAGCCCTGCGCAAGAAGGAAACTTCTATAGGAGAAAGGATGAACTCATTTCAGTTGTTGGTAGGCTGTGGGAGGTCCTCTAGAAAACTCAAAACTTTAAACTTAGTTCTCACTTGCCACTAAAAGGAGGATAAAGGGTTGAGAGGGAGAAAATTTTTTTGAGGAGTGTCTTTTTTTCCCTTTCTTGCTCTTTTGTTGCTTTCTGCCTTTACTATTTTCTTAGGGAAATCCGTGTTGATAATTATTTTTGTTCCTAGCCACCCAGAAAATGGCATCCTATATTTTACCTGGCAACCCTAGATTGAAGCAAAAGTGTCCAGAATCAGGAATTGTGCATGAGAAATTACCAGAAGTTAGCTGTTGCTGGAGCATGAACTTTGTAAAGTTTGAGTCATTTAAGGAGTCATGAGGGACAGAGCTGCAGAGGATGGCATCATAGTACTTACCACACTGTGGTAATTATTGGGTGGTTTTATGTTTCTATCAACTAGGACAAGATGTGCCTCTTCCCTCTTCCCAAGTCTTTAGCATAGTGGGTTCCGTGCTGTTAAATGAAGACTTCGCTGCCCGCCTCCGTGGTTGTTCGCTTATTTATAAATGTTGAACATAAGAATATTTTGAGTACCATAAAACATTTACAAAATTGACATTTTTAAAGGGTGAGATAAGGATAACATGTTTAAAATTTTACTTTATTGATTAGTAGTACAAAAAATTCCCTTTGCTCCATGAGAACATATTCATTGAATATGTCATTATTTTTTCTTTGTTTTCTCTTGGTTTAACACTGTGTGATACAGACATTGATGGTATGGTTATAAGTTCATTTTATTTTCATAATTTAAGTACCTAAAAAAGATAATTCATAAAGATATGTTGAACCAAGTAGAAGAAAGACATTGTCGCTTGCATTTGGTAAATCATAATACATGTTTTTCAGTCATATCTATCAGCTATACCAAAATTTTTGTTTCAATTCAGTAATAAATTTTATTTCCCCATGTTAGTTATTTTTGCTGATTATTATTAAGGTATTGCATTTTTATATTTCTAGCAAAGAATTCAAAACTCATTAAAATTCATTTGGAAGATTTAGAAAAACTCTGTTTCCGGGCTTTTTAAAGTGTGCAGATATGCGGGTTTTTCCTGACTACACGTTCTTTCAGCATCCACATATTCAAGTATTAATGCTAGGCATCATACTAGACTGGAACAGTAACCACACAACAGACCAAAAATTCCTGCTCTCGTTCAGTGGGAGAGGGAGATAGGCAATAAGCTAATAAACAAGTAGAGTTAAAATATGTTAGATGGTGAGAAGCATTAAAGAGAAAAACAAAGCAAGGAAGGGGAATGGGGAATGGTGGGAGTCGTTACTATTTTAGGTAGGGAGGCTGGGGAAGACCTTGTGGAAAAGTGTTCTTTAAGACTTGAAGGCGGTGAGGGAAGATATCTGAGGACATATTGCAGGCAAAGGGAATAGCCAGTGGAAAGCCCTGAGGCAATGTGCCTGGCCTTTGGGGCACCATTGGGGTTTGAGTGGAATAAGTTAAGACGAGGGTACTAGGAAGTGATGTCAGTGAGGTAATGATGAAATCACGTAATGACTCATAGGCCATTGTAAGGAATTTGGCTTTATGCTGAGACCTACAGGAAATCATTAGATGGCTTGGGGCAAATGAATGGTGTGATTTGACTTAGGTGTTAATAAGGTGACTGGCTGCTGACGGCAATGGTGTGGTGCAGGAGTTGGGCAAAGAGTCTTTGCCAGGACTCATCTGGGAAACTGTAGTGTTAATCTGGGATGAGATGATTTTGGTTGACTAGCGTGGTAGCATTGTAGACAGGGAGAAGTAATTGTGTTCTTGATGTATTTGGAAGATTTGCTAACGCTAGTTGAGGGAAATGTGTAAAAGAGAAAATTCAAGGATGACTCCTCTAGGTGATACTTTCATCATTTTCAACAACAAAAATCACCTGATAAAAACCTCTCCGAGCCCCCATTTTCAAAATATTGTTGCCATAGAATGAATTTCCTTGACAAGTAACTATCACTTATTTTTAAAGCATCCAACTTGATCAGAAAAGTAAATAACAACTGGCTAAGAGCAGAATTGTTATTAAGAAATTATTTTTGAAAAAAATATTAAACATGCTTATGTTTTTACATCAAAAATATCAGTTTATAGCTGATAGTTGGCATCCCCGAAGCAGTCATGGTATTTGAGAACACGTGTCTATTTGTAAAAGAAAAAATGTGAGGCAACTTAAAATTTGACAACTCTTCTTGGTGCAGTGGTATGACAATAACCAAGCAACCACTGTGCCTCCAGTGTAAAAGATTGTCATGATCACTCCTCATGTTATTACAAGGTTTTATAATGACTCTACGAAATTAATGATATCGGTGACATTCTGGGTGCTCTTCTAGATTCAACTTCTTTTCAGTAATAGCTTGCCTGTGAGTGAGTTTCATGTGTCGTATTAACTTTTCTAGGACTCCTTTTTTTCACTCAGTGTGTACATGTGCTCCATAAAACATTGTTTTCTTTAAGCAAGTCATTTATCATTGGAACATATATTTCTTCCATGGTACTCCTTTCTTTAGTGGCTCACTAAAAAAGTAGTTCTTTAGACAGAAACATGTGTACTTTCATTGAATAGTATGAAAATTTTGCATGGTGAGTAATTTTTAAATATTTATTTCCTCAGATCTCTACCAATATTTTCTTTAACTGTTGACTAAGGAATGAATTTGATTGCCATATTTTATCTGTGCATGATGTAATTGCCAATAAATTACTAATACAAGTGGCTGATGTTGGGATATTATTTAAATCATTTTTCACAGTGGCAGAGTATTTTACAAATCATGTGTGGCTTTTATCTTTTTTTGAAAATACTTATTATGGGGTTGCCTAAGTGGCTCAGTCATTAAGTGTCTGTCTTAGGCTCTGGGTCATGATCCCAGGGTCCTGGGATCAAGCCCCACATCGGGCTCCCTGATGAGCAGGAAGCCCATTTCTTCCTCTCCCACTCCCCCCACTTGTGTTCCCTCTCTTGCTGTGTCTCTCTCTGCCAAATAAATAAATAAGATTAAAAAAAAAAAGAAAATACTTATTACTATGTATTGAGTATCAACATCATCAGGGGCAACATCAGTGAACAGGGTCACCATCAGTGAAAAACATGTAGAGATTTATATTCACATTCTGGAGACTAAAATTAATGTAATTTTATTATTTTATTTTTCTTATTTCAAGTTTTTATTTAAATTCTAGTTGGATAACATGTAGAGTAATACTGACTGCAGGTATAGAGTTTAGTGATTTATCACTTCCGTACATCACCCAGGGCTCGTCACAAGTACCCTCTTTAATCCCCATCAGGCATTTAGCCCGTCCCCTGCCCACCTCCCTCCAACAACCCTCATCTTTTTCTCTGTAGTTAAGAGTCTCTTATGGTTTGCTTCCCTTTTTCCCCTTTGTTTTTGTTCATCTGTTTTGTTTCTTAAATTGCACTTATGAGTGAAATCGTATAATATGTGTCTTTGTCTGATGAGTCATTTCACTTCACATACTATCTCTAGCTCCAACCATGTCATTGCAAATGGCAAGATTTCATTCTTTCTGGTGGTTGAGTAATATTCTTGTGTGTGTGTGTGTGTGTGTGTGTGTGTGTGTACACACACCATCTCTTTGTGCATTCATCAGTCGATGGACATTTGGGCTTTTTCCATAATTTGTCTATTGTTAATAATGCCTCTGTAAACACTGGGGTGCATGTGCCTCTTTGAATCAGTATTTTTGTTATCTTTTGGGTAAATACCCAGTAATGCAATTGTTGGGTCATAGGGCTGGAGACTTAATTTTAAAATCTCTTGCTAGGGGCGCCTGGGTGGCTCAGTAGGTTAAAGCCTCTGCCTTTAGCTCAGGTCGTGATCCCAGGGTCCTGGGATTGAGCCCCACATCGGGCTTTCTGCTCAACGGGGAGCCTGCTTCCCTCTCTCTCTCTGCCTGCCTCTCCGCCTGCTTGTGATCTCTGTCTGTCAAATAAAAAAACAAAATCTTAAAAAAAAAATGTCTTGCTAATCACACTGGCCTTGTTGTGGTGTTAATTGCCATTTTAAGGCAGACTATGCACTAAGAATGTAGTTCACTCCTGATAATAGTGGATGTAAATCAGTATTTTAAATAGTTTTATTGATAGTTTCAGATCTTGGGGACAGCTATCTTGTTAGATATCAGGTCAATATTGTTTTGACCTCATAGTGGTGCTGGCAAAGAGCTCATATTTGAGATTCTGGGAACTTTGCAGTGTCCCCCTGTTTATTTCTGTTATTTTGTAGTCACTTCTCTGTAAAATATAAAAGCAAAACTCTCCTGAGCAAAATAGACCCTGTGCTTGTCTTTGGGAACAACAGAGGAACCGAGGAGACTTAGTCTGTCTGAAATAACATTGTGGGAAGAAGACTCTTAGGTAATAGAGTTGAGAAGGAGCAGCTTTGGCCCTTGAGCTTGCTGAAGGATTTATTAGTATTACTAATCTTTTTCAAAGAACCAACTTTTTGCATTTGATGGCTTTTTTTATTCTAAAGTTCATTGATTTCTGCTCTTATTTTTTATTATTTACTTCCTCTTTCTTTCTTTGGATTTATCTATGTTCTTTTTTTTTTTTTTAAGATTTTATTTATTTATTTGACAGAGATCACAAGTAGGCAGAGAGGCAGGCAGAGGGAGAGGAGGAAGTAGGCTCCCTGCGGAGCAGAGAGCCCGATGTGGGGCTCCATCCCAAGACAGTGGGATGATGACTTGGGCCAAATGCAGAGGTTTTAACCCCCTGAGCCACCCAGGCACACCTCTATGATCTTTCTTGATTTTCTTGAGATAGATATATAAACAATTGCTTTCTAAACTTTTAAAATATAACTATAGCTATATTTCACCATTTTTTATTTATCATTTCAGTATTACTTAGGTCAAAAATTTTTTCTAATTACCACTGTGATTTCTTCTCTGACCCATTGGTTGTTTAGATGTGTACTGCTTAATTGTCAAAAACTCGAGGACTCTGGTTATCACTTATATATTGATTTCTAGCTTAACTGAGAACATACTGCACTGTATGTCAATTAATTGATGAGGGGCTATGACAGTTCAGTTAGGGAGGGAAGGTCATTTCAGCAAATGTTACTAGAGTAGGTGGGAGGAAAAGAAACCTCTTGCTTTTGCCTTATGTCACAAATAAAAATCAGTTTGAGGTAGATCATAAAGCTAAAACTGCAGAACTCCTGGAGAATGTTTTTTAGGCTTTTAAGTAGACTTTAAGCAAAGATTGTTGAAGGACACTGAAAGCACTAAACATAAAGAAAAAATGATAAATTGGAGTTCATCAACATTACAAATTTCTATTCATAAAAAAGACAGAAATTGTAAAGGAAAACCACAGACTGGGAGAAAATATATGTAATATGTGTATCTGACAAAGGACTGGTATCAGAATATAAAAAGAACTCCTATAAATCAATAATGTAAGAACTACAATTTAAAAAAATAGACCAAAGTCCTACAACAGATCCTGCATAAAAGAAGATGTTTAAAAAGCTAGAACTATTAGTCACTAGGGAGTTGCAAATCAAAACCTCACACTAGAATGGCTCAAATTGAAAGTCTGCCAATACCAAATGTCGATGAGCCTGTGTAAACTGGAGCTCCTATGTGTTACTGATGGGAGTATAGAATGATAGAACTATTTTGGAAAAATGTTTGGCAGTTTCTTATAAAGTTAAACATTCATCAACTCTGTAACCTAGCAGTTCCACTCCTAGGTGCTTATCCAAGAGAAATGGAAATATATGTTCATAGAAAGGTTTGTACAAGAATGTTTATAGCAGTGTTATTAATAATAGCTCTCAAATGGAAACCAAATGCCCATTCATCAGGAGAATATATTATAAGTTGTGGTGTTTTCATACAAAAGATTACATTCTATATAAGCCCATTTGTATGAAGTTCAGAACTAATCCGTGGTAATAGAAATGTAGAAATGAGAACAGTGATTGCCTTTGGGTTGTGGCACTTCACAAAAATGGGCATAGGGGAACTTCCTGGAGTGATGGAGATGCTCTATATTTTTATTTTGTTGGTGGTTACACAATTGGATTCCTTTAATAAAATGTATCAAATTGTACACTTAAAAGTAGCTTATTTTACTGTATATAAATTACATTTTGCTTTAAAAAAGTTACTTTTTGCTATTTCCTGCTAATCTACATTATTTCAGAATAGTAAGTTCAAAAAAGTACTCCATGGTTTCTATTTGTTGAAATTTCTTGAAACTTACTTTATGACCCACATGTGGTTAATTTCTGTAACTGTTTCATGTGTATCTTAAAAGAATAAGTAGTCACAGTGGTTGGTTACAACCTTTTCCACATAGGTTACTAAGGCTGAGTTTGTTAATTGTGTTACTCAAATCTTATGTATCCTTTTTCTTTGTCGTCTTCTTTTTTTTTTTTTTTGCTTGTTATGTGACTTACTGAGATATGTGTTAAAAAATTTTATAATCTTTATAATTTCAAACATACACATTGCAATTATTTTAAAGACCAAAGGTGACTTGTCACCTCTGGGTCCTGTTTTCATTGTCTGTTTCTTGAATACATGCCCTGGCATGCCTGGTATTGTTGATTGAATGCAAGACATTACATACAAAGAATCACAGATACTGTAGATGAATCTTCCTCCATGGAGATTGCTTATGCTTCTGATAGGCAGTTATAGTAGGGCAGACCTTCTTAATCCAATGAGGTACCAAACCGATTTGATAATCAGCTCTGGTGTTTTTTGGTCTCCTCACTTCATGTGCCTCTAAGCTTCTGCTTTCTGCTTTGGCTTCTCAGCAGTTTTGCCCTGTGCCTCTTAAACATCAATAGATGTCTTTTTTTTTTTTTTTTTTTTCCTTTTCTTTTTTTTTTTTCCTTTTTTTTGAGCGAGAGAGGGGAAGGAAAGGGCAGAGGAAGAAAGAGAATCTTAAGCAGGCTCCACGCTTTGCATGGAGCCCAGTGCAGCTTGATCTCACAACCATGACCTGAGCCCAAATCAAGAGTTGGGGACACTTAACCAACTGAGCCACCCAGGCGCCCCAAGATCAGTAGGTGGCTTGAAAGGAAAAGCAATATAATGATTTGTGTCAGTTTTGTTTTTCTTCTAAGATCTTGGCGTCTCGTGTCCTGGCTACGTTGGTAGCACTCTAATGCCTTTAAACAGGTTATTAAATACTTATCCAGGTTTTCTAGTTGTGTTTGATGGGAAGTTGGTCTGATACAAGCTAGACCCTTTAGCCAGAGCTGGGAATCCTTCTCTAAGCCCATACAGTGACCTCCTCCTCAGGCCCAGACAACCATTGTCATCCTGAGATTTGAAGAGATTTCTTTCTGAATCATTGCCCCAGACCTTTGTCTTCTTTTCCTAGCTATGCAAAAGGCATATCTGAATCAGGGGGTCTCCTGGACATTTCCCACATCCATTTCAGTTAAAATCTATGGTTACCGGGTGACGGTTTTCATTCTGGCATGTTTTTAAGCGACTGTGCATGCCCTACCCACAGGGAGCCCATTAACCTAATTAACTCTGTGATTGGTATTTGAATAAAAAGGTGCCTTTGCTACCTCTGGGGGAGGGAACAATCTAATGATTACTGCTTTTAATTCTCTGCTAGGTTGAATTAGTATCTTCTAGCTCCTTGAATTTTGGGTAAACTACCATGGAGCACTGGGTGTGGTGCATAAACAATGAATTTTTTTTTTTTAAGATTTTATTTATTTGACAGAGATCACAACTAGGCAGAGAGACAGGCAGAGAGAGAGGAGGAAGCAGGCTCGCTGCTGAGTAGAGAGCCCGTTGCGGGGCTCGATCCCAGGACCCTGGGATCATGACCTGAGCCGAAGGCAGAGGCTTAACCCACTGAGCCACGCAGGCGCCCCTAAACAATGAATTTTGGAACACTGAAAAAAATAAAATTTAAAAAGATAAATATGATAATTCTGTATGTAAGAAGGATTGGGCGCCTTGGTATTCATGGAGAGGATACTTTCAGTCCCTTCAAATGTAGAAACAATTTATAATAAATGCTTTTAAGGCACTAGAATAAATTTAGGCTAAGGAACTTTAATTTTATGAAACCTAATTTAAAACCTCAGGAAAAAAATAAAAACACTCCTTTGTACCGAGTTCTGCTGGAATGAAAAAGAGATTCATTTTGAAGGCTTCCCAAGAGATATGAAGATATAAAGCTCTTGATGTTTTGTTTTTTCTCAACAGTTCACAAGAGCAGTGATTCCCAGGTTTTCTCAGCAATGTACTCCATTTCCTGGCACACTTAACCACTGATCTCCTTCTTACAAGAAGAAAATTTTGGTGAAGAGTTACCCAGCAAGGAAAGGACGTGTGGCTGTTAAGATAGGTAAGTCATTTGTTTAGAGGATGGGGAAGGAAGTAGCTTATGGAGAAAGTACTAAAGAACATTTTATTTATTGTGAGTGGGATGCTAGAAATGGATAGTATGCATTTCACTGTCAGTTAAAAGATCCTTGTTGCTGAGGACCTTCTAATTCTAGATTTAATTCTCAGCTCTTAGCAACTGTATAAACTTGGCCACATCACTTAAATTCTCTGAGCCCCTTTCTTTCATCTGTATAAAAAAAATTAATATGAAAAGCTTTTGCAAATGGGAGGATGTAATATAAAATGTAATTATCACTGTTTATTCTTTTGTTGCTGTTGTAAAATTCTGTGGAATAGTTAGTGGCCTTGTGTCTCATGGTGCATTTGGGCCATAGAACTGGTACTGTGAATTTGGGGACTCCATCTTGAGTGCCAGGTGTAGGAGACCTTCCCCTCCTTCCGCTGCCCCCCGTAAGAACAACATTGTACTGTTCTCTTGTCTACAAGTATCTGCTACTTTTTAGAGGATGGGGCAAAGGATGAAAGTTAAAGACAAGATCAAAGGAAAGAAAATACCTGTATGAGTTGTTATGGCAAGCATTATATTAAGTGTTTGGATACATTATTTCATGTAATCCATGTACCAAGTCATGTAAGTGGGATGTTATCCATTCCATTTTGCCTTAAAAGACAGAATTCCTTAGGCAGTCACTTAAAAGAAGATGAAAACCATTCTAATTTATCATAACTTGGAAGATATTATTGGATGGTAGGAACTTGAAGTTTTTAATTTTTCTAATGTTTTATAGTGCCCACGTACAGCTTCATAAAGTGGTTAATTAAAAATAAATAATGGATTTTAAAGAATCTTTGTCAAGTACCCATTATGAACCAGGTACTGTTTTAGGTGTTTATTCACATCAGTGAGCAAAACATGAAGATCTAGGCCCTCGTGGAGCTTATGTTCTAGCATCGTGGGAAACAGATAATAAATAATGCATGTAATGGAGAAATAAATAAAGTACTAGGCTATTAGAAGCCAGTAAGAATATGGGAACAAGAAAAAGAAGAGCTAAGGGGACTTGGAGGTGCCAGGTGATGCAGGAGTACACGTTGCAGTGTTAAATGGAACATCCAGGGTCAGCTTCATTGAGGAAAGACAGGAAGTCAGAGTTCCCCGTGGACATGTTCTAGGCAAAGGAAGCAGCTGAAGCAAAAACCCTAAGGAGTGAACAAGGTGGGCTATTTTGGTCATAGCCAGGAGGCCGATGAGCTGGAGCGGAGACTGGACAGGACGGTAGTGGGAGGCGAGTTTAGAGATGCAGTGTCAGCTCCAGAGAAAATGTCACTTCCTTAGTTCAAATCCGTAAGAAAAGTTACCTTGTTTTCTTCCTGCCTACTTGGTTTTTTTCTGTGTGTGTTTCTTCTGCATTTAAAAAACATACACGTACACACAGACACACACGCACACCAAATAAGTTCTCGCACACCAAATAAGTTATCGCTCCCCCACTGTGTTAGTTCTTAGGACAACTGTAACATAGTACCACAAAGTGGGTGGCTTGAAATAGCAGAAATGTATTGTCTCACAGATCTGGAGCCTAGGAGTCTGAAATCAAGAGAGACACTGGGTGTTCTATGCAACTAATGAATCGTTTAACACTACATTAAAAACTAATGATGTACTATACGCTGGCTAACTGAATGTAATTAAAAAAAAAAAGAGAGAGAGGGCAATGCTCCCTCTGAGACATAAAGGGGAGAATCCTTCCTTGACCCTTCATAGGTCTGATGGTGGCCAGCAATCCTTGGCTTTCCTAGGTCTGGTGCCACATCACATCAGTCTCTGCCTCTGTCCTCCCATGTCATTCTCCCTGTGTGTTTGTGTCTTCACAGGGCTGTCTTTCCTTTTCTTAGAAGGATGACAGGCATACTGGATTCAGGATCCTACTCCAGTATGATCTCACCTTAACTAATACCTTCTCTCCAAATAAGCTCACATTCTGAGGTACTGAGGGTTAGCACTTAAGTATACCTTTTGGGGGGCACATTTTAACTCATAATAAAAATTAATAACCCATAATAATAATTAACAAGTGGTGTTATTCTTCCCATCATACCAGCAGAGAAGCAGGTTCAGAAAGCATAAGTGACTTGCCCAGAGTCAGTCAGTAAGCAGAAGAGCCAGGTCAGTGCACACCTGTGGCAGGGATGTGAGGATGGAGGTGACGGACAGTTCTGGCTGAGGACAGGAACTGCACACTACAGCGTTGCAGTCCCTGTCCATACTGCTTAACCTCAAGATAGCTCAAAATTGATGCCCTATCTCAGCATTCCTATCGAAGGGAAGATAGATGCCTCCTCCGTAACCCACTTCCCATTTTGCATTTCATTCCATAGCATTACAGACACAGGAAACAGATGCTATTTCTCTGTTTTCAGAATTTTTCTAGAAAATTAATACTGTAATTTCTGTGGTGTGTAGAACATTTTGTGATAAGAACACATGGGTTTTTCTTACACAACATAGGAAAATATATGACTGAGTTAGTTGGCATATTACAGTAGAGTTAGGGGATTTTGAGAGCATTTAATGTATTTTCTTTTCTCATAATATTTTAAAAATTCTTTCTTTTTTTTTTTTAAAGATTTTATTTATTTATTTGACAGACAGAGATCACAAGGAGGCAAAGAGGCAGGCAGAGAGAGAGGAGGAAGCAGGCTCCCCGCTCAGCAGAGAGCCAGGTGCAGGGCTCGATCCCAGGACCCCGAGATCATGACCTGAGCCGAAGGCAGAGGCTTCAACCCACTGAGCCACCCAGGCGCCCCTTAAAAAATTCTTTCTTAATACTGAGTTTGTCTGGCCATCTGTGAGCCTGAAATCAGCATTAGAGCTTTGTTTTTAGTCTTAGTCTTGAAGGATGCACCTGAGAAAAGGAAGGGTACACCAAAACAGGACTGAACACTTTTCCATGATGTCATGAGGGTGACATCCCTGGGTCAGGTTAAATGTGCACAAAACCACCAAAGGCAGTGTTCCCAGAGGAATCTCTAGATCCTGCTCAAGGAAAAACAAATCCCCAAGCTAAGTGTTAAGTCTGGGTGGTGAGACAAAGGGTGGTTGGAAAAAAGGTCAGAAGGTCAAAACCAGAAAAATTAGAGCTATGTCAAGAAGTAGAATGTGAGGGGCGCCTCGGTGGCTCAGTGGGTTAAAGCCTCTGCCTTCGGCCCAGGTCATGATCCCAGGGTCCTGGGATCAAGCCCCACATCGGGCTGTCTGCTCCGCGGGGAGCCTGCTTCATCTTTTCTCTCTCTCTCTGCCTGCCTCTCTGCCTACTTGTGATCTCTGTCTGTCAAATAAATAAATAAAATCTTAAAAAAAAAAAAAAAAAGAAGTAGAATGTGAGACATACTCAGCGGTTCAGAAAGTTGCTTGGCTGAGGGCTTAGGAGGCTTCCTTGTCCATGGCCCTGACTGCATGGTGTGGGGTGAGAGGGGGGAGGTGTCACGTAAGCCTGGACAGGCCCCTTTCTGCTTTTAGAGACTTGCTACCCATTATTTGTTGTGACAGTCTTGTAGTTTCTTTTCAAGGCCCCTTCTTTTTACCTCTTTTCTCAATATGTATTTATTCCTTCCAAGTTTTGGGCTTCTCTTTTCACTTAACAGCTGACTGGCTTGGATCTGTGTGTTGAAGCATATATTCTTCTTAGAATCACAAAAGGGAAAAACTGCCTCTCTTCCAAAGATGCTTCTACTCTGTTAAAATCGATTTTCTTTGATCCTGAAAGAGTGTGGCAAGAGCAAGGTCTTCGTATTTTCCTACTGAATGAAAATGATCCACAGTCTTTGTCTGCCGTCCCCACCACAGCTGGCCACTGCCCAGAATGCAGCAAGGTCCCCTGGGTCTGGCGTGGGGGGCGGGCTCAGAGGTCAGTGAACACAGGTGCGCCCCACCGACTTTTGATGATGTGGCTGGCACCCTGTAAGGCAGAGAAACAGTTGCTGCTCTTGCTGCGGCGGCTGCTGCTAATTGTCAAGAGCCGAGCGAGTCAGAAGTCACTGGTTTGAATTACTTCCCTGCTGCAGACATTCTGGGAAAATACGAGGCTTTTCACAAGAAAGGCCTAAAGGTGACAAGTATTAGAACTTAGTGGCCTACTTAATTCCTCTTATCACTGCAGAATGGGAATAAAATCCTCCTTATTTCCCAGCAGTGGTAAATGGTTGAGAAATGAGAAATACTGAGGTCTTCAGTTAGAAAATATTTAATTATAAAACATTTTTTTTTTATTCGGGTGAAATTCACATAGCATAATAATAGCCATTTTAAAGATTTATTTATTCATTATTTGGGAGAGAGAGCGTGTGTGCTTATGGGCAGGAGAGGCAAGGGAGAGAGAATCTGAGGCAGACTCTGCCCCCTCAGTGCAGAGCCTGACATGGGTCTGCTCAGGGGGCTTGATCCCACAACCCTGAGATCATGATCTGAGGCGAAACCAAGAGTAGGATACTTAACTGCCTGCGCCAACCAGTTGCCCCCAAATTAGCCATTTTATTTTTTATTTAAAAAAAATTTTTATTTATTTATTTGACAGTGAGAGATCACAAGTTGGCAGTCAGAGAGGCAGATAGAGAGAGAGGAGGAAGCAGGCTCCCTGCTGAGCAGAGAGCCCGATGTGGGGCTCAATCCCAGGACCCTGGGATCGTGACCCAAGCTGAAAGCAGAGGCTTTAACCCACTGAGCCACCCAGGCACCCCCAAATTAGCCATTTTAAAGTGAATGATTTAGTGGCCATTAGTACATTCACAGTGTTGAGCAACTATCCCAGAACATTTTCACTGCCCCCTAAATTAGAAAACCCCGTACATGTTAAGCAGTTATTCCCAATTTCTCCTTCCCCTCAACCACTGACAACCACCGATCTGCTCTCTGTCTCCAGGGATTTATCTATTCTAGCTATTTAATATAAATGGAATCATACAGGATGTGACTTTTTGTGTCTGGTAAAACATTTATTTTTAAACACAAGTCATTTTTATATCAGTCTCCTCTTGTCCTAACAGTGGGAGAGCTGGGGTGCTGCCGGAGTGTTAACGTCTCTCTAATTAGGCCCTCGAAGAAAAAAAAACCCTCTTCAGGAATACCTGCTTCACTTCTGCTGCGGGTGGGTTTCTCTTCATGAGGTAACTCGCAGTTTAGATTTAAGTTACTTAATGTTACTTAATTTGGAAGGATATGAAGAATTTAACTTTTCTTCAGGATGGCGGTCAGTCCCCTCTGGCATCCTTCCCCCCACCTCCAGTTTGTGTTGTTGTCTCGTGGTCTGAACCCCAATTTATCCCATCATCCAGATGAACCTGTAACTGATACTTTGGCATCAGGATAGCTAGAGATTATATTGCTAGCTAAGCAACAAAGCGTAGTCTCCCCCCGGGGAGTTGAGTTGAATGATACCAGCCGTTGAAGATGAAAATTTGAGAAATACTTTACATTCTCATCTGTAGAGGAGACTGACCATCCTGCCGCCTCCCTGGTCTCCCCCGTGAAACAGAGGCTGCTCAGGGAGGGCCTCGGGATGCAGACAGCGGGGGCCTGACGTGAGATTCCTCTCTCTCTGTCTCTCTCTCTCTCTGCCACAGTAACCCAAGGTAGGTTGCACAGATGAACCTGGCAGAGAAAGGGGCAGCTGGATGGCAAATAAGGTTCTGAGGGGACCCAAATTCTAGTTAAATCATTTTGCAGGAGCAAAAGATCCTGCTGGTCTAGTGATGCAGAACTCGAGAATTAAATTGGCATAGAACTAGTGCTTTCAGCAAATGCAACCTCTGAAAGTCTCTTTCCTGCGATCCCCTGGGAATGGCAGGACAGTTAAATGGAGGACAAATTATGACTCACTGCCCTCAGATGGTGATTATCGTGAATGTGTTCTGTGCCAGGTGTGGCTGAGGCACTGACTCTCTGCTACAAAATGTCTTCCAGGGATCTGGGAATACCACCTGGAGAGTAACCCATGAGTTGACAACACACAGCAGCGACAGGGATGGGCTGGGGCACTTTTGTTGATTGCTCTTCCTCCTTCTTCTTTCATCTCTTTCTGTCTCCCTCCCTCCACTGACATGTATGGAGCTTGTTCTGTGCCAGGCACTGTGCTGAGGGCCGAGGGTATGAACTCTGACCCCGCCCTCCCTCCTCTGGTCTCCTCTCCACGCATGTTCTCCTGCGGTTGCCGAGCAGTAGAAGTAATTGTATACTTGTCTGTCTTCCAGAGGAGGGGGTAGCTTCTAAAGGCCAGAGTCCTTGCCCTGGAGCCTCTGAATCCAACATTGCCCTAGCAGAACTTTATGGAATTGAATTCAGATATGTAAGCAGATAACCGTATAAAATGTGATTAGTGATATTTGAGAGAGTTGTGCACAGAGTGCTGGGCAACACAAAGGGCAGGGTGAACAACTGCCAAAGGCAGCCGCAGGGCCTCCCAGGGGTGTCATCTGAGCCGTCTTGAAAGATGAGAAGGTGTTTGCCAGACAAATGGGGCTCGGGGTTGGGGCACACAATCTCCAGAGGTCACACCTATGTGAATATGTTTCTTGGGAGGAGGCTGTGATCCTCTAAATCCTGCCCTTTCTTTCTTTAATGAAACTTCAGAAAATAACTCCTTGGTTTGCCACTATCTCTGGATCAAGCCCATGGACAGTATAGCATCTCTTCTAGAAAGTGATAAGCCTTTTTCTTCTAGGGGCTAAAGGCCACTCCCCACCAAAAAATTCTGTTGAATTCCTTATCTCTAAACTGCCATGTGTTTTAATCTTCCTTTTTCACGTTGAAATAAACGTTTAAAAAAGTTCTTTTTTTAAATCAGTTTGAGTGGAGCCAAGATTTCACTCTGATAATCCTTTCACCATTTCAACAAACGTGTGTTGAATGCCTCCCCTGCTCTGGAGTCTCGGCTTACACAGAACGAACAGTGAGCTAGTTTTTGCTCCCAAGGAGACTAAAACTGACACCAAACAGGAAGCTAAAGTAGCACAGGAATGGTCCTCCTTTAGCATTTACTATTAACGTGTACTCTTCATGCACAGAGTTGGTATTGAAACTTTTTGGAGTAGGTGACTCCAATTCTGAACTGAAGTTTAGGGGTCCAAGGAACAATCAAGAAAGCCACCCTTGCCACTAGAAGATTTGCCAGGAAAAGCAAAAAAAATCTTTAGTCTAAAGTTTACTGAGTATGTATTTTAAGGAACCTCAGAAAGTCCACTCCATGCAGAAAGATACCCCAAAAGGAGCACATAAGATAAAGTTTTATATTAAGTATTTGGTTATATATACTTCTATATCTTATTTTCTTGAAAGATTTCATTTATTTATTGAGCGAGAGACAGAGATAGAGCATGAGCAGAGAGAGAAGGAAAAGCAGACTCCCCGCCAAGTGGGGAGCCCAACACCAAGCTTGATCCCAGGACCTAGAGATCATGACCTGAGCCAAAGGCATGACTGACTGAGCCGCCTAGGCGTACTGTATTTTACTTTATTTATTTTTCCAAGTAGGTTCCACGTCTAGCAAGGAGCCCAACATAGGGTCCAAACCCCTGACCCCAAGATTAAGACCAGAGCTGAGATCAAGAGTAAGGTATCCAAACAGCTGAAACCCAGGTGCCCCAATACTTGTTTATTTTAAAAACATGTCATTTGATGTTCGTTTATTTGCCATAAATTTTAGTGTTTTTGTAAGGACTTCAGAATTTTTTGGAACTGGTACACCAATTTATACTTCTGATGATTGCGCAAAGATGTGGCTTAACAGGGTTTGTCTTATCTTTCCCGGTAGGGAACTGCTTAGTTCTGGGATAGATAGTGCCTGTGATCACCTGGTGCCACCACTCCAAAATGCCCTCCTTCTCTTCTCTCTCTTCCCCTCAGCCTCCCTGGCCTTAAAAGACAAAATCAGATGCCAGCTCTTCCATAATTCGTTCTCTGACACCCCTTGCTTCCCAGAAATTACTCATTTTCTTGCCTCCAGACTTCCATAACAGCTCATTCTGCCCCCATATATGCACACAGAACATAACATTTTCTACCCAGTTTATACTTTTGGGTAAATATGTTATATCCCATATGAAATGATAATTTCCTTGGAATCAGTAATATTTTCTTTTGTCTTTATATCTCATCCCTTCTTCCCTCTTCCAGTACCTGTTACATGAAGAGCTATAATGGACACTCAATAATAATTCACCGAAATGGCATCAGTGGATGGAATTTCAGTCTGGATTAGTGAATGCCGGCATCCTTCTGGATGCCATCGTCCATAGCATAAATCCTTAAACCATTGTTTCCCAAAGTAAGTTCCAGTTAAGTAGCCCGTACAAATGTCTAAGGTCAGAACTTATGGAAAATTCTAGTTAAACAAAGTTAAACAGGATTCTTGACTGTATGACTTCCTAAATTGTAGGCACTGAGAGGGAGATAGAGTGAATGATGTTTCCCAAAATTGTTTGACCAGAAAAACCTTGATAATTATCTGAAGATGTATATTAGTTTCCTCTTGCTGTTGTAACAAATTCCCTTGAAGTTAGTGGCTGAAAGCAATGCAAGTTCTGGAGGTCAGAAGTCTAAAATGAGGCAGTAGGGCAGTGTTCCTTTTGTATGCTCAAGGGGGAGAATCCCTTGCCTTGCCTTTTCTGGCTTCTAGAGACTGCCTACTTCCTTGACCTCAGACTTCTCCCTCCCATCCTTAAGGCCAGCAATGTAGTGTAGGGGGTGGAAAAATGTTTCCTTCTAGGTTCTTTGCCTGGTTTAATAATGGAATGGACATAAGATAGATAAACAGGAAAGAAAACAAATTTGGTTTCATACGTCCTGGAGCCCCGTGAAAACACAAGACTCAGAGAAGTAACCAGAGGAAGCTTCTGCACCTCTTAGACAAACAATAAATTTGTGAAGAATTGACAGAACGAAAAGGTCTGGGTTTGGGGTACCAAATTAGTGAAAAAGTAACCAAGGTTGTTTATACAGCTTCTTGGCCCTAACTTGCCTCCCTGGCTAACTTGTGAAGTCTTGAGGTAATAAGTTTCAATCTTCTACCTTCCTGGCATTTGGAGGGTACCCTTCACATGAGAGATTTATTTCCTGCTTTCAGCGGGGACACACAGGAGAGTTAAGAGTGTCCTTCTTGCACTGACTATCCCCCAAGTAACTTTAATTCGAAATAATCAATATGCTAAAATGGTATATTCGAGGTGCCATAGTCTCCCCTTCACTAGCATCTTCCAGTCTTTCTCTGACCCCTGCTTCTGTCAGCATCCTTCTTCCTATGACTCCTGACACTCTTGCCTCTCTTGTAAGGGTACTCGTGATTGCAGTGGGCCTACCTGAGAAATCCAGGATAATCCTCTCACCTCAACATCCTTGGCTTAATCATGTCTGCAAAGCCCCTTTGCTATGTAAGGTAACACGTTTACAGGTTCTGGGGATTAGAAAGTGGCTATCTTGGGGTGGTTCAATCAGTCAATTACTTGCTTTCCGCTCAGGTCATGATCCCAGGGTCCGGGGATCAAACCCCACATCAGGCTCCCTGCTAAGTGGGGAGTCTACTTTTCTTTCTCCCTCTGTCTCTCAAGCCTGCTCATGCTCTCTCTTGCTCCCTCTACTTTCTCTCTCTCTCAAATAAATAAGATCTTGAAAGAAAGAAAGAAAGAAACAGATGATAAAAGCTGTACAAATTATAGAGATCAGAAGTTTAGGGTGCCTGTATGGCTTAGTCAGTTAAGCGTCCGACTCTTAATCTCAGCTCAGTTCTTGATCTCAGGATTTTGAGTTCAAGCCCTGCGTTGAGCTCTATGCTGGGCATGAAATCTACTTTAAAAAAATAAAATTATTTTTTTAATTTTAAATTTATATAAGTTTAAAATTTTAAATTTATGTAAGTTTAAAGTTTATAGTAATGCAGAGAAAGTAATACTTAATAAAAAATGTGGTTGGTATTTGAAAAAGTAGAAGAAAGTAAAAAAAAAAAAAAACATTAAGGTATTAGGACAATTTAGGTGATTACTTTCACCAGGTAGGAAGACGGGTGCCAAAAGAACCTATGGGCATAGCTAGAAAAGCAGATGGAATTTGATTTTTGTAAAGAAATAGAACTTAAAATGGAAACTTGTTATACCTGGCAAAGCAGGAGGGTAACACTCAACCTTTATATAAATTTAAATGGTTCAAAAATCACTTTGCCTTAGTTTGTCAATCCAAGATCAACCTCTGTGAGAACGAATATTTGCAGAATTTGTTGAACTACTTGGAAAATAATACGGGAACAAAAGAAAACATTATCATGATTATTGTTACATTTTATAAACCTACTATTCTCTTAGCTTAAAAACATTACAAGAAATTAGGCTATAATAACAATAATTGTATAACAATACAAATTTTTGGATATCAGAGCATTTTGATACAGAAGAGATATGTGGGAAGGTGTATATTTGGCAAGGTAGAGTTTTCTTCTTCATAGTTTGGGAGTTATGTAGTTTCCTCTAGTGTAAACACTGACTCCATTAATACTGAAAGGGAAAGCCTCCATGAGCTAATCCTACCTTTCCCTTTCAGGTGTGAGGAGTGCAGTAAATTTCTCCCCCTTGGCAGGGGTCAGCAGTTTAATGGAGACTGTAATTCTGTGAATGTGCCGTTTTTATAGACTGTGAAATGCAATAATAATTTCAGTGTTTTATTACAGGTATCAGTTTGTTTCCCCCCATCTATTCCATTTTATTACAAATTATACACATCCGTATGATGAAGGGTAATGTGTTTTCTTTTGTTGAAGTGGAAGGTATAGGACAGAATTGATGATATAAGTGTGGGGGGTTTTGTTTGTTTTGTTTGTTTTTTACAATTTCATAAGTTTGTTCTCACAGATTGCGTGCTGTACTTTTAATTTCAGTAACATTTAACAAACTCATGGCCATGGAGGAAATTAAACTCACACAGAATGTCCATAATGAGACTCTGGGTGCTGTTGCTTCAGGTACGGTACTGAGTGGCTACTCTGAGTGGCAAATTAAAGAGACAAAAGCCATCTTCTCCTTACTGCTTCTAGTGTACAGAACTACTTGGATTTAACCATAAATTACTTGTACAGTAACCTCAACTGCCTGGGACACAGCAAAGCAAAGGCTGCTAAAACAGATGCCATTCATCCTCCAAACTCTGGGGGGAGCTTCTTAGACTTTCGCCTGACACCTAGTGATTCTCTCTATACATACAGTTCTATCCTGTTAGATCATTTAATCTCCTCTTTCACAGGCACACAAAGCACAGATTTAAAAGGAGAAGGAATTATGAGAATCAGACTCACCGACTAGTAAGAAGTGACAGTTAAACACACGAAAGAAGGAGGCAGAATACTTACTTTAAAATGGGCACAGAAATGTTTTAAGGCACCAGGGCACTGATAGGAACAGACCATCTTGAATGCGTCCCTTAAGACATCACTTTATTGCCTTGAAACGAATAGCAATGGCCCCGAGACCCCAGGAACAGTTACGTTCTATTCATGTACAATGTATTATAGAAAAATTTCTGTTCAAAATGCTTTTATTTTTGGTGATACTGAAAGGAATAACATTTAGTTAACCTTATCCTTCCAATAATACCATATAAATAGGAATTGTCATAATATATTGCATTGAAGGAGCCCTAAAATACATCTCTTTTTACTACTAGTGATCAGAATATTTTGACCTTAAATTCTCATTTCATTTTTTTCTCCCAAAATTCCTTCCAATGATGTACATGGAAACCAACAGTGATTGGATTTACCCCCACCTTTCTTGGCAGAGATATAAAGGATCTGTGTATACTAATTCATTCTTGCTGGTGGATTTCTTAGGTGTTATGTCTTTTTGTTTTGTTTTATCTGGAGCAGTTTCTCTCCTTTAAGAAAAATAGGTTTAAAATAGCTTATTTGGGGGCACCTGGGTGGCTCAGTGGGTTAAGCCGCTGCCTTCGGCTCAGGTCATGATCTCAGAGTCCTGGGATCGAGCCCCACATCGGGCTCTCTGCTCAGCAGGGAGCCTGCTTCCTCCTCTCTCTCTGCCTGCCTCTCTGCCTGCTTGTGATCTCTCTGTCAAATAAATAAATAAAATCTTTAAAAAAAAAAAAGCTATTAATAAAAAAAAATAGCTTATTTGGATGTTACAAACTTTCCTCTTTGGGAACGTAGAAATCAAAATTAGGGCAAATGAGAGCTTTGGAAGACATTCTGCATTATGCCTGCGCTGAACTTCTCTTTTTCCCTTTTTGTCCCCATTCAACAACACAGACCCTCTGGCCAGTATGACTTGCCAGTGTGTGAGAGCGTGGCCCCAGAGTAATATTCTGGGACTCATGTTATAAAGCTTTTACTATATCCCTAAGGGAGGTTACAAAGAAATCTATTAGACCTTCCTAGTTCCTTATTGTTTAGGGTAAGTTTTTTGGGGGGAGGGGGAGAATGTTTTTCTTTTTTCCTTGATTATGTGGCTCCCTTGACAGCATTATCTTTCCTCATTAGAAACCATAGCTTTATTTTGCCGTGTGGCTCATCTTTGCAGTTCTGTGATTATAAAGTTGATTCTCAAGTATTTCTTATCCAAACTCCAAGTAAACCAGGCTTCATTATAAGCTGTTATTTCTTTAAATCATGAGAAATTATGTAGTCCATTTGACCACGAGCCTTGAACAGAAGGTAGGACAAGGCACCTTCCCCAGAGCGAATTTGTGTTATTGTAGGTCTTTGACATTAGAAGTTGACTCTGGCATTTAACCAGGGAAGAAACAGACACATAATGATCTGTCTCATTCCTACTCTCCTGTAATACAGCAAGATATTTGTCTAAATGTCCCTTAGATGGGGTAGGAGGTAGTAGTTAATATGGAAATAGGAAAAAACAGTATGCACTGAACCACTTTGCACCTGTGATGAAGTAGATCACAGAACCTTCAAAAGCAGAATTCTCACTCTCTACTTAATGAGAGTTTATTATCTAATTGTGCCAGGCATTGTGCTCTATATGACTTCACAAGTAACACTTTTCTTAAAGCCATGGCCATGTCCTTTTAGTGCCCATAAAATAGAACAAGAAAATGTGTCCCTTCCCCATGCTGACTTCAAAAAAAAAAAAAAAAAAAAAGACGACAAGACAGGACTGAATAGAAGATTGGTACCCTTGAAGTTGAAAATAAGAGGCATAGAGAAAATAATATACTTTAAAATGAGACCAAAGTATTAACCTTAGGTTACTCATTTTTGTTTTGATGGATAATGATTCAAATTTAATAAAACCTGAGCAGCCATAGATCACCTAAGTTCAGTCAAAAGTTTCCTGCCTTTTTCATTCATCAGGTGGATTCCTTTGTATTTTTTCAGCTTCTGGGTTATTATTTGTTTGCATTTTTTCGGGGCTCCTTCTCACCTCTTTCAGAACAGAGTGGCAGTTTGGGGAGGTCCGTTCCCCACAGCTTGGTGCATAGCGGGCAAAAGAAATCCTTAACGAAAGTTGATTTCCAGTCACAGATGTCCCTTCTAAGTTACATTGTCACGGGAAGATGATCTGAAAACACAGTCAGTTGAATGAGATATAGCCACCCAAAAGATTTGTATCAAGGTAGCAAACTAAAAGAAGAAATGTGAAATTCTGTGGGAAATATTGTTTAAATCTTGTTTCATGTTTTTAGCAGTACCTTAATTTAGGTGTGAGAAATAGGCTTGGCTAAAAAGAACCTAACATTTCCTTATGCCCTTAGTTTGAAATCTAACCAGTATTTCAGGATTTCTTCCTGAGGATTTCTCAAGTTTCTTTTCAGGTTGAGGCATTTTCCTACCTGAGCTTTCAAGAACAGATTTTATAACACTTGGAGTTAACTTAAACTTGTAAGATCCCATACACCAGACTGCCATAACACAGAAATATTCTTTTGTTTCCATTCATCATTTGGGAATAAAAATGGATCTTCTTTTTATGTATCTTCTTGAAGAACCGAAAAATTAAAGAAACATTCAGAAGTCTATTTTTATCAAATTTTTTATAGTAGAACAGTTCACTTATATCTTATTGATTATTATGGCTTATTGTTTAGCACTTTAGATGCAGTATTTGTAAGTTCTCCCTTTTTTAGCTTAGCCTTCAAATAGAAAGTTCTAAAGAATAGCTAGTCCCCAGAGAGTTCTTGTCCATTAGAGTACACTGGTGATAAATGGAATCAATTTATTCTTAGTGACTTTTTAATTAACCTAGAACTTAATTTTTTTATATGAAATAGTTCAACGCAATGCAATTTTCAGCTGGGACTCCAGAACCTGAGCCAGAGTAGAAAGAGAAAGAATGAATATCTAAGATACTGTCCCTCTCAATCTGAATATTGTTAATTCTACTAAGCGTAGTGGAAGCATAGATCACTCTACTACACAGGCTCAAGAAGTTGCCTTAGGATCAAAGTCACACAGAATTTTTTGAATATGCTGACACAAATTTCACTGATACTTTAAGAAGCCACATTCAACTGCTTATCAGATATTGTGGCCAAGAACAAGGGGTTGCAAAGAGGTTTGTCTGTGCTATAACTTTTATGTATTCTACTGCCTTCTAGAATTCTTAACATAAAATAGTGGGAAATTAAAAACTGCATTGTAGTATTTTCTTAAAATATATTTTCTTAGAGCAGTTTTAGTTTTATTAGCAAAATTGAACAGAAAGCAGAGTTCCCATATATTGCCTGCACCTGCAATGCAATAATTTTAACTTTAGAATTTTACTTTTATAAAGATCACAACTTTGTTGAGAAATAATACACCTATCATGAGATTTACCTTTTTATGGTGTACAGTTCTGTGCTTTTAGTACATTCATGGCGTTGTGCAACCATGACCACTCTAATTTCAGAATTAAAACTTACTTCTTAATGATGAAATTAAAATACCATTTAGAGAATTTAAAGAAGAGAAAAAATAGTCTCCCAAACTCACCATTCTAACCAAATGTTTGTCATTTTTTGATAAATTTTATTCTAGTTTTTTTTTTTTTTTTAACACATGCAGATATTTTTACAAAGGATGATAGGAGTGTTCTGTGCAGTTATTTAAAAGTTTTCTGGTGAGAGTGGATGGCTCTGTCTCTTTAAGGCTGCTCACAGTGTGATGCGGAGTGCCGTGATTCTTACTGCTGTGTGTACATATGAAATTGTTCGAATGAAGAAAATAACTTCATGGTTGTGTATGCTGTGGTGTGTTGCTTTCCACTAAGCTGTCTCTTGGTATTTGAACATTGCAAAGCACTGTTAAAGCTTTATACTTTGGGTCATTCATAGCAGGTGACATTTTTTTTTTTCCCCCAGTGTTCCAAGATTTATTGTTTATGCACCACACCCAGTGCTCCATGCAATATGGCATCTTTTATTCTTTCTTGCTAGGATGTGAGAGCAATGAAAGATTAAATTAACTAATGAGGCCATTGTGTTCTTAGTTGCTACTGTCCCTTCAGGGTAAGGGCAGCCTCAGCCCTGGGCCTCATGAAGAAGGGACTCAGCTGACATCAGTGCGGGGCGCTGAGCCATGAAGTGTATAAAAATAAATAGTAAGAGAGACAGTGAAAACGTAGGCATGGATATGAGCACATTTACAAAAGTTTCACAAGCAACCAAAAATTGTAAGAAAAGATGTTCTGGGATGTGAATGAAGAAACTTCTTTTGGAATCAGATTAAGAGCATTTGGAAAACACTGATAATGTTATATGCAATAAAGGATGCGAGAAATGGGATACTCCTATGTTATGAGAGTATAATTGGTCAACCTTGTAAGAGGCTAATTTGATGGCATTTATTAAAATTTAAAATGTCTGTTCTCTTTAACTGAATATAACATTCTTAAGAATTGTGCAGAAGTAGGGGCGCCTGGGTGGCTTAGTTGGTTAAGGGTCCGACTTGATCTTAGCTCAAGTCTTGATCTCAAGGTCATGGGTTCCGGACCCACAGTGAACTCCACACTGGGCATGGAGCCTACTTAAAATAAGAATTTTGCAGAAGTAATAGCATTGTATATAAAAATGCATATACAGACATATTCATTGAAGCCATATTTGCAATGGTAAGAAACAATCTATTGCTCAGCAATAGGAGAATTGGCGAAATAAATCATGGTTCAGATAGCCATTAAGAAGAACAAGGTTCATGTATATTTGTGTGTGTGTATGTGATGCCCAATGTAGATGTGCATGATATACTTTCATGTGAAAAGATGAAAATGGTATATCTCCCTTTTATTTAAAAAAGTGTATTGTAGATAAGTTTGTTCATGTATAAGAAAACTGGGGTTGAGGGATATTTTGCTTTTATTTTATTTTTTCCTACCAACAGGATTATGAATGATTTTTACTTTTCTTTTTTCTGTGTTTTTCAATCCCCACATTTGAAAAATTATGTGACTTTCCCAGGCTTTCAAAGATGAGAAAATGGAGCAATTTGAGCTAAGCTATCGAAGTAGTGCCAAGTAGAAGTTCTTAAGGAACCAGCTTTAATGAATAGGTAAATTTGATTTCTAATTAGTATACCAGCAGTTTAGGGACCCCTGGCTGGCTCAGTCAGTAGAACATGTCACTCCTGATCTCAGGGTCATGAGTTCAAGCTCCATGTTGGGTGTAGAGAATACTTAAAAAGTAAAATCTTAAAAAAAAATAGTGTATCAGTAGTTTATATGGAAAAAGATCTTTCTAAAATATGTGGAAATAGTTTTTACTCAGGTTAAACCTTTTGAATTTTTGTTTTTTCTTTCTTTTTTTTTTTTTTAAAGATTTTATTTATTTATTTGACAGAGAGAGATCACAAGTAGATGGAGAGGCAGGCAGAGAGAGAGAGAGAGAGGGAAGCAGGCTCCCTGCTGAGCAGAGAGCCCGATGCGGGACTCGATCCCAGGACCCTGAGATCATGACCTGAGCCGAAGGCAGCGGCTTAACCCACTGAGCCACCCAGGCGCCCAAGAATTTTTGTTTTTTCTAATCATAAAGTATTATGAGACATTTTGAAGATAAATAAGAATCTAAAGAAGATAAAAAAATCCTTTCTATTTTGGGCGCTTGGGTGGCTCAGTCAGTTAAACATCTGCCTTCAGCTCAGGTCATGATCCTGAGGATCGGATGGTCCTGGGATCGAGCCCTGCATCTATCTCCCTGCTCAGTGAGTAGCCTGCTCCTCCTTCTCCCTCTGTCCCTCCGTCTGCTTGCACTTGTGGGCCCGTGTGCCTGCTCTCTCTCTCCTTGCAAGCAGAGGGAGTGCAGAGGGAGAGAGAGAATCTCAAGTAGACTCCCCGCTGAGCTCAGAGCCCAACCAGGGGACTGGATCCCACAACCCTGAGATCATGAACTGAGCCAAAATCAAGAGTCAGACCCTTAACCAACTGCACCATCCAGGTATATCCCCCTTTTTAAGATTCAAATATATAAATAAAATCTTCTAAAAAATTATTTATAATTCTATCACTTGGAGATAAAGTAAGCTAAGTCTTAAAACCTCACTTGTGCTATCATTTTGAAATTTCAAAAGAATTTATTTTCACCCTAATCACTTGTCTCATTGCTGAATTAGTGGGGGGGGATACTTATGATCTTAATGAAGTTTCCTGAATATTTCCTATCAAAAAATTAGCCTTGGGGTGCCTGGGTGGCTCAGTGGATTAAGCCTCTGCCTTCAGCTCAGGTCATGATCTCAGGGTCCTGGGATCGAGCCCCGCTTCGGGCTCTCTGCTCAGCGGGGGGCCTGCTTCTCTCTCTCTCTCTCTCTCTCTCTGCCTGCCTCTCGGCCTACTTGTGATCTCTGTCTGTCAAATAAATAAATAAAATCTTTTTAAAAAATTAGCCTTGGTAGTATTGCACATTGTAATAAAAGTTTAAAAAGTTGGGCACCTGGGTGTCTCAGTTGGTTAAGCAACTGCCTTTGGCTCAGGTCATGATCCCAGAGTCCCAGGATCAAGTCCTTCATCAGGCTCCCAGCTCCATGGGGAGTCTGCTTCTCTCTCTGACCTTCTCCCCTCTCATGTTCTCTCTCACTGTCTCTCTCTCAAATAAATAAATAAAATCTTTTAAAAAATAGTTTAAAAAGTTAAAAGAGAAGGATAAAACTGCTAAAGGGTAATAGAAAAGGAGAGGAGGGCAGGTGAGTCTGACAATCAAATTTTCCCATTCTTAAAAGAAGTGTCTGTGATCAAACCAGTCAGTGAAGAAATTTCTCTTTGTTTCTCCCTCCTGCTGTCCTGAGCTAGCAGTCAAGCATCCCCGCATAGGATAGAAGGGACCATCACTGAGCTGGAGTACTTGTGTTATTTGGTACCTGGGAGTAATCCTCTGAGGGCCCCGAATCCTCACAGTCTTTTCATACTTGCAGGAGGATCAACTGGGTTACAAAATTAACCACCCTGAGCTGCTCACTCCTGGTAGCAGGCCCTGGGTGCTCTGTTGTTACCAGCCCACAGATTATAGGCGGGCCTGGTCAGTAGCTTCTTGAGGTCCCTTTGTCCCTCCTCCCCCAAGTCAAGAGTTGCATATTGAACTGTGTTCCCAGAGGCTGCAGCATTGAGCAGTTTCTAAATCCTCAGCCCTTTACTGTGCCACCTTTACCTTAAGGAATGGCCACCTAATCTGTGGGGTCCAGTGCAAAATGAAAATGTGGGGCACCTTGTTCAAAAACCAAGAAGTTTAAAACAGTACAAGCAAAACACTAGAGCAAGCACGGGGCTCTTTGGGACTCTCCAGGTTACACTGGCTCTGCTCACCTTAGCCTCACCTCCTAACCCAGGGGTATCCTGATACTGAGAGAGTGTGCATGCTTAGTCCCTCCAATCCTCCTCCTTCCATTTTTTTGAGATCATCTAGTGCTTAGCTCCATACAACTTTCATCCTTGAAACAGAATGCTCTTTGAGAATGAGGGACAGGTGTTGTAAGGGAAAAAAAATGTTTTTCTCACTATCCTCCTTGGTTCTCTACCTGGGGCTCTCTAAATTAGACTGACAAAAAAAAAGATTAATGGGGGAAAAAGGTTTTTTTAAGATTTAATTTATGTATTTGAATGAGAGGGAGAGCAATCATGCAAACCAGGGAAAGAGCAGAGGGGAGGGAAAGGGACAAGCAAACCCCACATTGAACACAAGCCCATCAGGGGGCTCAGTCTCACAACCCCCAAGATGATGACCTGAGCCAAAACCAAGAGTCGGGCACTTAACTGACTGAGCCACCCAGGTGCCCCTGAAAAAAAAAGTTATTTAATGTGTGTATCACATTCAGAATGGGAGTACTCAGAGGCAATAACTTTAGGGATGGTTAGAATTTGATTTTCTATACCATCTAGCAACAGGACAATAAATATTTAGAGACATGACAAGACAAAGGAAAAGGACTTTGAATTCTAGGGGTGGCAAATTGCGGGAAGGCAAATAGAGAGAGAAACTAATGAAAGATAAAAGCTAGTTAGTAAGGTTTGTTACATAGATTCTTTTGGTGCCATATCTAGGCTGATAATGGTTTGTCTCCCGTCCTTAACTTTTGTCCTTCCTGGTAGAAAAGGGAGGGAGGATACCTTTGTAAATGTTTGTCTTGCTTCTAGGCAAAGAAGGGAAGGGCAGAGAGCTTTTCTTGTATCTCCTTCTCAGTGGCCTTCCGCTCAAAATAATCCTTGTGGTACCATGGCATATTCCGGAGTTGGCATAATCTGCTATCCTACGGTGTCCTCTCCAGGCAGATGCGGCCCCATGGGCCCATGAGTCAAAACCTTGTACATAGTCCAAAAAATTGCCCCTTCTTCAGGCAGACACTGCCCTGTGCTGGAGCCCCTGGCCTGGGACATGACGAGTGCCTTTGTTCACCTCTAGCACACTTGGCTGGGTGTCCTCATGGAGGGAATTGCCTGCATAACCCTACACTTTTACCGGGCCTACGGAACAACCTGGCGGGTTCCTTGACACGGAGTGGCAAGATCAATAAGCTAGAATGTCATTTCTTATTTTTTTTTAAAAGATATATTTATACGAGAGAGAGAGAGAGAGAGAGGGAGACAAAGTGTGTGCTTAGAGTGGAGGAGGAGAGGGAGAGAGCGTCTCAAGCAGACTTTGCGCTGAGCATGGAGCCTGAGCGGGGCTTGATCCCATGACCCTGAGATCACAACCTGAGCTAAAACCAAGAGCTGGATACTTAACGGACTGCCCCACCCCTGCGCCCTTGTCCTTTTTTCTTAATACAATAATCCAGATCCCTTCATTTGGGTTCCTTGAGTACTGCAGCTTCTCTGGTTTATACTCAAGGCTGTAGCTCTTTGCACTTTTTTGGGTTGTTTTTGCTCATACATATTTAAAATTCCTCTTCTTATGATTAAAATGGTCTGTTATTGGGATCTGGCAATCCTTCTCCCCAGCTTCCCTGAATGAGCTGCTTTAGTAGTAGGCAGACAGATCCACTCGACTCCTCTCTCATTCTGTTCTAATTTGGTGATTTTTTTTTAGGTCTCACTTCTAAGTGAGATAATACATGTTTAAAAAAGGAAAAATTTCAATGAAATATAAAAAGAGAAAAATGAATCATCATAATCCTTTTGGTTTTTTGTGATTATTGGCTAGCTTTGCCTGAAAGTAAGCCGGGGAAAGGTGAGGACTGAGGTAAATCAGGTCTTCGGAGTGTTTTTGTTTTTTTTTTGAAGTTGGGTGCTGACATTGAAAATTAAAAGGACATTAGATTCCCTTCCTTTCCCACACCCACCAGAAGTAAATAATGCACACACCAAGAGTTATGGGAGATGGAATCCGTTCATATTGGCTTGGGTTTTGGAAGGTTTGGAAACCCTGCATTTGTTCCCACTGTGAAGTTCTAGCTGGGTCACAGAGGCGCTGGGCTGAGCCTCCACATACCTGTCTCGCTCGCTGTCCAGACTATGGTAGTACCACGGAGTGGTTTGAAGTGGGGCAGAGACTGGGGGAGGTACTTTCTAAGAGCCGAAATCATCTAGGACCGATGACCAAGCCCCCCATATACTGTTCTAAACTCTTCTGTAACCCGTGTAAATGTTTTGTTTGTCTGCATGTCTGTTTGTGAGTATAAGCATGGGTGTGTTTGAGTGTGCAAGCATGTGTGTGTGCATAGATGTGAGCATGTTGGGAAAAGGGCTGGAAGTTAAAAGTACAGTGTTTATTATAGAAAAACATGCTTTATTTACTAGCGTAGATTCTCAGATTTGTTTCAGATTTGTTTGCCCTTTCTGATGGCAAAAAGTCAGGGTCTGTCATTTTGAAACATTCCAGTACTCCTGCGGCTCAGGAACTTCCATCTGAGATATTCCCTCTGATCAGATGTATATGCAAAGGCATATGAGATCTGTTCTTGCTCAGCTTTTCCCTACATAAATGCAGATTTTATAAGCATATGAGATACTCATCCCTGAAAATATTTAAAGCAGATTGGAAGAATATTTTCCTTGATTTTTATTTGAAAGAAAAGCTTCCTTTTACTCTTCCATATTGTTTTGTTCCTAATGAAAGAATTGGTTCTCTAGGTTAGTGTGAATTAATAATAGTGTAAATAATAGTGTGAATAATTTTTGTTAAACCGGTCAGGATATAAACTTGACCGTAAAGAGCAGTACTGAAAATAACATTAACTTACATCCAATGGAAATTTATTTCTGTCTTGTAACAGCTTAAGTTCAGGACAGTATAGTGGCTTTCTCCATGAGTACATGTGGGACCTAAGTTCCTTCTCTTCCTTCCTTGGCCAGCCCTAGTATGTGTTCTCCACCCATTTAAGCACACTTCCTGGAAGTTGATTATATCTCATTATCTAGAACTTAGCTACAGACTTTTTATTATATGTGCTGCCGAAGCGAGCACTAACTACAGACTTTTTAGCAGAGAGCCAGGTAGCCAGCTAAAACTGGAGTTTAACATTTCATTGAGGAAATGGAGAACGGATACTGGGGCATAGCTGTCCGTCCCTGTCACACTTGTCTTTGAATCATGCTCTGCTCATCACATTCTCAACCCAGCCAAGTAAATGTTATATGACATATTTCGTTTATTAAGAAGTTAGACACGGGGGCGCCTGGGTGGCTCAGTCAGTTAAGTGCTGCCTTCAGCTCAGGTCATGATCCCAGAATCCTGGGATCGAGCCCCACATCGGGCTGCCTGCTCAGCGGGCAGTCTGCTTCTCCCTCTCCCTCTCCCTCTGCCTGCTGCTCTGCCTGTTTGTGCTATCTCTCTGTCAAATAAATAAATAAAATCTTTAAAAAAAATTTTTTAAAAAGAGGTTAGACACAAACGTCTGACTTAAATTGCCAGTGGCTTCTATTATCCAAGTCAATTTTAACCGTTTACCAGTGGCTTTCAGTGGTACTGTGTTAAGAAAGATTGTAGAGCTGTATTTGCACTGAGAAGAAAAATAATTACATGATCAATAAGTGATACCTGCCCTTGGCACAGGATAGAAGAATAATGTCACGTGTTATTATCCTCAGTCTGAATTCAGAGAACAGCTCCTATTAAGTCATAGATTTAATCCTGTGTAGCACAGTTACAGATGTCTTACTTTTCCCCAGTGATTCATTCCACTGCCACCAAGCAAGGGTCTAAAATGGGGGTTGGGCTGGGACTTTATGTATAATGGAAATACCACTTACTAGTGGAAAGGAAGGTTTAATTGAAGGACCAGTTGAAGTAGATTTTTAGAACACGCAGGTAAACCTGAGGGTGCCAAGAAAGCCGCCATCATGTGATCATATGCGGGGGTGAAAGAGAGACTGGTAAGGATCAATGAGTTTTCTTCTTGTTCGGAACTTGTTTATATAGCAGAGTTAGTAATTTAGAATGCAGTATATATGCTGCCTTTTTTTGCTTTATCTTTCTGTGTATCTTTTCTCTTTCACTAGATTATGAGCTCTTGAGAAACAAGTCTAAACATGACACCCCTCTGTGTCCCTGACAGTTTCTAGCACATCGTACACAAAGAGGGAACGCAGGGGCGCCTGGGTGGCTCAGTGGGTTAAAGCCTCTGCCTTCGGCTCTGGTCATGATCTCAGGGTCCTGGGATCAAGCCCCGCATCTGGCTCTCTGCTCGGCAGGGAGCCTGCTTCTTCCCCTCTCTCTCTGCCTGCCTCTCTGCCTACTTGTGATCTCTGTCTGTCAAATAAATAAATAAAATCTTTAAAAAAAAAAAAGGGAACATGGTCAATATTTGTTGATTGCAGGATTACATGGTGATCTAGTTAGCTGGGTTGTTTTTTTGTTGTTTATTTGTTTTTTGTTTTTATTCAAGGAGTTTTCTCACTGCATAAGCTTTACTATCCTCAATTTATCTTTCGGACACTGAGTTGAAGGTGACTAAGTGAACTGTACCATTCTTCTGGTGGTTTTGAATGCATTATTGATCAGTAACAGAACTGACTAGCATAAATGGCAGTGGAGGATTTTCTCCCCCTTTTACTTGTGTCATCTTGGCAGAAGCGAAGACCAGTATTCAGGCTTCTCCAAGAACCGCATTACAAACAATTGCTGGATAAATTAACATCCTCTTCTGGATGAGAGCAAAACAAGGGGCCAGATCTGGCTGTCCTGATTTTGCTTTCCTTGTTCAGGCCGCTGGTGGGAGTCACCCTTGCTCTTGGTTCAGATCCCAGCTCCTCCCTTGCTTGTCTGTAACTGTGGGTGAGTCATGGCAACCTTGCTGGCCCTCCTTTTTCCAATTGTAAAAGAGAGATGAGTCTCTACCAGATGATGACTTAAAGCGCCTCTGACTTCTGGAATGGAGGACCCTCGGAAACACAGAGCATTGTTGTTGCTATGCTTGTTGCCTGATAACTAATTCATCTTTTCTTCTCCCCTCGACCAAATTTCCTGCTGAGGTAAGTAATGTGGAGAGGGCTTTTTTTTTTCCTTCAGCTTTTATTTCCTTTTGTGTACGTCTGGCCTTGTAAATGTGGTGAATAAATGCTATTATTATAACCCTTTTTGACAGCTCTGTAATTTAATTGCAATTCACTCTGAACATCTTTTTAAGACAATGATGTGTATTGAAGATGCAGCTGTTCCAATCTCATCTGCTAAACTGACAGGAATTGTTGCCATCAGAGTCCCAACAACTGTGGGAACTTCCGATCTATTCAAAGCCCAATATAGGGATTTACTCTGTGTGCGTGTGAGTGTGTGTCTGTGTGTGTGTGAGTATGCGCGCACGCATGTGTGTATGTGTGCGGCCACTCTCTGTACCCTGGTTTGACAAAAAGTGAGTGTGGTATTTAGAGAGAAGCATCATTTAAAATTGGCCTTTGCATAGAGACGTAAATTATTCTGGATTTGTTTTTTGTGGTGAGCTAAGCTCTGTACCACCTACCAACATTAGGAGGCAGTCCCTCTGTTCACCTGAGCTTGATTCCTGCCGCTGTTGGCTGGGGGTTATGAGAATCCCATTGGTCACCAACTGTTGTGCTAGTTTGTGAGGGCTGCCATAGGCGAGTACCGTGTACTGGGCGGCTTACACTATAGAAAGTGAAAACAAAAACAAAACAAAATAAAAACCAGAAACTCATTTTCTCACAGTTCTGGAGCCTAGAACTCCGAATCTAGGTGTTGGCAGGGTTGAATCCTTCTGGGGGCTGTGAGAGAGACTCTGCTTCATTCCCCTCTCCCAGGTTCTGGTAGCCTCGGGTGTTCTCTGCCTAGATAGATGGGCTCCCTGTGTCTTCACACTGTCCTCCCTCTCTGCATGTCTCTGTCCAAATTTCCCCTTTCTATAAGGACATGGATTAGGGCCCACCCTTATGACCTCATTTTAACTTGATTACTTCTTAAAGACTCTCTCTCCGAACAAGGTCACATTCTGAGGTACTGGAGCTTAGGACTCCAAGGTATTCTGGGAGGGACAAAGTTCAATTCATAACAGATGTCTACTTGAATATGCAGGGATTTTCTTCTTATGTCGGCTACTAAGAATTTGCTCCCCAGAGGGCTTTTGGGTGATTGCAGGAAGATTCTCACTGGAATTATTTATTTTATTTTATTTTTTAAAAAAGATTTTATTTATTTATTTGACAGACAGAGATCACAAGTAGGCAGAGAGGCAGGCAGAGAGAGAGAGAGAGGAGGAAGCAGGCTCCTCGCTGAGCAGAGAGCCCGACATGGGGCTCGATCCTAGGAACCTGGGATCATGACCTGAGCTGAAGGCAGAGGCTTTAATCCACTGAGCCACCCAGGCGCCCCTGGAATTATTTATTTTATAATGATATTGTTCCTTTCATTTATTTTGGGCTGTAACACAGAGCAGTTAAATCTACTGTCTTTCTCGATATTTGGCCAAGTAGTTGCAGTGGAGCCTGGTCTGCCTTTTGACCTTCACTGCCCTGAATACAACTTACTTGTAATATGAACGAGATGTAATACCAGGTCACTTCAGAACTCTCTAACTGGCGGATGAATTGAAGACGAATAACATGAGTGTCCCCCTGTCTCCAGTTCTCCGGCCCCTCCCCCACCACTTTGACTCCTTGTTGCAAGAGGGAATTTGAGTATAATTCAGGAAAATGTTCCTGGTGTCAGAAAATTCCTTCATTTGAGGATTCTAGTGGGCAAGACCACAGTTTATTATGAAACAGAAATTCAAAAACAATATCTAAAATAAAAGGAAAAAGTGACAGGGATGGAGATAGTTTGATGTGATAGAAACGGCAGTGAACTGGACATGAGGAAAACAGACTCTGATCAAAGTTCTACAGTTAGGTAGCATGATCTTGGACAAATACATTCACCTCTCCCATCTCTCAGATAGCTTCCAGCTTAAAGTCCTATGGTTCTGGGGTTGCCCCAGCGTAAGAAGAGGAGGTCAGAGAGTCATGATTTAGGAGAGTGCTTGAATATTGTGTTCGGTGAAATCGTGAATGGTGTTTGGTCAGAGATTCAGCATCATCTGGAAGAACATAAGTGACTCTTCGGGGCACTGAAGCTTGCAGTCTGATAACGCTGCGGGGAAATAAAATGAAGAGGAGGGAAGTAAAATTAGGGCAGTTTGGTTGTAAGAAGTATGAGAAAGATGCAAAAGATTACATTTGAGTAAAAGAAAAAAAAGGAAGTCAAAACTCTTGGCGATCTACCTACAGGTGGGGCAGGCAGCCGCTGGTCTCCAGGGCCTCCTCCACTCCAGCACTTTGGTCAGCAGCCATGCCCGTGGCTTTGTCAGGGCTCCGGAGGATTTGTGAGCGCACACTCCCACACTTGCTCACCAACTCAAATATCCTGTATGTGCAAGAAAAAAAAGTAGTGAGATTGACAGCTTCCTTTGCTTTCTAGGAGATTAGCACTGGGATCTAATTAGGAATATGTGTGATTTCTGGTCTCTGCTCTTAATGACCAACTCTTGGCTCTCCATGAACAAGCTCTTCAGCTTCGCTCACCTGCCTAAGAAATTAGACAGTGGGGTTTTAGTTGGTATATGCCTGGGGGAAAGTTGTTCCTATTGTTGTTCCAAAGGAGTCTGATAGCCTGCTGGAGCCTGTTGGAAGAAGGGCACAAGCCTTGCTGCTGCTCTCGATGGGCTGTGTGAGTAACGCAGGATGTTGATTTCAAGGACCATCTGGAATGAAGACAAGCCAATAAATTCATTTCAGTGAACCAGTAATTTTTGTTTACAACCCTGGCTTTTGATCCTCTTTTTGGAATCCCATTCTTTGAATTTAGGATCTCTGGAGAAGGAGTTGGGTTGGCTGTAAGGCATGATAATTCATTTATTAAATACTGACTAGAACAAATAATAGTTATGGCATGCTGTGACAAGCGCCGTATTATACATTTGAACAGAGGACTCTGAGCCTGATGGAAGGGGCAAATTAGTTCTACCAGGGAAGGCTGGTCCCAGTAAGTTCTGCTTGGGGGAAGTGAGGGCGGACCTCATAAAGTTGGAACATTTTAGGTGGGTCTTAGCTAGAGAAGAGAAGACACAAGTTCGAAGCAGGGAGATTACCAGGGACAGAGAATAAAGTGCTTGATGTATCAGAATCCAGCAGGTGATCCAGTGTGTTTGGGGTTTAGGATTTGTAGCAAGAAGTGATAAGGCAAACACTGGGAAAAGGGAGGAGTTAAAGCTAGACTGTGAAAGGTGTTGAATGTTGTGCCATGCTAGGGAGTTGAACAGGATCCTGTAGGTTTCAGAGACACTGAAATTTTTTATTTAATTGAGGTATAATTGACATCTAACATTGTATTAGTTTCAGGTGTACAACATGATTCCATATTTGTATATATTGGAAAATGATTACTACAGTAAGTCTAGTTAACATTTGTCACCATATATAGTTCTAGTTATTTTCTTATGATAAAATCTTTGGGGTGCCTGGGTGGCTCAGTGGGTTAAAGCCTCTGCCTTTAGCTCAGGTCGTGATCTCAGGGTCCTGGGATCGAGCCCCGCATCGGGTTCTTTGCTCAGCGGACAGCCTGCTTTCTCCTCTCTCTCTCTCTCTGTCTGCCTCTCTGCCTACTTGTGATCTCTGTCAAATAAACAAATAAAATCTTAAAAAAAACCCAACACACCTTTGAAGATCCCTCTTAGCAACTTTCAAATATGCAACACAGTATTATTAACTATAGTCACTGTGCTGTACGTTATGTCCCCATAGCTTATTTATTTTATAACCGGAAGTTACCTTTTAATCGCCTTCATTCATATATTCCTTCCCACCCCACCCCCATCTCTGGCAACCATCCATCTGTTCTCTGTAAGACCTCAGTTTATTTTTATTTTTATTTCACTTAACAAAATGCCCTCAAGGTCCATCCATTTCATTCCTGATGGCAAGAATTCATTCTTTTTAATGGCTGAATAACATTCCATTGTAAACTTATATACTGTGTTTTCTTTATCTATTCATCAATCAGTGGACACCTCGGTTGTTTTCATATCTTGGCTGTTAGAATAACGCTGCAGTGAACTTGGAGGTGCAGATAGGTTTTTGAATTAGTGTTTTCATTATCTTCAGATAAATACCCATGAATTGCTGAATCGTATGGTGGTTCTACTTTTTTTCGTTGTTGCTTGTTTGTTTTTTTGGTAGTTCTATTTTTAATTTTTAAAGAAACCTCCAAAAGTCTTTAAACATGATTAGATCTGCATTTTAGGAAGATCCTGCAACATTATGAAGATATCGCAACAGCCCCGTGGAGTATGGATTGGAACGTGCAAGACTGAAAAATGCATTTGGAAACTATTGTAATACTCCAGTGAGAAAAGCAAGACACATTACCTTAATCTAGGTGCTCATTATAACTCTTCCTGCTGTTAACTTCTTCAGGAGTTTCTACTCAGGAGCTTTTATCATGGTCATTTCAAGGTTAAGAGCTACTGTCCTTTTTAAAGAAGTTCATTGGTACTTTAATTTTGCTTTCTTTCTTTAATTCTTAAATAAATAATGAATTTCCAAAGGTCAAAAATTCAAGTTTAGAAGGTATAAAGCAAACTCTTCTTTCCATCCCGTCCCTAACGCCCAGTTTTCCTTCCTCAGGATACCACTGTGTTTAGTTTTATGTGAATCTCTTTAGAGATTTTTGATGTACACATAAGAAAATATGAATCTGTATTCTTTCCTACCTTATGACAAATGTGTATGACTGTCATACTGTTCTTGCATTTTTTTTTAAAGCTATTTGTGGTGCAATTGTTTGTTTTTTTTTTCAAAGCTTTATTTATTTATTTGACAGACAGAGATCACAAGTAGGGAGAGAGGCAGGCAGAGAGAGAGAGGAAAGCAGGTTCCCTGCTGAGCAGAGAGCCCGATATGGTGCTCGATCCCAGGACCCTGGGATCATGACCTGAGCCAAAGGCAGAGGCTTTAACCCACTGACCCATCCAGGCGCCCCCTGTTCTTGCATTTTTCACTGGAGTATTGTACCCTGAGTGTCCTGAGTGTCCAGTCTCCCATAACACGGGTTTCACTGACGGCATCCCTGCAGTGTAGTGTCTTTGTTCTTTTGTTTCTGTAAATTGGTAATTGGATCAAGGTGTGATCAGACTTAAGTTGGATTTTTTTTTACTTGAAGACTATTTCATAGGTGTCCTTCCACCATGGGGCAGATAATGTCAGGTTCTCATTTTTGTGTGTGTGGCTGCTGGTACATTTATGGTTAAATTTTCAGCATTTTAATCTTTGCTCAGCTTGGAGTTTATCTTGGTGTATGGTGTAGATATTGGTTCCAAATTTATCTTTTTCCAGTTGGCTCTCCAGCTCTGCAAACAACATATATTGAATGGTCTTTCCCCACTGATTTAAGATGCCATTTTTGTCGTATATTAAATTTCAAATATTTGGATCTGTTTTCTGGGCTTTTCTATTCTCATATGGATCTGTGTATTCATGCAGTTGTTTCATACTGTTTTAATTATTGAGAGGCTATAAAACATCTTAGTATCTGGTAGCACTGGTTTTGCCTTATTACTGTCCTATCTCAGAGCTTTTCCCACTGTTCTTTTCTACTGAAATTGCATTTGACATCTAGGTAAAGTTCAAGAGAATGATATCTTCATGATGTCACATTTTCCTGTCAATACCATGGTATGCCTTTCCATTTGGTCACTTGCCTGTCCTTTAAAAGTGGCTTGAAGTTTTCTTCCCATATTCCTTCATATTCCTAATAAGTTTATTCCTTGGGATTTTGTTGTCTTGACTGTTATTATAATTGAGGTCTTTTCATCCATTAAATCTTTTGTTTATTATTTATGAAGCTGTTGATTCATACTCCATCAGGCTTACTGAATTCTGTTATATTTTTGTAGTTTTTAGGTGACTTTCTTGGGTTTTTCCTTATGTCTTCTGTAAATAGTGATGGTTTAACCTATTCTACCCGTCTTTTATCCATTATTCCTTTCTGTTGTGTTGACTAAACCTTCCACTTACTTAATCCTGGTTCAAACCTGTTTTTTTTCCTCAGTTGCTAGTACTATTTTACCACATTTTGCTTTTGTCTTAAACCGAGCTTTTCCATCACTACCTGAGCAGTAGGTGACATACACGCTTCCTTTGCCCCGGAGCTGGGAGCCAGGTGTCATCAGTTGGTATCAGATCTAGAAAGGGTTAGGTGTCAGAGGATACAGACTTTAAGCCATGTCCCTTGGTCTTCACCTTAGGCTCTTCCCATTCTTATTCTTGGAAGGTAATAGCTCTTCATTTGTGATCTTCTCTCAATGATGTGATTTTTTGAATAACGACATCTTGATTGGGTATTATTAGTCTTTGTCATTTTCTTCTTGATCTTCTTTTCTCTTGCTTCCATTTCTCTCTGCCTTCCTCAGCTCTCTCCTTCTTTCTTCCCTTTTCTCTCTTCTGTCTTTCTCTTACATCAGGTACCCTTTATATTTTGTATTATGTTTGATTTTGAGTCTTGAGGTGGTTAAAGTCTCTTTATAAAGGAAAAATCTTACCGTTAGATTTACTCATGATCAGGTAGAAATATTTAGGACTTTCCTTTAGTTCATCACTGTTAAATGGAGACAGGAAGTTTAGGTCAGTGCAAGGGGAGAAACATGTTGAAATATACCTAATGTCCCCTTGGACCTGTAAAGTGTAATTTGAGGGCAGAACATTAGTTACTGTAAAATGATTCTTTGACATATTACCTTTTAATACAAAGAAGTCTCCGTTTTTAGATAGAATTTATGCTTGGCAACCTCACCTTAAGGGATGTTGTTGTAAGGCCAGAGTGTGACTGTGGAAAGCAAGTGTGTTCTGACTGCTAAGAACTTTTTTCTTATCCATTTAGGTATTGTTTATTGTCATCAGAAAAATGAATGTGTGATTGGAGCCCTGAAAACAAAATAGATAACACTGAATGAGCAAAATAGATACATGTGAATCTGTTAGCGGGCTTTTTTTTTTTTTTTTTTTTGCAATTTTGAGGTTTCTTTTAAAAAATATTTTTATTAACATATAATGTATTCTTTGTCCCAGGGGTACAGGTCTGTAAATCATCAGGCTTACACATTTCACAGCACTCACCATAGCACATACCCTCCCCAATGTCCATAACCCAGCCACCCTCTCCCTACCCCCCCACCCCCCAGCAACCCTCAGTTTGTTTTGTGAGATTAAGAGTCTCGTATAGTTTGTCTCCCTCCCAATCCCATCTTGTTTCATTTTTTCCTTCCCTAACCCCCATGGCCCCCCACCCTGCCTCTCAACTTCCTCATATCAATGAGATCATATGATAATTGTCTTTCTCTGATTGATGTATTTCACTCAGCATAGTACCCTCTAGTTCCATCCACGTCATTGCAAATGGCAAGATTTCATTTCTTTTGATGGCTGCATAGTATTCCATTGTATATATATACCACATCTTCTTTATCCATTCATCTGTTGATGGACATCTAGGTTCTTTCCATAGTTTGGCTATTGTGGACATTGCTGCTGTAAACATTCGGGTGCACGTGCCCCTTCGGATCACTACCTTTTTATCTTTAGGATAAATACCCAGTAGTGCTATTGCTGGGTCATAGGGTAGCTCTATTTTCAACTTTATGAGGAATCTCCATGCTGTTTTCCAGAGTGGTGGCACCAGCTTGCATTCTACGTGCGGCTTTCTTATTTACACACAATCTTAGAGGAGAACATTGGGCAGAGAGAGAGGGGGGAAGCAGGCTCCCCACTGAGCAGAGAGCCTGACGCGGGGCCCAATCCCAGGACCCTGAGAACGTGACCTGAACCGAAGGCAGAGGCTTTAACCCACTGGGCCACCCAGGCGCCCCCAGAAACTGTGTCTTAATCAGCTTTGAATTTAAGGCTGTAAATTGACCCAGAGGAAGCATATTGTAAATATTTGATGATTTGGGGCACCTGGGTGGCTCAGTTGGCTAAGTGTCCAACTCTTGGTTTCGGCTCAGGTCACAATCTCATGGGTTGTGCAGATCAAGCCCTGCGTTGGGCTCCTCCTTGCTTAGGGGGAGTCTGCTTGAAAGATTCTCTTGCTCCGCGTGCTCTCTCTTTCCAAATGTGTGTGTGTGTTTGTGTGTGTGTGTGTGTGTCTGTGTCTGTGTATTTGATGATTTGGTGAACTAAACTAGACCAACTGTTGTGGTTTCAATGTTTGTGTTTCCCCAGAATTTGTATGTCGAAATCCTAATGCCTAAGGTGATGGTGTTAGGAGGTAGGGCCTTTGGGACGTGACAAGGTCATGATGGCAGAGCTTCCCTGAATGGGGTTAGTGCTTTTATAGAAGAGATTCCAGAGAGCTCCCTGGCCCCCTCCACCATGTGAGGACAGAACAAGAAGTCTGCAGTCCAGAGGAGGCCCTTGCTGGTCCTTGCTGGCACCTGATCACTGACTTTCATCCTCCAGAAGTGCGAGAAATAAATTTTTGTTGTTTATAAGCCACCCAGTCTGTGGTATTTTGTCATAACAGCCTAAGAGGATTAAGACAGACCATCCCATTAGATTGATACCTTTTTTTTTTTTAAACTAGGAATTTCAGCATGAGATTGTTAGATGATTTAGATCACGTTCCAGTCCTTGCATTCCACTGCAGGATGGCTGCTGAGAATGAGGGAAGGAGAAAAACAGATACAAAAACTACCGAATCTGTTTTCTTAGCTCTTTTGTGTTAGCTCAGTTAACCTCCATTCTGTAGTGGCCCCAGAGGGCTATAATGTAACAAATTTCATTATGATGATTCTGAGTCAGCAAAAAAGTGTTTAAGTGTGTTTATTATACGCTGTTGCTATGAAAAAATTTATGAGATGCATTCAAGAAAGGATTCCACTAAAAGCAATAAACATAATGTGAAGGATATACTTTTGCTAACTCAGAAAATCTACTCCTTCCTATGCTCAGATAAACAAGTTGTTGCTATAACTACTTTGACTGACTGTTGTACACCGACAGTTCACTCTTTTTCTGACCCATGAGCATTAGGAAATAATCATAACTGGACACGGTACACAGGTGCTAGAACATTTCAGTCTCAGGAGACAAGAGTAGGTAGAATAATCTCAGCTTCACGGGTAGATACACTAACACAGAATGGTCAAATGATGGGGTGATGGACCAAAGCAATGGAATTAGCGGAAACCTTCTGGCCTTTCCAAATCTGTAGACAGCTTCTGAATCTCCCTTACCAGAGATTGCTTTGTGATCTCTATAAAAAGCAGAACCAGATTTTACAGCAGAGGTGGGCAAACTTCTTTAAAAGGCAAGATAGTACATATTTTATAAAGGCTTTGCAGCAACTACTTGACTCTATCCTTGTAGTACAAAAGTAAGCATAGGAAGGTCTTTAAAAAAAGGATTTTAATGGCTGCATTCCAATCAAACTTTATTTACAAAAACAAGTGTGGGATAGGCATTGTCTTAGAGAATTACCTGCATTTTTTAAATGAGTGCTGCTTCCCACGATCAGCAACAGGTGCATTAGATATAATATATACCAACTGTCCTACAGAAGGTAACTATTTTTTAGGAGACAACTTACACGTTTACTTTCTCTTTTTCTTTCTCCCTTTCCTTCTCTCTGTCTCTTAGGAGCTACTTAATGTATACCTAGAGTCCACTAGTGAAGCTAGTCTTCTTTCTTTCTTTTTTTTAAGGCTTTATTTGTGTATTTGAGAGGGAGAGTGAGAGAGAGCACAAGTGCACAAGTGGGGTGAAGGGGTGGAGTGAGAGGGAGAAGCAGACCCCCTGCTGAGCAGGAAGCCAGTGTGGGGCTGGATCCCAGGACCCTGGGATCATGACCTAAGCTGAAGGCAGACACTTAACCAACTGAGCCACCCAGGTGCCCCGCTAGTCTTCTTTCTTAAGCAAGACATGTATATGAGGAGCATCAAATCAAATTGTTGCTTTTTTGCTTTCATTGTGTACCTAGTTTCAGGAGGTGGCTCCCTACCTTGGAGCCTTCCTGGTACCCCAGTTCCTTCAAGACTGAAATTCTGCCCTATCTTCCTCACCCCAGTCGTTTTGATGACCATATCCTCATAGAATACTAGGCATCTACTTTTGTTATTGAGTGTCTTCTCTGTGCTGGACACTAGTACATGTTCACGAAAGAAGTATATTTTACCACCCTTTTTTTTTTTTTAAGATTTTATTTATTTATTTGACAGACAGATCATAATCAGGCAGAGAGGCAGGCAGAGAAGGGGTGGGGAGCAGGCTCCCAGCCCAGCAGAGAGCCCAATGCGGGGCTCAATCCCAGGACCCTGGGATCATGACCTGAGCTGATGGCAGAGGCTTTAACCCACTGAGCCACCCAGGCGCCCCTATTTTACCACCTTTTACACTGAAGGATTTGGTGTTTAACAGAAACAAAACATTGAACAACTATAATATAACTGTTGTGGTGTAACAAGTAATTTAACAATTATGGTTTACTACAAATTATATTGAATATAATGAAATGTCAAAATGTGAATTGCTTTTGGTGGAAGATTTGATCTGTCAGACACCTGTGCCGAGCCTTGAATGCTGTATAGTGTTTGGTGAAATGAAAAGGAGGACGGGGGCACCTGGGTGGCTCAGTGGGTTAAAGGCTCTGCCTTCGGCTCAGGTCATGACTCCCAGAGTTCTGGGATCGAGCCCCATGTTGGGCTCTTTGCTCGGCAGGGAGCCTGCTTCCCTCTGTCTCTCTGCCTATGTGTTATCTCTGTCTGTCAAATAAATAAATAAAATCTTTAAAAAAAAAAAAAAAAGGAGGACGTGGCAGGTGAGGGTATTGTTTTGAGCAAGCAGCCAGTGCATATTGGATAGAAGTGTGAGAGAAGGTTAAGTGTGAGAGAAGGTATGGAAGAATTGGAAAGCCACACGGAGGCTATGGTGAAGTTCTTCAGAAGGAGGTTAGGTAACATCTGATGGTTTTATATGTGTTTTAGTAGATAGTAAGTTGTAATAGAAGAATGATGGACTAAAAACTTGAAGATCAAGATTCTTGTTTCCACCTGGCCACTTATTAACCATGATACCCTGGAGTGATCACTCACAGTCTTAGAGCATTAGTTTTTCTTTTTTTTTTTTAAAGATTATTTATTTATCTATTTGACAGACAGAGATCACAAGTAGGCAGAGAGGCAGGCAGAGAGAGAGAGGAGGAAGCAGGCTCCCTGCCGTGCAGAGAGCCCGATGCGGGGCTCGATCCCAGGACCCTGGGATCATGACCTGAGCCAAAGGCAGAGGCTTTAACCCACTGAGCCACCCAGGCGCCCCAAGATTTCATTCTTTTTGGTGGCTGAGTAATATTCCATTCTGTATCTATACCACATCTTCTTTATCCATTTATCAGTCAATGAACATTTGGGCTGTTCCCGTAGTTTGGCTATTGATAACGTGGAGCATAAGTTTCTTTATCTGTCCAACAGCAGTTACACATCACAGAGATGTCATGAGGGTAAAGTGAGAAAACAGATGTGAAAAATGCTTTGAAAGTCATAAAGTTTTCTGCAAATATCAGAAATTACAATGACATTATGACAGTGGTGACAAGAGATGAGTACGCTTGCAGGTGTGAGCAAGATGAATTATCACAGGAGACACTACACAAGGGACAAGCCTGTTCGGTAGCAGGTGAATAAACAGAGGAGGGCCTGGGCTGTGCTGTGTGTGGATTACCAATGGAGTAGTAACTCCAACACAATCAAAAGCCCACATCAAAACATCATTGAACGTATACCCTGATCCTTCCTTGCTGATAGGAATGCCACCACATGATCCTCATTATAACCGCCAATTCTAGAAGTATTGCACGCCACCGTATGGATAAGGAGAAGCTCGCCTTTGTATGAACTGAGCTTGGGGTAAGACATGGTAAGCTCCCAGAATTGGGAGCTCGTTTTCATCCCTCTTGCTTCCATTGATGCCTCTGTTCTGTGACTTCATTCTGAATTCTTTATTCTGTCTCTCTAGTACTCCGTTCCTGTATAATGATGGAGAAACAACTACAGGATAGCACTCTGAGCAGTTGCTACCAGCACTGAAAACATCATTTGGAAAAAGAAAAGCATGCCCTTGTGTTTGCCCCTGCACTGGGGGTTTACTGGTTATTATTTCTTCATATCTCTTATCTTCCCTTTAAAGCCTGAAAATAGTCCGCTTCCCTTCCCATCTGTTCACCACATTAATTGCTCTGGGCAGGAAGAAATTTCTTCCATGTAGGTCCTTTTCCTGCTTTCGGTTTTAAGTCCATTACATACCCAGCTGCTTTATTGTTGAAGTTCTTAATCTATCCCTTACTGGTACTGGGACATGTCCTTGGTGCCACTGAGGAGGTTAGGTACGGGGACTGAGGTGATCCTTACCTCCTTTTATAAAAAGCAAGCATAGCTTTTTCTGTATATAATTAACCTTGGGTGGTAATCTGGCCTTTTCTAATTGAGTAGCCAGGTATATATCAGTTGTTTGATTTAAAAAAAAAAAAAAAGATGTTCTTGGTACTGCTGTCTGTGCTAGCCTGGGTGGGAGACATAGGGCATAGGCATTGTTCCTGTGATTGGAGAGCATCAGGTCCCATTGAAAAGCAGTGATGTGTTGGAAAACATTAGATTCCAAGTCAGAAAATCTGGTTCTATAGCAAACTTGCTTTATGGCCTTGCTTCAGCTTTTTTTTTCCCCCGCAGAATGGATTAAATTTGATCAGTGGTTTTCAAAGAGTATCTCTTAAAGATCCTTGACATTTGGGGTGCCTGGGTGGTTCAGTGGGTTAAGACTCTGCCTTCAGCTCAGGTCATGATATCAGGGTCCTAGGATAGAGCCCTGCATAGGGCTTTCTGTTCAGGAGGGAGCGTGCTTCCCCCTCTCTCGCTGCCTGCTGCTCTGCCTACTTGTGATCTCTCTCTCTCTCTCTGTCAAATAAATAAATAAAATCTTAAAAAAAAAAAAAAAAGGATTCTTGACATTTTGGACCTGTTTACCTTAGAGGGCTAAACCGGCAGGGCTCTGACTCCCAAAGCCTCTTCAAAATGTTCCTGGTCTCTCACTTGTATGTATTAGGTTTTCATATAAAATTTCAAGTAAAGGCTTCCAGAGCTAAAAATACTTGAAAGCTAGAGGACCAGATGAGCCCTACCATTTTTCCCAATTCTGATTTTCTGTGAGTCTAAGACTTTGCCACAAAATATAAGGAGGGCACACAACGTGATGAGCACTGGGAGTAATACGCAACTGATGAATCATTGAACACTATTTTGAAACTAATGATGTACTATGTGTTGGCTAATTGAATTTAAATTTAAAAAAAGAACATACATAAACATGGGCGAAGTGTGTGATATAGAATTCTATATGAGTCATTCAACAAACCTTCACAAAATTCCTTGCGGATTGGAGAATGTCATAGCTTCTAAACATCGTAACTATCTTCACTTTGGTGATCTGTGGATTTAGATCAAAATATATATGGGATTTAATATGCTCGATAGTCCTGGAAATATAAAAAGGTTGAAAAGAAATTGCTAATAGATCATCCACTTAAAGATAGTCCCTCTTACATTGCTGATTTATTTTCCTTCCAGGTTATTTTCCCGTGTGTTGTGATAGTTCATAGTTCGGGAGCTCCTGGCTGTCCCAGTCAGTTAGGCGTTTGATTCTTGATCTCAGGGTCATGAGTTCGAGCTCCACATTCGGAATAGAGTTTACTTTTTAAAAATTAAGATTAAAACAACAACAACAACCAAAAAACCCGCATAGTTTTGAATATATATAGTTTTATATCCTGGCTTTTTATTTAATCTTAGAGTGTAGATGTTTTCTCAAGTGCTATTTCTGCTTTTCTTGTATGATATTAAAACTCCTATTGTCTGTCTTCTAAAGCTGGATATATACACACCCCAGGATCCAGCAGCTCCACTCCTACCTGCGTATCTAACAGAAATGCATGCATATATTCACTGACACATGGCCAGAAGTGTCATAGGAGTAATATAAATAGTGGCCTCAAACCAGAAACCACCAAGATGCCTGTATGTTGAAATAAATGTGTGGATTCACACAAACAATGTAAAACAGCAGTAATAATTAACAATCCACAGCCAAACACAAAGCCAGGCACAGGACAGTGCATGCTTCATGATTCTGTTAAAGAGTATAGGAAAGGGACGCCTGGGTGGCTCAGTTGGTTAAGCAGCTGCCTTCGGCTCAGGTCATGATCCCAGCGTACTGGGATCGAGTCCCGCATCGGGCTCCTTGCTCGGCAAGGAGCCTGCTTCTCCCTCTGCCTCTGCCTGCCATTCTGTCTGCCTGTGCTTGCTCTCTCTCCCTCTCTCTCTGACAAATAAATAAAATCTTAAAAAAAAAAAAAAGAGTATAGGAAAAACTGGGGCGCCTGGGTGACTCAGTCACTTAAGCGTCCAACTCTTGATGTCAGCTCAGGTCCTGATCTCAGAGTCGTGAGTTTAAGCCCAGCATTGGGCTCCACGCTGGGTGGGGAGCCTACTTTAAAAAAGAAGTATATGGAAAACCAGTCTGTGCTGTTGTAAATCAGGATAAGGGAGCATGAGAAAGACTTCTAGATGATGGTCCTATTTGATTTTTTGATCTAGGTGCTGGTTATACAGTTGTGTCAGCTTGTAAAAACTCATCAAGCTGTACGTTTTAAATACATTCACTTTCTGTATATATATTATATTTTAAAATTTTTGAAAGAACTTGGGGGCACCTGGCTTGCTTAGGCAGTTAAACATCTGACTTGGTTTCAACTCAGGGTCCTGGGATCGAGCCCTGTGTCCGGCTCTGCAGTCACTGCAGAGTCTGCTCCAGATTTCTCTCTCCCTCTCAAATAAATAAATAAAATCTAAAAGGAAAAAAGAAAGAACTCCTATAGTTTTCTAAATTATATGTGATTCAGTGTAATGGTAGAATACTGTTGAACACTTTAAGAATTTGATCATACATCACTCATAAAAGTGGAATTGGATCTCGTATGAACTCACTTATTAAGCTAGCCCATGGGTATAGCTCAGTGTTACTCTGTTCCTCCCCGTGGTAGCACTTAATGCACTCAATTATAACTTTCTACTTCTCTGGACCAAAAGTTTCCTGAGAGGGAATATTTTTTATAATTATTTAGTTAGTTATTTAGTTATAGCACAGTGAGGGGCAGTGGCAGAGGGAAAGGGAGAAAGTTAAGCAGGCTCCATGTGGGGCTCAGTCTCACAAACCCAAGATCATGACTGGAGCTGAAATCAAGAGTCGGATGCCTGACTGACTGAGTCACCCAAGCACCCCTTAATTTTATTTTTAATTGAAGTATAGTTGACATGTAATATTATATTAGTTTTAGACGTACACCAGAGTGATTTGACAATTATATACATTATACAGTGCTTACCATGATAAGTATATTCTCTGTCACCATACAAAGTTATTGTCACCAAACAATATTATTTCCTGAATTCCTTATGCTGTACTTTTCATCCCTGTGAATTATTTATTTTATACCTCTAATTTCCTTATATACAAATGTAATATCATCTCCTTCATCTATTTCGTCCATTCTACCACCCCCATCCCATCTGGCAACTACCAGTTTGTTCTTTGTGTTTATGAGTCTGTTTCTGTTTTGTTTTATTTTTTAGATTCCACATGTAAGTGAAATTATATACATTTGTCTTTCTCTTTTTGACTTACTCACTTATCATAATTTTCTTTAGGTCCATCCATGTTGTTGCAAATGGCCAGGTTTCATTATTTTTTATTGCTGCATAATATTCTGTTATATATATTATCACATCTTCTTTATTTTTTTTTTAAGATTTTATTTATTTATTTGACAGAGATCACAAGTAGGCTGAGAGAGAGGCAGTAAGAGAGGAGGAAGCAGGCTCCCTGCTGAGCAGAGAGCCCGATGCAGGGCTCCATCCGAGGACCCTGGGATCATGACCTGAGCTGAAAGCAGAGTCTTTAACCCACTGAGCCACCCAGGCGCCCTCACATCTTCTTTATTAATTCATGTGTTGATGGACACTCATCTCCTGATGCTTCTATATCTTGACTATTGTAAATAAAGCTGCAGTAAACAAAGGGGTGCATATATCTTTCTGAATTACTGGTTTTGTTTTCTTTAGGTAAGTACCTAGCCGTGAAATTATTAGATTGTATGGTATTTTTGTTTCTAATTTTCTGAGGAACTTCCGTACTGTTTTTCCATAGTGGCTGCAACAATTTACATTTCCACCTACAGTACACAAGGATTCCTTTTTTCCTCTATATTCTTGCCAACATCTGTTATTTCTTGTCTTTTGGATACTGGTCATGCTGACTAGTGGGCAGTGACATCTCACTGTGGTTTTGATTTGCATTTCCCTGGCGGTGCGTGATGTTGAACATCTTCTGCTAGTCAGGGCATCTGCCCATGTTTTAAATTGGATAATTTGCATTTTTGGTGTCAAGTTGTGTGAGTTCTTTTTATATTTTGGATATTAACCCCTTACCAGATATATCATTTGCATATATCTTCTATTCAGTAGGTTGCCTTTTTGTTTTGTTGATGGTTTCCTTCGCTGTGCAAAAGTTTTCAGTTTGATGTAGTCCCAAGAGTTACATTTTTGTTTTTGTTTCCCTTGCCAAAGGAGACATACACAGACAAATAATGCTAAAACTGATCTCCAAGAAATTATTACCTATGTTTTTCCTTTAAGAATTTTATGGTTTCAGGCTTTACATTTAGTTCATCGACTTCGGGTTTATGTTTGTGAAATGTGTAAGAGTGGTCCAGTTTCTTTTTTTGTATGTAGCTTTCCAGTTTTTCCAACATCATTTATTGAAGAAAGAGTCTTCTCCATTGTATATTTTTGCCTTCTTTGTAATAGAGTAATCGACCATATAAATGTGGGTTTATTTCTGGGCTCTCTGTTTCATTGCACTGACGTGTCTGTTGTTATGCCAGTAACTGCTTTCATTACTATAACTTTGTAGTATATTTTGAAATCTGGGATTGTGATACCTTCTGGTTTGTTCTTCTTTCTCAAGATTGCTTTGGCTATTTGGGGTCTTTTGTGGTTCCATACAAATCTGTGCTTATTTGTTGTAGTTCTATAAAAAATACTACTGGAATTTTAATAATGACTATTCTGAATCTATAGATTGCTTTGGGTAGTATGGACATTTTAACAGTATTAATCCTTACAGTTCAGAACATGGTATATCTTTCCATTTATTTTTGTTGTCTTTAATTTCTTTTATCAGTGTCTTATAGTCAGGTTTTTCACTTCCTTGGTTAAATGTATTACTAGGCATTTTATTCCTTTTTTTTTTTTTTAAGATTTATTTATTTATTTATTTGACAGCGCTCACAAGTAGGCAGAGAGGCAGGCAGAGAGAGAGGAGGAAGCAGGCTCCCCGCTGAGCAGAGAGCCCGACAAGGGGGCTCTATCCCAGGACCCCGGGATCATGACCTGGGCAGAGGCTTTAACCCACTGAGCCACTCAGGCGCCCCCTAGTGATTTTATTCTTTTTGATGCAATTATAAATGAGATTGTTTTCTTTTTTTAAAAAAGTATTTTATTTATTTATTTGGCAGAGAGAGACACAGTGAGAGAGGGAACACAAGCAGGGGGAGTGTGAGAGGGACAAGCAGGATTCCCGCCAAGCAGGGAGCCCGATACTGGACTCAGTCCCAGGACCCTGGGATCATGACCTGAGCTGAAGGCAGATGCTTAACAACTGAGCCACCCAGGCGCCCATGAGATTGTTTTCTTAATTTCCCTTTCTGCTGTTTTTTATTCTATTATGTTTTCTTGCATAGGCATGAAATAGATTTCTGTATATTGATTTTATGCCATGTTTACTGAATTTATTAATTTTAACAGTTTTTTGATGGAGTCATTATCATATATATATATGAATATCTATGCTATATATAGTATCATGTCTTTTGTAAATAGTGACAGTTTTGCTTCTTCTTTTCTAGTTTGGATGCTTTTTTTTCCTTGTCTAATTGCTGTTGCTAAGAATTCTAGTATCTTGTTGAATAATAGTGGCAGTAATGGACATCTTTGTCTTGTTCCTGATCTGAGAGGGAAAGCTTTTAGCTTTTTACCTTGGAATACCTGTAGATTTTTCATGTAAGGCCTTTCTTATGTTGAGATATGTTCTCTCTAAGCCCACTTTGTTGAGAGTTTTTATTAAGAATAGATATTGAAGTTTGTCGCATGGTTATTCTGTATCTATTGAGATAATTATACAGTTTTTATCCTTTATTTTGTTAATGTGGTGTATCACATTGATTGATTTATGGATAGTAAGTCATCCTTGCATTCTTGGAACAAATACCACCTTATTGTCATGAATGGCCATTGTAATGTCTTGGTAATACCTTGAACATAAGCATCTATGTTTATCCAGGGAAATTAGGCAATGTTTTTTCTTTTAGTAGTCCTTTGGTTTTGGTGTCAGGTATAGTAGGCCTCAAAGAATGAATTTGGAAGTTATTTCTTTTTGTACAATTTTGTCGAACAGTTTGAGAAGAATGGGTATTAAGTCTTCTTCAAATGTTTCGTATAATTCACTTGCGAAATCATCTAGTCCTGGACTTTTTTTGGTGAGAGTTTTTTGATTACTGATACAATTTCATTACTAGTAATTGGTCTCTACTATATTTTGTAATTCTTCCTGATACAGTTTTGGAAAACTGTATGTTTCTAAGAGTTTATCCATTTCTTCTAAGTTCGTTTTGGTGGCATGTAATTTTTTATTGTAGTCTCTTTAGTTTTTTCTCTTTCTGTGGTGTCAGTTGTAACTTCTCTTTCATTTGTGATTTTATTTATTTGCATCCTCTCTCTCTCTCTGTCTCTTTTTTTTTTTTTTTTGAAGAGTGTGGCTAAAGGTTTATAAATTTTGTTGATCTTTTCAGAGAACCAGCTCCTGATTTCATTGATCCATTCTATCGTTTTTTTTTTTTTCAGTCTTTATTTCATTTATTTCCTCTGTGATCTGTATGATTCCTTTCTTTTTACTCTCTTTGGGTTTTGTCTTTTTCTAGTTCCTTTAGGCATGAGGTTGGATTGTTTGAGATTTTTGTTTGTTTCTTGAGGTAGTCATGTAACACTATAAACTTCACTCTTAGAACAGCTTTCGCTGCATCCCAAAGATTTTGAACTGCTATGTTTTCACTTTCATTTGTCTCCATGTATTTTTTTTATGTCCTCTTTGATGTCTTCATTGACCCCCGGTTGTTTAATAGCATGTTATTTAGCCTCCACATGTTTACATTTTTCCAGGGTTTTTTTTTTAATTCATTCTAGTTTCATAACTTTGTTTGGAAAAGATGCTTGATGTGATTTTAATCTTCTTAAATTTATTGAGACTTGCTTTATGGCATAACTTGTTATCTTGAAGAATATTCCATGTGTACTTGAATGTATTCTGTTTTTGGATAGAATGTTCTGTATATCCATTACTAAATGGATATTGTTAAATACCCATTTAACAATATCCATTGTTAAATCCATCTGGTCTAATGTGTTGTTCAAAGCCAGTTTCTTTGTTGATTTTCTGTCTGTTTGGTCGATCCATTGATAAAGTGGGGCGATAAAGTCCCTTACTGATATTGTGTTACTGCCAATGTCTCTCTTTATGTCTGCTAATATTGCTTCATATATTTAGGTCCTCACATGTTGGGTGCATAGATACATAAAATTGTTATATCCTCTTGTTGGACTGATCTCTTTATCATTCCATAAAGCTGTTCTTTGTGTCTTGCTACAGTCTTTCTTTTCATATCTATTTTGTCTGATGAACAAGTATTGCTACCTTAGCTTTTTAAATTTAGCTTCCACTTGCATGTACAATCTTTTTACCTCTCTTCATTTTCAGTGTCTGTGTGTCTTAGGTCTGAATTGAATCTCTTGTAGGCAGTGTATAAATAGGTCTCATTTTTTTTTTATCCGTTCAGTCACTCTGTGTCTTTTGATTGGGTCATTTAGTTCATTTACATTTAAACTATTGATTGATTGCCATTTGTTAATTATTTTCTGGGTTTTTTTTATAGTTATTCTCTGTTCCTTTCTTCTTCTCCTCCCCTGTGCTTTGATGACTTCTAGTGTTATTCTGAATTCCTTTCTCTTTACATTTTTTGTATCCTATTACAGGTTTTTGGCTTGTGTTTACCATGGGGTTCATATATAGCATCCTCTGTGGATAGCAGTCTGTATTAAGCTGATGGTCACTTAAATTTGAACACATTCTAAAAGCACCACATTCTTTTTTTTTTTTTTTTAAGATTTTATTTATTTATTTGACAGGCAGAAATCACAAGTAGACAGAGAGGCAGGCAGAGAGAGAGAGAGGAGGAAGCAGATGCCCTGCCGAGCAGAGAGCCGGATGCGGGGCTCGATCCCAGGACCCCGGGATCATGACCTGAGTTGAAGGCAGAGGCTTAACCCACTGAGCCACCCAGGCACCCCTAAAAGCACCACATTCTTACTCTCCCCTTAATGTATTATGAGTATGACATAATATTTTATATTTTTAAATTTTGCGTATCTCTTAACTAATTTTTGTCGATATAATTGATGTTACTACATCTGTTTCTAACCTTCATACTAGCTTTATAAATGATTGATCTACTATCTTTACTATATATGTTTGCTTTTAGCAGTGAAATTTTTCTTTCATAATTTTCATAAATTCATAATTTTCTTACTTCTAGCTATAGCCTTTTCTTTTTTGCTTAAAGAAGCCTTTTTGGGGTGCCTGGGTGGCTTATTGGGTTAACGCCTCTGCCTTTGGCTCAGGTCATGATCCCAGGGCCCTGGGATCGAGCCCCTCATCGAGCTCTCTGCTCAGCAGGGAGCCTGCTTCCTTTCCTCTCTCTCTCTGCCTGCCTCTCTGCCTACTTGTGATCTCTGTCTGTCAAATAAATAAATAAAATCTTAATTAAAAAAAAAGAAGCCCTTTTAACATTTTTTGTAAGGCTGTTTTACTGGTAATTAACTCCTTTAACTTTTCTTTTTTCTTTTTTTCCTCCTGGAAACTCTATTTCTCCTTCAATTTTTCTTGTTCTTGTTCTTCTTCTTCCTCTTCTTCTTCTTCTTCTTCTTCTTCTTCTTCTTCTTCTTCTTCTTCTTCTTCTTCTTCTTCTTTTTTCTTTTTTTTTTTATATAGGCACCCAACGTGGAGTGCAATGTAGGGCTTGAACTCACAACCCTGAGATCAAGGGCAGAGCTGAGATCAAGAGCCAGACACTTAACCGACAGCCCCTCGGACATCCCTTTCCTTCAATGCTTATTGATAACCTTGCGAAGTATTTTTGGTTGTAGATATTTTTTTTTCCCCTTTCAACATTTTGACTATATAGTGCCACTCCATTCTAGCCTGGAACGTTCCTTCTGAAAAAAATCAGCTGATAACATTATGGGGTTTCTTTCTTATGTATCTACTTGCTTCTCTCTCACTGCTTTTAAGATTCTTTCTTCATCTTTAATTTTTGACATTTTAATTTCTATGTGTCTTGGTGTGGACCTCCTTGGGTTCATCTTGTTCGGTGCTCTCTGTGCTTGGAATCAGATGTATGTTTCTTTCCCCAGGTGAAGGAATTTTTCAGCTATTATTTCTTCAAGTAAGTTTTCTGCATCTTTTTTTCTCTCTTCTCCTTCTGGGACCCTGATAATGTGAATGTTCATACATTTGATATTCTCCCAGAGGTTTATTAACCCATTCTCATTAAATTTTGTTTTGCCTTTTTACTTTTCAGCTTGGGTACTTCCCACTACCCTTTCTTCTAGCTTGCTAATTCTTTCTTCTGCATCTTCTGATCTGCTATTGATTTACTCTAGTATATTTTTCATTTCAACTATTGTATTGTTGAGTTCTGATTAGTTTTTTTTTCTTTAAGTTTTTATTTAACTAATCTCTGCATCTAATATGGGGCTCAAACTCATGACTCCAGGATCAAGAGTCACATACTCTTGTGACTGAGCCAGCCAGGTGTCCCGACTGGTTCTTTTTAATATTTTCTGTCTCTTTTTTCAAGTTCTCACTGAGTTCATCCACTCCTCTCTCAAGTTTCATGAGCATCATTTTTACCACGACTTTGAACTCTTTATCAGGTAGATTGCTTATCTCTGCTTTGTTTAGGTTTTTTGCCCCCTGAAATTTATCTTTTTCCTTCATTGGAACATACTCCTCTGTCTCTTCTTTTTTTTTTTTTTTTTAAGATTTTATTTATTTATTTGACAGAGAGAAATCACAAGTAGGCAGAGAGGCAGGCAGAGAGAGAGGAGGAAGCAGGCTCCCCGCTGAGCAGAAAGCCCGATGTGGGGCTCGAACCCAGGACCTGGGATCATGACCTGAGCTGAAGGCAGCGGCCTAACCCACTGAGCCACCCAGGCGCCCCTGTCTCTTCATTTTTTACATTCTGTTTTTGTTCCTATGAATTAGGTGGAACAGCTACTGCTCCAGTCTCAAATCAGTAGCCTTGTATGGAAATGTGTTCTGTTTCAATTGCATGTGCCTGGCAACTTTGGTTGGCCAGTTAGAGGGGGAGTAGGCAAGGCTGAGAGATCTTGGTATGCCCCATATCTTGGCCACCCTAATAAGACAGCTAGAGCTGGAGCTGGAGTCAGTATGAGCTGAAGCAATCTGTGCAGGGAGGGACAGCTAGGGTAGGTGCCCCCAGAGGACAGCTAGGGTGGGTATAACCAAGGGGCTGCCTGATGGGGACAGCTGGAACTGGTGTGGGCTTAGGGGCCCAGGGCTCACTGTGGTAGCCCTATCAGGCTGACTAGAGAGCCTGATTCTGCTCCCCTCTGTGTTTTAAGGGAGGAGTGGGTACATCAACATGGTATGGTGTTCACCAGTTCCTTTGACCCTGGAGAAAGTTAGAGTTCTCACAGTTTTCCCACTGTTTGGTAGAAGCTCTAGGGTTTGTAGCTGGATTTTCCTTTACTTACAGCTTCCCTTTAAACCACTGTTGGTTTTTGGGGATTGTTTTGTTTTGTTTTCTGTGTCCCAGGTGAGGTGAATCTGTGCTTGGCCCCTCAGTGATATCTTTCCCTATTGTGGGTTGTAGAGTGGGGGGTGATATTCCTGCCATTACCATGTCTCTGTCTCTTTTGCCCTTTCTTTGTGGTCCTTCTATGTTGTGCAGAATCTGTTTTATCAACCCTAAAGTTCTTCTTCAGGAGGCATTGCTGTATATGTAGGCAGAGATTCAGTGTGTCCATGGGAAGAGATGAGTTCAGGATGTTCCTATATTGCCATCCCGGGCCCAATTTCTGGAACACTGTCTTTCTTATATCCTTAGCACCTAGTGGGTACTCAAGTACTTGTTGAATGCATAGAATGAATAGTCCTTAGGAGGAAGACCCATGAATAGGGTCACTGTCCTGGGCTCCTGGTAAACATTCTGCTGTTTTATTTATGTTCTGCCAAGTTGATAACCTCCTTCTGAGTTTACACATATTTTATGCAGGGGATAAGTACAGCTAAAGAAATATCCTCTAGGGGCACCTGGGTGGCTCAGTGGGTTAAAGCCTCTGCTTTCGGCTCAGGTCATGATCTCAGGGTCCTGGGATCGAGCCCCGCATTCAGCTCTCTGCTCAGCGGGGATCTTGCTTCCCCCTCTCTCTGCCTACTTGTGATCTCTGTCTGTCAAATAAATAAATAAAATCTTTAAAAAAATAAAAAAGAAATATCCTCTAAACCACATTAAAAATAATGGTGTAAAAACTACAGTTGGAATCCTATCAGAGCAGCAATCTACCTTACCCTTTGATCATCTTTTATTTCTTGAATCAGATCATCTAATAATTATATATTACTGGATTATATTATCTGCCTTTACACTGGTAATATATAATCAGTATAGTCCCCATAACAATTAACTTAAATTCAACTTAAAAATATACAGGAAAGTGGGGTGCCTGGGTGGCTCAGAGGGTTGGGCCTCTGCCTTCGGCTCAGGTCATGATCTCGGGGTCTTGGGATTGAGCCCCGCATCAGGCTCTCTGCTCAGCAGAGAGCTTGCTTCCTCCTCTCCCTCTGCCTGTCTCTCTGCCTACTTGTGATCTCTGTCTGTTGGATAAATAAATAAAATCTTTAAAAATATATATACAGGGGGCGCCTGGGTGGCTCAGTGGGTTAAGCCGCTGCCTTCGGCTCAGGTCATGATCTCAGAGTCCTGGGATCGAGCCCCACGTCGGGCTCTCTGCTCAGCGGGGAGCCTGCTTCCTCCTCTCTCTCTGCCTGCCTCTCTGCCTGCTTGTGATCTCTCTGTCAAATAAATAAAATCTTAAAAAAAAAAAAAAATATATATATATATATATATATATATATATATATATATACAGGAAAGTAAGGGAGAAAATGGAAAAAAAAGAAAAATATCTTCCATATATATCTGGGGAAAAATTAGTAAATAATATAATATGTAGGGATTATAAAACCAACAGCAGGATCTCATCAGAGGCCCAGCCAAGCCTCCACAGAAGCTACACAAATAGCTACACAATAGCACAAACAGCAATATATATAACCACATCATACATTAAGGTGATAAAGTACCAAATTGTTCAGTACAAATAAAAATGTATCATGGATTACTAATTGTGTGCTAAGGAAATCTGGTATAAAAAGAGCTAGAAAAAGGAATGAAATGGCTAATAAGCATAGTAATCAAACTCATATTTTTCAAACTCACTTATAGATAAATATTAGCAAATTGGAACAAGGGTGAACATTTTCACCTACAAATCAGCAGCTGGTTTGTATGCATAAATAATGATATCATATAGATAAATACAATCTCTCTTTAACAGTTGGCATCTTTCTGAAGTAAAATTTGCCAGGATGTAAAAAAGTATCAAAGTCTGGCTGTTCTTTGACCCAGAAATTTAGTTTTTCATAATTTACATTCAAGCAGCTGTAAAATTGATGTTTCAGTGATTAATTTGCTAAAGAACATTTATTGATTAAGCACCATATCTCATAGAGAAATACTTAAGGATACACAAAAAATTAGTAAGTAGTGGTATTTATTATATCTAGAGTAGTCAGATTCATAGAAAATAGACTGGTGATGCCAGGATCTGCAGGGGAGGTGGGAATGGGAAATTACTGTTTAATGGGTACAGAATTTCAGTTTGAGAAGATGAAAAGGTTCTGGAGATGGATGGTGGTAATGGTCGTACAACAGTGTGAATGTGCTTAATGCCGCTGGACTGTACACGTAGGTATGGTTCAAATGGTAAATTTTTATGTTACGTGTATTTTACCATAATGAAAAATACATAGTAGATGTGCAATAAATGTTTTCTGAATGACTAAATGGCTTAAAAATCAAGGGATTTGATAGGGTGAAGACAAGGTTGGGCTAAAGGTGACTATAAGAGTTAAAGTCCTAATGGTGCCATCAGCAGAAATTGGGAAATGGTAGGGATGTTGATTGATTTGCTTTCATGGCATAATTATACATGTCATATATAGTATATGTATCATAAATATATATGACTGAAGTAAAAAAGATCGGTAGACTATTAGAATTAGGTGGAAGATAAAGGCTGAAATACAGATGTAGAAATTATCATAGAGGTAGTGTTGAAGTGAAGGGAGCCCTCTGATTTCCTCCCAAGCACTACATAGGGAATGAAGCACATAATGCCCTCTGCTCTGCCCTCTGATCTTATTCACAGGGTAGAGTCCTATTCTGTTTAAGGGCATGTCTTCAACAATTCATTGACATTTGTGAATTTATGATAAAATTGACTTTTTGGGGCTGCCTGGGTGGCTCAGTGGGTTGAGCCTCTGCCTTCGACTCGGGTCATGATCTCAGGGTCCGGGATCGAGTCCCACATTGGGCTCTCTGCTAGGCAGGGAGCCCGCTTCCTCCTCTCTCTCTCTCTCTACTTGTGATCTCTCTCTGTCAAATAAATAAAATCTTTTTTTAAAAATTGACTTTTTAAGGTGTCTGCAAACTGTAGGTTTTAAAATAATTAAAATACCTCACCCTACTTTCACTTGATAGAAAAACATGCAAGATTATGTGCTGGGAAAAAATACAGTGTGAATAGAGGAAGAAAATGTAAAAGCTCTTATTAATTCATAGCTGACCAGATGCCATAAAGCAATAAATCTTGGGGTATTAGTCAAGTCAAGGCATTTATCAAAGACAGATGAGATATCTAAAGCAGGAGCCGCCTGAGTTTGCATAAACCATGTTTCTGTTTAGTAACAATGAAATATTATAGAACTTAGAAACTTGCATTTTGTGAGATAGCTATAGAAAGATTATTTTGAAGGTTACTTTTATTTCCTTGAAGGAACAAGAAATAGATTAGCCTGTTTTATACGGCTCCAGATTGATGATATGCTGGCTCACATCTCCATCAGTAAAGCTGGCTCGAGGAATGCAATTGCTTTTTTTGAACAAAGGTGTCAGACCACTTGTCTAGAGCTCACAGTCGCACAGATACACAGTCTCTCTGGACAGTGGCAGCAGAGTAGTAGTTTCTGTTTGTGCTTCAAGTGCTCAGGGCAGAAAGGACAGTCCTGTCCAGCTGAGTCTCTTCAACCCCGCCCATACCCACAAAGGCTAATCATTGACAGTGTATGGAGCTTTTAAGACGAAGTTCTCAGCAGCCATAAAGGAAAAGATTGATAGATCTGACATAAAAAATTTAAGACTTTTCTGCTGCAAAATATGCCACGAGAAAAGTTTATTGGGAAGTGGAAAAAATACTTGCAGCATGTCACAAGTGGTTTATATCCTAAATACATGAAAATTATAAAACATAGAGAAAGTTTTCCACCCTTGAGAGGGAGGAAGGGAGAGAGGGGGAAAGAATGTGTTGCTGGTAAGGCTGCGGGGAAGTTGCTGATGAGAATATGAACTGCTATATCCCTTTTGGAAAATAATCTAACAATGTATATTAAAATTTACTGAACCAGCAAACCCACTCTTTAGAATTTATGTAACAGAAATAAGACCATCAGTGCCTAAAGAGATATGAACTGAAACATTTATTTTAGCATTGCTTGTAATGATATAAAAGAAAAATCTAGAACAACCTGAATATCCATCAATAGGAGAAAAGTTTGAATAAATTATGGTAAGCTATTAGAAAGAATGAGTTAAATCCAAATCTGTGACCTGGAGACATATGATATGCTATAACATAATAAATCTGTGACAGTTATGAGATGAAAAACAAATGGCAGAGTAATTTGTAGAGTATAATTTTTGTTTAAAAACAACCAACGTGCTTTAATATCTTTATATAAATAAATAATATAAGAGAGTTGGGTATGAACCAATGATGAATATTCATGAACTAATGAATATGAATACTAATCTAGTTTTTACACCTAAGGTCCATTTATTTGCACATAAGTTTCTATAAAAGATGATAAGAAAAATGGACCTTAAGTGCAAAGAATTAGATTAATTATAATTTTTGATTCATGACTTAATGATTCATTTACTTGTCAGTAAATGCATCATTTTTTTGTATTGCTGCCTAGTGATTGATTGTATGAATATAAAATATTTAATCAGTTGCCAGTTGCTGAACATTTTAGATGGTTTCAAAATGTTTGGTTTTATTAATAATGCTCTGTAGCTATTTTTGTATATTTTCTAAATATTTTCTTAGCACTGATTTCTAGAACTGAAACTGCTAGGTTAAAAGACATCTATGTCTATAAACATCTATACCTATCTCTACATATTTATACATTCTATCATATATGTATACATATATGTATAGATATAGATATCTTTTAACCCAACAGTATATATAATGTTATAGTTATCTATTGCCACATAATCAACTACCCCAAAATTTAGTACTACTTTTTTTTTTAAGATTTTATTTACTTAGAGAGAGAGAGAATTTAAGCAAGAGAGAGCAGGAGTGGGGGTGGGAGAGGTGGAGACAGAGGGAGAAGCAGGGAACAGGGAGCCTGACATAGGACTCAATCCCAGGACCCCTGGATCATGACCTAAGCCAAAGGCAGGTGGTTTGGCTGCTTTGGACTCCTCGTCCCCTTCTCCCTCTCCCTTCTCCTCCTCCTTCTCATTTTTCTTCAACAATTCAGAATTCACCCTTATGTCCTACCTGCCCATCAGTGGAAGTTTAACATCATGATTAAAACTTAATATTTCTAACAACATTTATTTCACCCATGAGTCTTCAGACTAAGCTTGTCTCACTTAGGATAGCTGATTTCTGTTCCATTTGAGATGGGCTGGGTTGGCTTGATGTTGGGAGGCTGGAATCTCTTTTACTCATTCTAGGGTGGTACTAGGGCTCGATGGGTCAACTAGCTGGGAGCTGGCATAGCTTGGACTCCCCAGACGCCATTCTCCATCTCTCTAGCATGTTGATTTTGGGGTAGCTACATTTCTTTCATGCAGCTTAGGGTGTCCCAGTAGAGCACCCAGTGGAAGCAGTGTCACCTTTTCTGTCTTAGCCTTGGAAGCCATGCACCATCACATCTGTACAGGCCTGCCCACGGCACATAGACTCCCACTCTAAATGGAGGAGTATAAACATCACAAGGAAGAGCGGATGGGATTATGGATTTTATCGGTGTGGCTGTCTTTGAAAAATATAATCTGGATCATACTTTTTAAGACTTTAGATATATATCGCTAAATAGCTACTCCAAATAATGTACAGTGAAAAAATAATTTTTTCTTGCAACTACTCAACAAGGTTATATATGTTTTTTCCATCTTTGCTGATCTGCAAAGATAGTGTCTCATGTTTCTAATTTATTTTTCTGGTTACTACTGAAGTTTGTTGGCCATTTGTGTGTGTGTGTGTGTGTTGCGCGTATGCTCTGGGTTCACATCTTTTGCAGAAATAATAATATAGTCTAGTATCTGAAATTAGTGTCTTTGAGAGCAATTAGTTCATACCCCTCCTTTTACTGATAGGGAAACTGAGTCACAAAGAACCCCAAGTTCAAAGTTCTGTAAACTCAAGCAAAACTTATGTCAGATAATTCAGCACTTTGAATAGATACTAAACACTTTAGATAGATGTGGCAGTGGTTAAAAATAATTTGTCATTGGGAACTGTAGCAGATTGAAGTAACATTTTAATACAAGTCTTATAATAAGGAAGCCTGTCTCTATAAAGAGAAGCCTAATCATATAATATCCCTTAGAGAAGTTTTTAGGAGTACTCCCGAGTATATCCCCCCCCAAAATTGTATATGATTAACAAATGCCTTTTTGCTTCCACTTGCTCAGCAATGAGTCATGCACTGTATTGGAACCTGTATATACAGTGGTGCACAAAACAGATTCTCTGCCTTCATGGAGCCTTTTCTGTCCTGGTAGTGACGGACATTAAGCAACAGTCAAATAAATATAAAACTGCAAGTTGCAATGAGTGTCGTAAATAGTGTAGGATGCATGAGAGCACAAAGTAAGGGATCTGTTTAAATACCCTTCAGGAAGTGACATTTCAGCTGAAACCTGAAAGGTGAGTAGGAGATATCTAGGTGAAGATTCAGGGGTAGGATTTTCATTGAGGAAGCGAAGACCCAAAGAAAGGAGGAAATGTGTGTTTGAGGAACCAAAAGGGAAGGAATGTGACCCCAGGAGAGTGAGCAAAGGTGAGCTTGGAGAAGCAGCCAGGCCAGAGCAAGTGAACCAATAATAAAGATTCTGGGCCTTATCTGAGTTATCTTATCAAAAAATCTCTTAGCTACTCTGCAGAAAGAGGACTGGAGGAAGGTAATTGTGTAAATGGACTACAGTCATCCAGTCAAAAATAAGACTGTCTTGATTAGGTGTGCTGATGTGGATAGGCAGAAATTTGACATATATTTGTTGGACTTCTATTGCACATTTCAGTACTGTCCTTGATTATGTTTCACAGGATGATGGCGTGTTCAGCCCTTGTCTAAGTGTCCTCTTCTCATTCATCCCTACCATGTCAAAGTGACTCCAATATCGTCACGTAGCTATCCAGAGTGAAATGTGGTTTTCTGATCTCATGCTCCAGTAGGCAAGGAAGGAAAAGACACCTTCTAACATATTTTCTGACTCCTCTTTGGCTTCACTTCCTGAAGCAGGGGAGAAACCACATGATGAAGACCTAGGGGTTCCTCAGTGGAAAAGAACTGAGTGATGTTGGAACAGTTTAGAGGGAAATGGGGATGATTTCTAAGTCCTCTGTTTTTCAGACTTACATTCCCCGTGGGTGTATCAAAATTTCCTTTTTTTATCTGCTGTAGTCCCCTGAGAAAGAAATTCTTTGTCAGAGAAGTTGATTTCTTTGGACTAGCACCCTTATTTAATTAAATTGATTCAGATCCACAAACACCTATGGAAAACCTACTGTGATCAGGCAATGTGGTGAACTGACATTATCCCATTTATTCCTCTCCACGGCCTTGTGAGGTAGGTATCATCATGCTCCATTTACAGATGTGGAAATTGACCTTTATTTATTCATTTATTTATTTTTAAGTTTTTTTTAAATTTATTTACTTGACAGACAGAGATCACAAGTTGGCAGAGAGGCAGGCAGAGGGGGAGGGTGAAGCAGGCTCCCTGCCAAGCAGAGAACCCTATGCGGGGCTTGATCCCAGGACCCCAGGATCATGACCTAAGCCGAAGGCAGAGGCTTAACCCACTGAGCCCCCCTGGTACCCCTGGAAATTGACCTTTAATGTAAAAAGTCAGTATCCCTGTTTTCATCAAAGGATGATAGAGAAAGCCATCAACACATCCCTTTCCACCAAGTTTAGCCAAAAAGTTTAGCCCAAATGCCATCTAAGTGCATTTAACCAAAACTGATCCTGGAACAAATACAGGTCATCTGAGCAGCTAAAAAATAAATTTAGCAATAGGATGGATGTTGTCAGTTTAAATAAACCATTGCAGAAAAAGTCAGTCACCCTCAGACTCAGTTAACATTCAGCTTCAGGATATCTTGGACCTCATCCCCACTCCCTGTCCCACACTCCTAATGTGTTAAGAACACCAGACCCAAATAAAAGGTTTTATGTTATAATTACCTCAAAACTTAGAGACTTCTAGAATACAAACACTTTTTAAAGGGCAGATGGACATCAGCTGTGCTAATGTTTATATGTGAAATAAATCAGATGAAAGTTGTGAGAAATTTCTAAACCTACAACTCTGTAGGGGAAGAGAAGTTTTTCCTTCTTCCCTTCTATGCTCTTTGGCTGGTCTTACAATTTAATTGACATAAGCAAATTAACAAGAGAAAAACAAATTTAATTTTGTACCTCTGAGAGCCTATACAAATTGTAGGAGATTCAAAGAAGTGACCAAAGCATGCAGCTTTTATACCTTTTATTTTTTTTAAAGATTTTATTTATTTATTTGACAGACAGAGATCACAAGTAGGCAGAGAGGCAGGCAGAGAGAGAGGAAGGGAAAGAAGCTCCCTGCTGAGCAGAGAGCCCGATGCAGGGCTTGATCCCAGGACCCGGGGATCAAGACCTGAGTTGACCTGAGCCGAAGGCAGAGGCTTTAACCCACTGAGCCACCCAGGCACCCCGCTTTTATACCTTTTTGACAGGGAAACAATATATTTGTGAAGAAATAAAAAGAAAAGAAGTTTGGTCTTGGGGGTAATAAATTAGTGAGGAAGTAACAAGGTTTATATAGTCTTCTTAGCCTTGAACACATTGTCTCCGGTGCTAAGGATGCCTTCTGCCCACCCCTTACAGGGAGTGTACATTTCACATGGAGATTTAAGTTCCTGCTTTCAGGAAGACAAGAGATGGTTGGTATATCATTCTTATACTGGCTGTTTCTTAAGTAACTTTAACTCAAAATAATCAATATGCCAAAGTGGCATCTTTTGCTCTCCTTCAACTCTTACTATAGAACTTTTTAAAAGCAATTAAATCCTAGATATTTTAATTTCATTGATTTTTTTATTATTCATCCACATAACATGACCCAGGCACATACTAAGTTCTAAGAATATGGAGCTATACAGCATTATATTCATTTGTTAAATGTGTTGACCCTTTTTCATACCAAAAGGTATATGAATGACATAATTCCCAACCTTAAGAAGCAGAGAAGATTGACAAGGCTGTGGAAGTAAATACCCTTGTTGAGATACGCCAAAGATCTACCATAGTGCTTGGTGGCTAAGGAGGGGAGAACCTAACACAGACTGGGCTGGGGAAGTAGGGCACCCCAAAGAGAGATTCCCTGGACGAATAAATCAACTACACAAAAACCATCACTACGGTTTTGTTTAGTATGTGCATTTTATGTTTTGCTCTGTTTGCCTCTTTCCTTTGCTAGCTTGGTCTCATAATTGACATATGGTTGGAGACCATCCCTAATTTAAGAAGGGTATAGGTGGCTGGGTTCAGTCACAGAGTTCTCTTCCGTTTAGCTAGCTGCATGCCTGGTCTTTAAAAAGAAGACTCTTGGGGTACCTGGGTGGCTCAGTGGGTTAAAACCTCTGCTTTCAGCTCAGGTCACGATCCCAGGGTCCTGGGATCAAGCCCTGCATCGGGCTCTCTGTTCAGCAGGGAGCCTGCTTCCCTCCACTGCCCGCCCCCCCCCCCGCCTCTGCCTGCCTCTCTGCCTACTTGTGATCTCTGTCAAATAAATAAATAAAATCTTTAAAAATAAATAAATAAATAATCAAAAGAAGACTCTTGGGGGTGTGTGAGTGGGCTCAATGGGTTAAAGCCTCTGCCTTCTGCTCAGGTCATGATCTCAGGGTCCTGGGATCGAGCCCTGCATTGGGCTCTCTGCTCAGCGGGTAGCCTGCTCCCCCCGCCCCGACTACTTGTGCTCTCTCTCTCTCTCTCTCTCAGTCAAATAAATAAATAAAATCTTTCTAAAAAAAATAAAAAGCAGACTCTTACACTGTGTCTTCTGCACCATCAGCCCATTCCTCTACATCTCAGAAACTTAGTCATATTTTGCCCCCCAAAACTTCCATTAGTGCAGCTGTGATGAAGTCCATCTGTGCCTCTTGCCTGGCTTGGGAGACATCCTGCCACACTGTCAGCATGATGGATGGGCCTGCATCATGGCAGCCACATGGATGAAAGCGGTAAAAGAGCTCAGATCTTCCAGTCAGCTGTTCAGCCTACAAGTCATAGTGTTGGAGTAGTTGCTGTCTTCTGTGGTGGATCTGGTTGACATACGGAAAAAGGCAGGTTGTAGCCTGAAGTCCTCACAAAGTTTTCCTATCCTCTATGGCTCTTCTCTCCAATGTGACCGCTCATCATAGGCTTTTGTGTTTTCTTGGTCCCTTAACCCCCATTTTTAACCTGGGAGTATTTCCATCCGTAGAACTGAAGAGCCTTGACTAAAACAAATACTCAAAGCACAAATTTATGCATCTTTTTATCTAACCAGCAATCCAGCGGCTTAATTCTCCAAGGTAAATTTTTATTTCTGAAGTTTCATTTAATTGAGGCATATAGAAAACATTTTCTGTGCTTGGCTTGGTTAATATTTGAGTCATTAAGGGAAAGAGTGAATAAAAGTAACCCAGATAAATGATCTCTCTGGATTCCTCTGCCCTTGATTTCACTGAGGAACTTTTTTTTTTTTTTAAGATTTTATTTTTATTTATTTGACAGATCACAAGCAGGCAGAGAGGCAGGCAGAGAGAGAGGAGGAAGCAGGCTCCCCGCTGAGCAGAGAGCCCGATGCGGGGCTCGATCCCAGGACTCTGAGGTCATGACCTGAGCCGAAGGCAGCGGCTTAACCCACTGAGCCACCCAGGCGCCCCATCACTGAGGAACTTTTATTTCTAATTGGAAATTAGCATTTCTCCCATTCATTCAATAAGTGAATATGTAACTAGCAACTGCTATGTTCTGGGCATGGTTTATAGATGCTAGGAATGTGAACATAAAAAAGCCATGAACTTTGTCCTCCAGGAGCTCACAGTTTAGTGGGAGAGACTGACAAATAAACCAGTGATTATAATATAATAAATGCTATTTAGGGGGAACAGTGGGGACTGTGGAAACACACAGGTACAGCACCTGATCAGCCTTTGGGGAGAGCCTGGGAGCCAGTCAAGGAAAGCTTCTTGTAGGAGCAGACAACTGAAATGAGTCTTGAAGGGTCCGTATGAGTTAGCTGGAGAAAGAGGCTGACGAGGGCATATTGTGTACATGGTGCAACATGAGCACAAATGGGCTAAGAAAAGACAGTTTTGGGGCACCTGGGTGGCTGTTGGTTAAGCATCTGCGTTTGGCTCAGGTCATGATCTCGGGGTTCTAGGATTGAGCCCATGTCTGGGCTCCCTGCGCCCTTTCCCTCTGTGCTCCCTTCCCTCACTTGCTCTCAAGTAAACAAATAAGAAATCTTTAAAAAAAAAAAAAAAAAAAAAAGCCAATCTAATTCTTCCATGCCATATTACAAAGTTTTTTATATTAAGTTCTGTTCCCCAAAATTATCTTTCAGAATAGAGTGAGTTGCTTTATATTCGGGTCTTTAAAACCCTTTTATATTATAAAGCACCCTTCTCACTTATATTATTTTGAACTACAAACAGTTGTTTAAGAAAGACACAATAACCTGGAATTACCTCTGTCACTGCTGGCTTGTATACTTATCAAAGTCATTTGACAAAAGAAGCAGAGAAATTCAATATAGATTTAGTGTAAGTATGGGGGGCAGTGGGAAATGACTTCACAATTTCAAGTCTTAGGTATCATTGCAAATAAGCCTTTTAAAGATCACTTTAAAATGAAATGCAATTAGTGGTTACTTTGTGGAGATCATGAATATACATCCACAGGATGAGTGGAAAAATAAAACTGTTTTTATTTTAAGCAAATGGACATTTGTGGCTTGAGATAAAATTTCCAGTGATAACATCATGTACAGATGAAAAAAAATATTTCCACTTTCAAGATAGGAAAGCTATTTTCACTTCAGTTCTCCTTTTTCAAATCCCCTAAATAATAAAGAGAACAAGAAACAGAAATTCAGACTTCATCTTTGATGATATTAGGAGATATATTTAACCGTAAACTAGAATTTATGAAGACCGAAAAGTGGCAGAAGAATGGGAAGAAAACAGCAAGTTCAAATTTAAGTTTTCACCTTGCAGGCATTCAAAGAAACCCTGAAAAGCTCAGAAATAAAGGCATCAAGGACCACAGGATACAGGGGTCTGGTAGGAGACCTAGAGGAGGGCTTTTGGGAGAAAGTCTGTCCAAGGAGCAGTTGTTCCCTGCTCCCATTCCATACAGGCAGGTGACCAGGCTTCCACTACCCCCAGGGTAGACCAGAGGACCACCAGACTCTGAGATACCAGGCACAGAGGAGGTAGGAGTGAGAAGCCCTAATTTGTGTCCTTGACAGTGATTACCAGTAGCCTGCATATTGCCAGGTAAGGGGTTGATGGATTCACTCCTAGAGAAAATGGACTATCCGGGAGAAAAATCTGGAGATACTGACATTTGAGAGTCCCCTTTTACTAACAGGCCCCTCCCAAGTTTTGGCAAGGAACATGGCTGCTTAGAGACTCTATTTCCTGGCTCCCTCGTGGGGAGGTATGACCACTAACTAAATTATTTTTCCATGTTTAATGTTTTTTCTTTTTAAGATTTTATTTAGTTGATCGCTTCTCGGCCTTTTGGCTAAGATCAAGTGAGGATTTGATGTATTTATCTGAGAGAGAGAGAGAGACTGAGACAGAGAGCACACAAGCAGGGGCAGGGCCAGAGGGAGAAGCAGGCTCCCCGCTGAGCAGGGAGCCTGATGTGGGACTCTATCCCAGAACCTGGGATCGTAACCTGAGCCAAAGGCAGATGCTTAACTGACTGAGCCACCCAGGTGTTCCAATCACTAACTAAATTCTTATCAGCTGTGTGAGCAGCTTCTTTAGCTCTCTTAAAAGAAAGTTGCTTGTCCTCCCCTTTCCCTCACTCCTTTCAAGGGCAGGATGTAAATGAGCTGGTAGGGCAGCCCCAGCCACATGGAAAAGGGAAAGACTCTGGGGGATGATGGAGCAGCAAGACAGAAAGAACAGAAAGTGCACCAGCTTGTCCAGCACTAACCATCAACTGTGGAATGTTAGAAGAGAAAGACACGGGGTGCCTGGGTGGCTCAGTGGGTTAAAGCCTCTGCCTTCAGCTCAGGTCATGATCTCGGGGTCCTGGGATGGCCGCATCGGTCTCTCTGCTCAGCGGGGAACCTGCTTCCCTGTCTCTCTCTGCCTGCCTCTCTGCCGACTTGCGATCTCTGTCTGTCAAATAAATAAATAAAATCTTAAAAAAAAGAGAAAGACATGAACTCCTGACTTGTTTGAGCCACTGTATTTGGGGACCTCTTTGTTTTAGCAACTTAGCGCATAACCTAACTAATACATTATGTATGTTAAAAACAACAAAGAAAACCAACCTTTTTGCCCAAATACTTTACAGTGAAGCCAACCAGTTCATATCATGCTCCAGCTTCAAAACGACTTCTTAGTGCTTCATTGTTAAATATGAATGGACAGCTAAGAATCACTCAACATTTGATTAAAGTGACCAGCATTAAAGGCTGAAACCAGAGTGAAGAAACAGGAAAAGGGAACTCAAAGGAATCAGAAGTAATGCAAGGAGCTGAAAAAAACTTCAAAGAAAACATAGTTAAATCCTCAGGGAGATAAGAGAAAGAAACTGTCTACATGAAAAAAGAGTAGGATGCTATTCATTCAGAGAATAAGAATGAACTCTCGGAATTTAATCATTTAAGAAGCAGATAGTTCAATAAAACTGTTGGAGGTGAAATTACAGAGGTTTCCTGGAAAGTAAAATTAAAAAAAAAACAAGATGGGCAATGGTGAGGAAAAAATAAGAAAAATGAAGATTATTAACTCCATCATTTTACTAAAATATTTCAGAAAGACTAGAAAGAGGAAATAGTGAAGGGGACTTTTCAAAGAAATTATCGAAAACAAATTTGTATATCACTGATTTATAAAATGTCCAAGTTGAGTAATACAGTATTTTCAGATTAATATAGTTAAGTAAATGTATAATTCAATTGATATAATATTTTAAGAACACATTTGACTATATTTCAACTGTATATTTCAACTGTATCTCTAAAATATTATACATGTAAATTGGCTAGGAAGTCTTACAAGACTTTCTGGCTGGGGACAAGAAGGCAGTCTTACTCGGGGAGAGTGCCTGAGATTCAGGATCACCTTATATTTGGTATGTTCGGAAACTTTTGAAGGTTCTGAGGGCAAAAACATAGAGTGTGAAAGAGAGAGATTGCCCTGGTTCCTATCAAAATTCACCCAGTCGTGTCTTCCCCAAATTAGGAGGGGCTTCCTTTGCTGACCATGATATTATAGGCCTAAGAGTGATTGCCAGACTTCTGACTTGAGTACCTGAGCACCATCAGCTTAGCCTGAGGTAATCATAAGATGTTACATGATTAGGAGAGAATATGATGGTTTTCATTTTAGACATACTGAGTTTGAGGTAGCTTTGGGGCATCCAAGTAGAGGTTCACTCAACAGATCTGAAAAATGAAAGCTTTTAATTAGCTTTTACTTTTTTTTTTTTAATTAGTTTAGAGCTGAAATTCAGCTAGTATACATTGATGTGGCTGTACTGGTTGCCAAAATGTTGAAATACTGTATACTCATTGGTGAATGGTCACTCCTCCTAAAACCCCAGATGCCACTCTTGCCCACACCTTGACTGTTCTATCCCATTCAGTCCTATTACTACCCGACAGTCCAGCAGCTAAAGGGTTAAGCCCACCCCAGAAGAGCGGCCTCCAAGACTCTTTTCCAGCTCTGCAGCTGTCCTGTCTGCTCTAATTGTGGAAGTTTTTAATTTAACTCCTCCTCACAGCTCATGAAGGCTGAATGCATTTCCCACCTATCGACGTGCTTAGTGTGTGTCGTGACCTTCCACAGATCTGATCCCCACATCTGGGAGCATTTCCAAGTCTCCTCACTCCTCCCTGACTCCCTGCATTTTCTCACCTTTGTTTCTTTGTGCTCACTGCTGCGAAAACACTTTTCTCTGTTGTATTCATCCCTCACGCCCAGGCCATCTTTCCCTTCTACCAGCAAGACTTCCTCATTTAGAAATGAGGATTCTCTCCTCAAAATATCCATCCCTTTCCCATGGAAATACCACTTCCTCTTTTATATTACAGGTATATTAGTACTTTCTATGAAATACTTATTTATCATGGCAGGGCAGCAATAATTGTTGAGTAAAGGAGAGTGTAAGTCTGTATTAAAGAACGCTCTGCCAGTTGTCACTGGTGTGTAGTTGCTGGCAATTTCACCATCTCTTTAGAATGTCTGTGTGGAATAGTCCCAGACTCCTCCCTAAATCTGAGGTCTGTTTGCTAGAATACAGTATTTGGTTACACGTCAAAAAACGAAATCATCAACAACCAGAAACAAACAAATGCAGAAATGTTTGCCGGTTTTCTGAACTGAAGTTTTTAGTACATTCATGTTGTGTTTCAGTCATCTCTTTTTACTGTAAAACGGTGACAGTAATTTTCCATTTTCTGCACTTAATTAATCTTTCAGAAATGCTAGAGCAGAGCTTTTCTAAGGAGTGTTGCAGTGTTTGCTGCAGCAAATCAAGTTCCTATTGTGACACTGGCCGCGGAGGCTGAGTCATTGCTTTGGCTGGGACAGAGTGTTTCCTGAAGTCAGACACAACAGCAGAATAGCTAATGCTACCTTGCTACCTATCATCTCTCTCCAGCGCTCACTCTCCTGCTGCCCTTCACAGAAGTCAAGTAAAAGTCAAACTTCCCGTGATTAGTTAAGGTAGCAGATCATTTGCGCTTCTGATCACTGTGTACAGGCAAATATATTTTCTTGGCATTCAACTAATTCATTTCTTTCTTTCTTCTTTTAAATAAGATTCAGGCTGGGTGCCTGGGTGGCTCAGTGGGTTAAAGCCTCTACCTTCGGCTTGGGTCCTGATCCCGGGGTCCTGGGATCAAGCCCCATATTGGGCTCTCTGCTTAGCAGGGAGCCTGCTTCTTCCTCTCTCTATCTTTCTCCCTCTCTGCCTACTTGTGATCTCTATCTGTCAAATAAATAAATGAAATCTTTTTAAAAATAAATAAATAAATAAATAAATAAGTAAATAAGATTCAGGCAAGATACAGGCTGTGTTGTGTTTCTCATGTGGTTCCTCGGTCTTTCGTTCCCGGGAGTGGTGTCTGCGTGTGCCCTAGGTAGATAGATGGAGAGGAGGACGGGCACGAGGCACTCGCCAGGACCTGTGCTTGCCGGTACCATCCTGCTGGCCAGAGCACCCAGCCGGGTCTCACATCTGCAGTGCACTCCTTGGTGAATCTTTATTTTTTTCAGATATAGCGGAAATGGAACTTCCTTGAGATGCCATTTTCCTCTCCCCTGAACCTAGAAAAGGCTGAATAGAACTAAAGCAGCTAATCTCTCTCATATCCCTTATTTTTTCACTGATATCTTCTAATGAGAAGATTGCATACCTTCCCCTGGGGCCACACGTGGAGGTGACTAGATGAAATGAGCCGACCTAGGGATGACGTCAGGGTCAGGAGGGAAGCGTGCGCAGTAGCATGGCGGGCCCTCCACTGTTTCACCCAGGTTTCTCAGAGCAACTTCACGGGCAGAATCCTGAGGGGAATACTCCATTGGCCGTTTTCTCCTTACTGGAAGCAGAATCATGTCAAACGCCAACTCAACAGTACCCATACCTAACCTGAGTCCTGCTGTAGAAGTTTCTCTCGTGACTTAGGGAATGCCTTACTGGGCCGTGCGTCCCGCAGATTGCAGGATCTCTGACTGGGATAACTTACCAGGTAGAAGGATCTCATAGGTTTGATTGGGAAGCTTGGGACTTCAGTAATCAGCCCAGAAGGTGAGTGTGTGGAATGTGAAGGAAAGGCTCTGGACTTGTCCTGAACTGGGAAACGGGAGGGAAAGGCTGCCAACATTAACTTTAATGCCGTCGGAGTATAACCTCCAGCTTTTTACCTCTGTGGCAGCAACTTTATACAACGGTGTATTTCCCAAGCACTCTTATTGGTGAGGTACCTAAGTTCTCCAAAATGTTAAGAGTGCATTCAGATCAGCACTCTGTAGATGATTCCCACTCACCTACATTTTACCAGGCTCTGTTGAATGGGAGATGAAAGGGTGCATTAGAGCTGGGGCAGAGGAGTTACCCATAAGCTAAGGTTTGTGCTCTGCAGCCATCATCCGTTGTGAAGGTCGTGGGGAAAGTGAGGTAAAAACCACTGTGGCATGAGCCCCTTTGTGAACTATGTCTTCTCCTTCTTCCTCAGAAGAGCTGGGGCCCAGATAGAGTCAGTGTCCTTTGAAGCTCTTTATTCTCTCTAGCTAGATCAGTCTTAGTCACTGAAGCTCTCTTCCCCTGATAGCCTTTATTCAGCTGGCTTATTTCTGTGTTGTGAGCGATTAATAACAGAGCAGCCACTTTTCCAGCTGTGTGACCTGGCTGTCATTGAGTGGCCACTGACAGTGACTTGGGAATCTGAAGAAAAGCCCATTTTCACAGTTACGTGAGGGACCTCAGGTCCTTTCCTCTTTTCTTGTAGCTGGAAGCCTTCGGTTAGTAACTGGGAGGGGAACCCTCACTGGAAAGTTGTATTGTGATACTTGGGAGAGAATTTTGCATGGGATGCTTCAAACTTGCAGCACTCCATGGTGTTTTATCAAGAGAAACTGTATGAAAGAGTGAATTCTGCAAGGCAGAGGATAATTTGAAATGGTACACCCTTCCCCCCAGTAAATAAGTAAATGAATAAACCATCATAGCAGCACCAAAATGGGGAATTAATCTTTCAAGTGGCGGGGCTGTGGGGGCCTGTTGGAGAATACTCAGTGCATTGTCCTCGTGCAGGCTCTGGTGCAGACCAGGAGCGTGATTTGCTTCCCACCAAAAAGGTGGGGGCATCAGGGAGGCGGGCACTGAGCAATTTGTTTTCAGAACTTCCGCCGTTCAAGTTATTAGAGAATATATTTTTTTAAGGTATTATTTATTTATTTGACAGAAGGAGAGATCGCCAAGTAGACAGAGGCAGGCAGAGAGGTGGTATGGGAGCAGGCTTCCCACTGAGCAGAGAGCCCGATGTGGGGCTCGATCCCAGGACTCTGGGATCATGACCTGAGCTGAAGGCAGATGCTTAACTGACAAAGCCACCCAGGTGCCCCTCTTTTTCATAATATCTAAGAAGTGCCACATAAAGGTCAATATATACCCATTCATTAATTTAATAAATTTCTTAATACTAACAGCACTGTACTAGCTAATGTTTTTTGAATCCTTACTAGGCGCCAGATATTCTGCAAAATGTTTTATATGTAGTATATAATCAGTAAGCTACGTATTATTATTATCCCTATTTTATAGACAAGAGAACAGAAACTTAAGACATTATGGAAAGTGTCCAAAGTCTCGTAACTAGTAAGCAAATGAACTGAGGCTCAAACCCTTCAGAGGTCACATGCCTCACGTAGAGTGAGGTCTTGGTCACGTAGTGTCTGCAGTACACACTTTTGGAATGCAGCAGAACAATTAAGAGCATGGTGTTTGGAATTAGACAGACTTGGTTTGACTCAGCATAGCCATATATTAGCCATATTAACAGTAGCTGGATAATTCTTTGAGCCTTGGCTTCCTCACCTACAAATGTGGAAAATAATAACTTACTGAGTGGTTGGGAAATATTACATGTAAAACTTCAAACCCAGCACGTAGCCAGAGTTTAATAACATTTGCTAGAATTCTTATTTATGGGGAAAAATAGCATGTGCCCCTTCTGCTATCAACTTCATTTAATTACAAATATATTTGAAATATTTTTCATTGTTCTCAGTAACCTTAGGGAATTTACCATTAATGAATGTGTCTAAATATTTCTTGAATCTATTCACATCCTTATCCTGTCCAGTTCTTTTTTTTAAGTTTTTATTTCAATCCCAGTTAGTTACCACACAGTGTGACGTGAGTCTCAGGTGTACAGCACTGTGATTTAACACGTCATCCACCACCTGGTGCTCACCACAAGTGCCCTCCTTAATCCTGCTCACCTCCTTCACCCATCCTCTCAACCAGCTTCCCCCTGGCAGCCACCATTTCTCTAGAGTTAAGAGTCTGTTTCTTGGTTTGCCTGTCTCTCTCTTTTTTATCCCCTTTGCTCATTTGTTTTGTTTCTCAAATTCCACGTTGGAGGGAAACCACATGGTGTGTCTTTCTCTGACTGACTTTGCTTAGCATAATAGCATAATACTCTAGCTCCATCCACGTTGTTGCTAATGGCAAGATTTCATTCTTATTTAAGGCTGAATAATATTCCTGTGTATGTGTGTGTGTGTGTGTGTGCGCACATATCACAATCTTTATCCATTTGTCAATGGAGGGACACTTAGGCTGCCTCTGTAATTTGGCTATTATAAACAATGCTGCCATTAACTGGGGTGCGTGAATCCCTTTGAACATCTTGTGAGGTTCTGGAGGTTAGTAACAAGCTCTAAAATTTCCCACACGTTGTATAAGGGAGCATAATACAGTACTTCCAATTTATGGTTCCAGAATGATCTTCAGTCTGCCTAATACCCTGGTGCTTCGTCAGGACTTTGGATACTGGTCTAGAAAAGAAATCCATGAAAACTTGATGGAGAAGCATAGAATATTCTGCAACAGTCTGCCTTCTGACCTGAGTGCCTGTCTAGCTACCTGGCTGGAGATCAGGCTCAACTTATGGAGACCTGTTTTCTTTACTCTTGGCATCTGACCTTGTTCAGCTAGCTCAGCTTCTCCAATATGATATGGAAAGCAGGTAGTGACTTCACCATCATTCCCAACTCCTTGAAATTGTTGTATGAAAGGCGCTTGAAAAGCATTAAGTAACATGATTTAGCAGAAATGAATCTAGTGCACAGATCTGATTTCCTGCCTGAAGTTTTATATTGCAGGAATAGTCTGTCAAAGGTAAAGCAGAGTACTTTTTTTTTTTAAGATTTTTAATTATTTGACAGACAGATCACAAGTAGGCAGAGAGGCAGGCAGAGAGAGAGGAGGAGGAGGCAGGCTCCCTGCTGAGCAGAGAGCCCGATGTGAGGCTCGATCCCAGGACCCTGAGATCATGACCTGAGCTGAAGGCAGAGGCTTTAACCACTGAGCCACCCAGGCGCCCCAAGCAGAGTACTTTTTTAAAGTTATGCCCCCCATTATGAGTTTTTAAGTTATACCCCAAACCAAGCTCAGCAGGCACAGAATCTCAGGTTTAATAAAGCTTCTTTCTTTAATTAAGAAGTGGGAGCTTTGGGGGCACCTGGGTGGCTCAGTGGGTTAAAGCCTCTGCCTTCGGCTCAGGTCATGATCCCAGGGTCCTGGGAACGAGCCCCGCATTGGGCTCTCTTCTTGGCAGGGAGCCTGCTTCCTCCTCTGTCTCTCTGCCTGCCTCTCTGTCTACTTGTGATCTCTGTCTGTCAAATAAATAAAATCTTAAAAAAAAAAAAAGTGGGAGGTTTTGTTCAATTCTGAGATAGTTTCAGTGCTTAAGAAACAGACTGATCCAAGCCCAAGGAGAGATTGTGACAGTGGGGCACAGCAGCTCTGACTTTAGAGACACCGAGTGACTGATGGCTCCGGCCGCTCTCTGCTTGCGTGTGACAGCACGGGTTTCCCGGCTTCCTTTAGCCTGAGTGACTGCCATGTATGCAGTGGCTTGTGTTGATGAACCGTTGCTGACTCTTGCATCTGAACGTCTAACTCACTGGGAAGTGTGGCAGTTTCTCTTGACGAGCATTTCTGAGATATTTTTGACTTGACCTGGAGAAAGAACTATTTCATGTCAGAACATATGTGTATATAAATTTGTGTCTAAAAACACACATAAACACACACACATGTAAACTAGAAACAAGTTTTGTGAACTCGAGCTCACTATTTTGTTTTCCACATTATTCTCTTCTTTTCTGCTTAGTCTTAAAGAACCCTTGTCATGGCCCACTCCATTGATTGGAGGGTCTGCTGAATAGGCTGTCACCCATTATTTGAAAGACACTAGCCTGCGGATTCCCCTTAGTCCAGACCTCACTGGGATTCCCATGCCCTCAAGGGAAGACACATACCACCTTCTCGACCCTGACACTACGACTAGACCCTTTGGACCTTCGGGTAGAGAGAGCCTCATTAGCTCTCCCTGGGGTTTTCTCCTAGTCAGACTCCAGCTTTTTCTCATAGGAGCCAGAATCTTGAAAACTTTGTGAATTTTGAAAAGCAACTTACTCTTCTAAATTTTGAGTACTAGCAGGTGTCAGGAACCCAAGAGTTCCTGTGCTATGCTGGGGCTGGTTCAGTGCTCTGTACACA